>NW_026596234.1:3959708-4013759 GCF_907164565.1 Psammomys obesus | reverse complement strand
TCTTCTTCTTCTTCTTCTTCTTCTTCTTCTTCTTCTTCTTCTTCTTCCTCAGCCCAGAGAAATCAAAGACTAGACCAGAGGAGTCACAAAACCTTGTCACACATCTACAAATGCAGTTACTTGACTTTGGAGGGCCAAGCCTTAGGCCTAAGGATGTGACCCAATGGATCAGCACTTGCCTAGACTGTGTGAAGGCCTGAAATACCGAGGACATGATACATGTATATGTCTCAAAGATGGGAGGCTCACTCCTGGCTCAGGGCCTTTGCACTGCTGTCTGCGTTTGCTGTGGGCCTTCTCTTTGTCTCTCCTGCCAGGCACCCTGCGTGTTCCACTGCCAGGTTTCCGCCAGGTTTGTTTCAACCTTCTCAGGTAGACTCACCCCCACCCATCCCATCTAAAACTGCCACCTTTAAGCCCCTTCTTCCTCCTTACACTTCTACATGCCCTCCTCATCCCTTTTTCATGATATATTTTCCAACGCATCATATACTTATTTTTAAAAACAATCTCTTGCTGCTTAACTAAAATATAAATCCCACAATATAACTTCTTTTATTTATTGGTATCCAACAGTCCTGGAGAGGCCAAACGTTAGAATAGAATGGATGGCTTTTTTTTTTTTTTTTTTTTTTTTAATGGGTGAAGGCTAAATTGGAATAGCTACCTGGTGTTTATGAGTCGCAGGCCTGCTTCACATCTTTCTGCATGTCATTTCATTGCCACAGAAGGGGCTGAGTTTGCTCTATATTTGCACGTGAAAGCTGGGCGTGATGACATGTGCTAATAACAGCAGTGCTATGGAGGCAGAGACAATCAGATCCTAAGGCTTGCTCGTCAGGCAACCTGGTCTCATGGGCGAGTTCAAGGAGGGAGCCTGCACTTGATGAAATAGAGTGAACAGTGCCTTAGGAACCATATCCAAAGTTGACTTCTGGTCCCCACATATGTGTTCTTAGATTCGAGTTTGCGTGTGTGTGCACACACACACACAACCACCACTACCACCCAAATGGAAAAAGGCTACAAGTGACTGAGCTGGATGGAGATAAGAAACCCAGGAACTTTCCTCATTTAAATGTGCAATCAGTGGAGTGTCCAAGGCCCTTTAGGGAGGCAGATGGGGGTGCTCGGGCTGCCCCACTGGCCTGGGGTTCCCACAGGCTGAAGGAACTCTGGTCAGGCTTGTGGAATGCGAGGACTTTGGGACAGCTGAAGAAGCCATGGGCACATTGCTATCCTCAGGGGCTCAGGACCTCTCAGACCTGATGACTTTTAACATCCATCACTTCATGACCGATCATCTGGTAATGCACCCTGGGAAAGTGGGTGTCGGCCAGGGGTAAGGCAAAGACACTCTTAGTCCAAATGACCCTTTGATGCTCATCTGGACCTCGCTGTTTAAAAAACATCCTCAGACACAGCTGTGCAGAATGACCACCTTGTATGTGGCCTGTGAATCTATGTGGAGGTTTAAACAAGTTTCCCCAGACTGTGGTTTCCATGTTACTGGCTTATGGGTGTGTCTGGGGTTGAGGGCATGTCTGCTGGGCTTCAACACGGTCACTCACCACCCACTGCACTAGCCTGGACTAGCTCTCTGGCCAAGGCAGGGCAGAATCCTATAAGCATCTTGATTCCCAGGCACAGTATCATGATGCTGGGGGTGCTTTGATGAAGCCAGGCTGCCCCCCATGTTGAATTTTACCATGTTCTTTAAAGCATTTTGTCATTATATTTATACAGTTTAGTGTGGGGGGGGGGAAGGGGACAGTGTCTCTTGTGTGAAAGTAGTAGGACTTGCAGGAGTCATGTCTCCTACCAAGTGAAGGCCTGTGTTGGATGCACGCTGTGGCTGGAATATGGTGTACGCTGGAGCAGTTCTCAGTACAAGTGGAGGGTGAGGGGAGTGACACGTGGCCGAGCCAATCAGGGGGCCTGGGCCAGCATCTCTCCTTTCCTCTGACTCTGAGCTTACTGACTGCCGACTTGAGCAGCGCCCAGTGGAAATGGCTGTCTACTTCATGTGTGATGGAGTCTGGGGAATTCAGTTTGCATTGTTGCTGCTGAGTTTGGGAGTTAAGGGCACTCAGAGGTGAGAACTGTGTGACTCCGTTCATACAGAGGAGCACCAGCCCACAGGCAATCGGGGTAACACTGACCGTCCTGGGAAAAACAAAGTGTAGATCGTTTTCAGCTGACCACTCCCGCTTGGCTGTGATGGGTAGGTCCTCTAGGGGATCCCTAAGGATCACAGAAACACCCTGAGCCATGCAACTCCATCTGGGGCAGCGCCAGTTACATGTTTCTTTGCAGAGCAGTCAGGAAGCAACAGAGGTGAGGGCTGGCGCTCAGCTAGCTCTCTCCATTTTATGCTGTCTGGCATCCCAGCCCCTTACACTCAGGCTGGGTCCTCCCACCTCAGTCAACCCCACACAGGTGCCCAGAGTGGTTCTAGAACTGGTCAAGTTGACAAGCAACCTGAGCCAGCACACAGCAAACCTGGGGTTTGAGCTTAGTTTTTGTCTTTGTTTTCTTAGCTGAGCACAAGCCCGGCCTAAGGCAAAGCCAGCTGGACACCAGGCTTTCTCAACCAAACCTCTGCAACCCACTGTCTGTCTCCACAGGAGCCATGTCATGTGGGTTGTTTTGTGCTTGGACTCATTCACTCCTGCTTTCTGCATATTGTATCTTTGTAAACTCTCTCTTGGCCTGCCCAGTTATCTTAATTTGTTTAAGCAAAACATAATTTCATCACCAAACAGAATTAATTTAGGTGAAGCTGTAGTCTGACTAACAAGCAATTGAGCCTGACAGGTCCTGGGCATCCTTGGAGATGGGTTCTTATGCTCAGGGGAACCACACAGAACCAGGAAATCCTGCCCTTGTATAGGCCGTTCTAGGTCCTTCTTGACCATGGCAAAAGTTACAGAGGGAGCTTCTTCTGTGGGAACATTCACACATACATATAATTTAACTGTGGGCCTTAAAAGGCCACACACACACACACACACACACACACACACACACACACACACACTGTGGGGAGGGGGAGGAGAGACATGTGCTCATGAGTGATTCAGAGCTTGGTGGGAGGGCTGTTTGTATAGAGTGGACCTGTTTAAGGGGTGTGGATGCTTAGCCGGTAGCAGAGCTGTTGAGGAAGGGTGTTATCACCTCAGCACCATGATTAGGATGGGAGGCGACCTCCTGGAAGAAGTGTGGCCTCTAGTAGGCAATCAGCCAGTACCCACCTTTCTCTTCTTTATCTGTAGGGTCTCCCATGGAGCAAAGTCAGCTGGTGCTAGAGGATCGACTGGGACACCATTGCTACTGCCATGGTGTTTAGGGAAGGGGGGAACCAAGGCTGTCCAGGGCTAGGACTTAAATTAGAGAAGAAGTCACAGGAGCTCACACCACATCCTGGGGCCCTTGAGACACACCTAAAACAATCTAGTGGCTGTGTGTTGGTTGTGACGGTCCCTGCACTGACAGAACACAGCATCTGTGGAACACCTGCTTGGATCTGATAATGAAGACCGCCTGGACAGTGTTCACATGTGGCTTCCCTAAACATTGCTTGGAGTAAAAAAAAAAAAAAAAAAAAAAGTTGGCACACACTTTTAGAGCAGTTTAAGGCCAATTAAAAAGTGATGGGGGGGCTTGGGAAATGGATCCCTGGTGAAGTACTTCCTTCAAAAGCCAGGGAATCCCAGGAACTGCACTGGGTGTGTGGTACTTGTTGGTTGTAATGCTGGCAGAGGAAGGAACGTGGGTGGGAGGCAGAGACAGAACGCCCGAGGCTCCACAGCCAGCCATCCTCATGAAGAAGTGAGTTCCAAGGTCAGTGAGTGATCTGCCTCAAGAACTAAAGTGGACATCGATGGAGAAAGACTCCTGACCTCTACCCTCTGCACGTACACCTACACAGACACACGCACATATGTACATGTACACACGCATACCTACACAGACACAAGTGTGTACATGCACACATGTGCATAGAGAGAGGTGGGTATTGTGCCTCCCTTTTTTGTGACCCCAGCAGTCACAAAAGCTTTGAGGGATGCTTCTGGTTTGAGGCCAGCCTGGGCCGCATAGTGAGTTCTAGTTTGGCCTGAGTTACAGAGTGAGATCCCCCTCACAAAAGCAAAAACAATCCAGGAGTGAAGGGAAATGCCTAGAGAGTTCTTATCTGCCGTGTTGACATCCATCTTTCATGCAGTTTCTCTGGCTATCGGCATCTGTTAGTGTGGTGTGTATATGACCCACTGCTATGTCACAGAGCCCCATACCTACCTGAGAGGCCACTCTTCCTGTGGCATATTTCATGTGTGTGTCTGTGCCTGGGGAAGCCAGAGGTTGAGGTCAGGTAAATTTCTTGGCTGTTGTCTGCTTTGTATTTTGAGGCAGGTTCTCTCACCAAACCTAAAGATCACTGATTGGATGATTGCCTGTCCAGTGGGCTCCAGGGTTCCTTATATCTCCAACCCCAGTTCCAGTGCTGGGATTCCAGGCGGGCACTGCCATGCCTCACTTCTAAGTGGCTTCTTGGAATCCAAATTCAGGTTCTTATGCAACAGCAAATTGCTTTATGCACTGGGCCACCTTCCTGTACCCTAGGTTTTGACAATGGTGTACTGCCCGGTACCCCTGGACAGTACCACATGGGAAGACTTCATTATTGCAAGTGTCCTGTGGGCTATGTTTATACACCCCTTCCTCCCCTCCAACCCGTGGCACTCCCAGATCTTACTGTCCCACAGTCTTGTTTGTTCTAGAGTGTCTGCAGCTGGAGTCACACAGGAAACAGCCTATTGAGAGTGGCTTCTTTCACTTAGCAACGTATAGTGAAGGTTTCCCGTGTCTCTTTGTGGCTTGATGGCTCATTTCTCTTCATTGTTGAATAACTCTCAATTGTCTGGCTGTGCCAGTGTTTGTTTATTCTTTCACATACTGAAGGACATCTTAGGCGCTTTTCTGTTTTCACAGTGATGAATAAACTGACGTTAATTATCTGGGTGCAAGTTTTTGTGTGAACATTAAGTTTCCAACCCGTCATAGAATGATGAGTTTTTTTTTTTTTTTGGTTTTGAAAGTCACAGCAGAAGATGTGCAACATGGAAGAGTCACATTATCTTCACACATTATGTGAACATGCCATTCCTTCTTAAAATTAGGAGTTTTCCAACAAAAGGGGGGTTTATGCAGGAATGGAAGAATACCAAGGCCTAGAGTCCCCACTGGGTGACCAAGCGGGTGCCTATGGCGCAGTAGACTGAAATTAGGTAATGCTGCCATGGAAGCCAGTACCTCTGAATCCGGTTCTTTCCAGCACACTTAGCAACTTGGAGGGCTTCTTCACTGTTCCTCCTGCCTCTCACCCTAAAGGTGAACACTGCAAACCCATCTGGGGTTTTACATTTTCTCTCTGTCCTGGCCTATTGAGGGGCTGTTTTTGCTGTGGGACGCTTTGAAAGCCATCATTGCTACCGTTTTCCTACTCTTCTTCCCTTGCTTCACCTGTCCTCTATAACACCGCCTATTTGTACTGGAAAAATGTTATCCTCCATAGGCAGCCAAACACTGGCAGGGCCGGGTGGGAATCCCTTTTTCTGTGTAGCAGCCCATGAGATGACAACAGAGTGAACATTTGACATTGGACCCTGCTCTTCCTTCCTGTCCCATCCCCTTAATTTCTGTGTCAGTCTAATGGAGACAGCACAACTCACCCTTTCCTGATTAAAATCAACTGTGTCCCATAGAGTCTGCCCTGGACTGGGGTGGTGGTCTCCCAAGAGGAGGGTATCATTTGTTTGGTCCTCGAAGGGATCAGCTATGATTACAGATCTGCTTCAGGGAGCCAAACCTTAAGCATGGCAGGTGGCTCTGCACTGTTTTGAAGGCTGAGCCTCAAAAGACAGTTCTTTCTGGCTGGAATTTTTGTTCTCCCTGGTAATGGGCTTGGGTTGGCTAGGGCCACCTGCCACCTGGCTTCAGCTCCCCTACCTGCTGAGACTTTTCCCTTCAGCAGCATCTTCCCCACTGGCTATTTCCCCAGCAGAGAACTCTGTGGACTGTGTTCCCCTCCCATCAGGACACTTGCTCCACCTTGCTGCTCTTTGCAGACTGCCTGGCATGAGGTCCCACTTACCTCTCCCCCAACTCCCCACGAGGCAGGCTGAGGTGGGAAGCACTCCTCCCTTCCTTTTGGCTCCCCTCCCTTCCTCTCCACCCGCCCAGTGGGACTATCGGAGAAGTCCTTGTCGCTCAGGCTCCGCTCATTGCACTTCCTTCCTTAGGATTAGGGCTCAGAACTCAGATGTCTTGACTTTTGATTCTGCCTCAGGGACAACAGAAGCCTTGCCCATCAACCCTCAGACACCATTTCAGAAGCAACTGGGGAAGCCTGGCCTGCGAGGGAGGAGGCACACTAGAGCCTGCTGTAGTACTCAGGGAACAATGTCAAATCTGCAGGTGCTCCCTGTGGAGCAATTCCAAGCCAGCCTGGACTACACAGCAAAACCTTAACACAATAAGAACAAAGAAAAAGTAGAAAGGAAGCAAAGAAGAGAAATTAAGTTAGGCATATGGGACACATGTCTGTAATCCCAGAAATCATGAGGCTGAGGCAGGAGGATGGCTGTATATTCAAAGTCAGATCAAGACCTTGTCTCAAACAAAACAAAACAAAACAAAACAAAATGAGACAAAACTTGATGAACTAATTAGTTTATTGGGGTCATAGTAATATAGTGACAAAGGCAGTCACCATGTTACCTGAGGGTCCACTCTAGCATGGGTGACAAGTGGGGAAAGCTGCCTCCCCAGAGCCCATGCACAATTTGCGGGCAGGACCTCTAAAGAGACTCCTCCCCAAGCACGTGCTACTGTGAATATAACTTTAGAGTTGGCCCTTATGACTTCCCCAGCCTGGTGTCTGAAGAACCTACTCCCTTCCTGCAGAAGAGAGCGTTCGAGTTCAGAGGAAATAGCCAAACAACTACCAAACTGTGTCCTGCAGAAGCCACACGGGGCTACCCTTACCAAGACATGTCATTTTCCGTTTGCTCTCCTTATTGTGCATGCTAGTCAGTGGGAAATTATCCCATTGGCTTTTTCTTTCAAAACTTATTTTGAGCCAGAGTCTTCCTAGGTAGCTTAGACTAGCCTCAATCTTGGGATCATCTCGTCTCAGTCTCTCCAGTGTCTTTACTTATTTAATTACATTTACTTATTTGTGTACATGTGGGCGTGTGTGTGTATGACTGTGTGTGTGTGTGTGTGTGTGTGAGAGAGAGAGAGAGAGAGAGAGACAGAGACAGAGACAGAGACAGAGAAAGAGAGATAGTGCATGTATGGAGGTCAGAGGGCCATTAGAAGGACTCAATTCTCTTCTTTCACATGTGGATCCCAGGTTGCCAGTGGTGGCAGCAAGTGGCCTTGTCTGTTGAGCTCTCCTGCAGGTCCTGCTCATTTTAAAAATTGAGCCATTAGGCACTTTCATCATTGAGTCCTAGAGTTCCATGTATGATTATGTGTGTACTCATTTGTGATCAGATGTGTGTGTGTGTGTGTGTGTGTGTGTGTGTGTGTGTGTGAAGGTCAGAGGTCATCACTGGCTGTCTTTGTCAACCTCCCATCACCTTATTTGTTTTTATTATTTTGGGGTTTTCTGTGTTTGATTTATTTTCACCGTTCGAGTGCAAGTACGGTGGGAAGTGCCAGGCATGTGCCACAGGGCACACGAGACAGCTGTGTGCAGTCAGTTCTTTCCCTCCACCTTTATGTGGGTTCTGCAGGTGCAGTGCCATTCAGAAGGTAAAGGTGCTTGTGGCACCACAACCTTATTGCAAGGGAACCTTGCAATGAACCTGGAGCTCACTGATTTGGCTAGAATGGCTGGGCACTGAGCTCCAGGGATCTGCCTGTCTCTGCCTCCCAGGACTGGGATTACAGGCATGCACAGGAAAATACCTTGATTTCACGTAGGTTCTGGGGACCCAAACTCAGGTCCTCGAGCCAACATGGCAGACACCTCCCTGACGGAGCCGTAGCTTCTACCTAAGTCTTATCTTCTTTCTACTATCAGCTGTTACGTTTTCTCCCGTTGTGTGGCTTTTCACTTTCTTGATAGTGTTCTAAATACACACATTTTTAAGGAGTCAAACTTTTCAACTTTTTTTTTTCCACTGGTTGTGCCTCTGGCATGTATCTTGGAGATATTGCCAAATTCAAAGTCCAGACTTAACGCTATATCTTCTAAGAGTCTGGTAGCTTTTGATCTTTCATTTATGTCTCTGATCTATTTTGCATTATTCTTTTGCATATGGCATGAAGCCGAAGCCAAACTTCAGTCTCTTGTGCATATATGTCTAGTCATAAGGCCTCAGGTTGTAAAACTTAGCAGGTAAAGAGGCTTGCTGTGAAAGTAGGGCATCTTGAGATCAATCCCTGGGAATTCACATAAAAGCAGAAAGACAACTGATTCCACAAAGCTGTCCTCTGACCTCTGTGTGCCCACACATCATGCACACATATACACACATACACACAGTACTAATAGCTTAAAAGATATAGAGAGAAGGGAAATATGTGGTTGCAGCATCCTTTCTTTCAACATAACTTATTTCATAGAATATTTATATAACTTCTTTTTCTTTTCCAGTTTTTAGAAACAGGGCATTGCTCTGTAGCCCAGGCTGTGCTGGAACTCATGAATCTCCTGCTACAGCCCTGCAAATGCCAGGGTTCCAGGCATTTGTCCCTCCAGCATCTGACTTTTCCTTAGTGACTTGAAGAACAGAATGGTATTAGCTTACCTCCTCCTCCTCCTGACTCACTCTAAGCTTTGAGTAGAGACCCAAGCTTCATCCTGAGGTTGGATAAGCACTCCTTGTAGTGTCCCGGGACCAAAAACAGGGTTCCCGTACACATTTAAACTTGACAAGAGCATATGCTTTAGCATCAGCATGACCCTTTGGGTTTGGGGACAAGCTTATGAGAATCCATCCTGCAATATTTGGGCCGTATTTCCATACACTGAAAGTGTGATGCATAATTTTTCCGAAATTCAAGTTTGTCTCACAGCCATGCATTGTAGTGTCCTAATCTAGGAATCCCCACCCCCACCCCCGCCCCGCCAAGGCCAGTTCTGTCTTTGACTGTAGTCTAGGGCTCAGAACCGCAGAGTAAAAGGACCTGGCTCTGGGTACTTCAAGGATCTAGAAATGGCACTGTAGACAAGCAAGTGATCTGAACTTGGTAGAGAAGTCACTGTAGACCTTTGCCACCTAAACAGGGTGCTCCTCTGTGTGCACGTCAGTGTGTGTGAGGGAGTATTCAACACTGACCCTTGCTGCACACCAGGCAAGGGAGCTGTCACTGAGCTACACCCTTAGCTCTTTTTGTATATTTTATTTTGAGTCAGGGTCTCACTCTGTCAGCCAAATAGCGCTAGAACTTGAAATCCTCCTGCCTCCGTCTTTTGAGTCGCTAGGCTTACAGCTCGACAAGAGTGCTGGGGGATTGTCGCTAGTGTCCACAGAGGGTACTGTAACACCTTCTGACGGGAAGAATACAGACACCCATGATAAAGCGTGGTTCTCACCCACAGGTTGACATAAATCCTGGACCACGCAGATGATGAGGAATGGAGGCTTCAGAACCTACCCACCCTACACCGTCCACCAGGGACCAGCCAGCCCCTGCATCTGGCCTTCCAGCGGGCCCAGGTGGGCAGGCCTCACCTCGCCTGACTCTGGGTCCTGTTATTCTGCCACCGGAGCAGAGCCTGCCCCAGACTGTGTTCCTGAAGGCCTTGCCTGTCCCACTGTACCACACAGTCCCTCCCGGCGGCTTCCAGCCACGTGCTCCCCTCGTGACAGGCAGTCTGGAGGGGACCAGCGTACCCTTCATCCTCAGCCCCTTGCTGCAGCCTGAAGGCCCGGGTCCTGGGCAGGTGGGCAAGCCAGCTACCCCTGCCCTGACTGTGAACATCGTCAGCACACTGCCGGTACTCTCCCCGGGGGTGGGGTCCGCGCTGGTCAACACAGGCAGATTGAAGAACGCTGGTAAGTACCTGTGCTCACACTGCGGCCGGGACTGCTTGAAGCCCAGCGTGCTAGAGAAACACATCCGCTCCCACACAGGCGAGAGGCCCTTCCCGTGCTCCACCTGTGGCATCGCCTTTAAGACCCAGAGCAACCTGTATAAGCACAGGCGGACTCAGACTCATCTCAACAATTCCCGCTTGTCCTCGGAGTCTGAAGGGAGTGGGAGCAGCCTTCTGGAGGAGGCAGACAGGCCAGGAGACACTGCCTCAGTGGACAGCCGGGGAGAGTTAGGAGCTCCGGAGACAGCCCTTTCCCCAGGTGCTCATCCCAGTCTTGCTGCTAAGAACAGGGAACACCGGAAGGTGGAATCGGCTCCCTCCCTCTTGGCCACGCTTCCCCACAGGGAGTCCTCTGTGGATCAGACCCAGGTGGTGTCGCCTGAGTTCCCGCTAGCCAGCCCGCAGCCTCGGCGGAAGCGACAGCAGGAGACGTGCTCAGAGAAGCCTTGGGACTCCAAGGCTTTGGAGGGCCAGCTGAGGAAGTGTGAGAGCACGGACTCCGGCTACCTGTCGCGCTCAGACAGCGTGGAGCAGCCTCCCGTGGCCTCCAGCCCTTTGCACAGTCTATCGGAACACAGCGCAGAGTCTGAGGGGGAAGGAGGACCTGGCTGTGGCTCCACCGGCAGCAGGGCTGACCGGGGAGCCTCGGGGGCCAGCCTGGAGATGGAGAAGAAGAAACTGGAGGAACGCATTGCCCAGCTCATCTCCCACAACCAGGCGGTGGTGGACGACCCGCAGCTGAACCACGTGCGGCCCCGCAAGACTGTGTTGTCCAAGCAGGGCAGCATTGACCTGCCCATGCCCTATACCTACAAGGATTCCTTCCACTTTGACATCCGGGCGCTGGAGCCCGGCCGCAGGAGGATGGCCCTCAGCCCGGCCTGCTCCACCTTCACACCCCTGGAGAAGGCCAGGCCCGTTTTCTTCCACTCCGTCCCCACACAGCTCTCCACCACTGTGGAATGTGTTCCAGTCACCAGAAGCAACTCCCTGCCTTTCATTGAGGGTTCTAAGCGGTGGCCAGAGCCACGGGACCTACAAGATGCTGTTCCCAGGATGCAGAAGACCCTGAGCCCCAGGCTCACCGCCGGGCGGCTGGGATGCCGCCCAGGACTAACCTTGGCAGGCGTCCCCAGTGGTCACCCTCGGGCTCTGGTGAGACAGGCTGCTGTGGAGGACCTGCCGTGTACCCCCACCAGAGACCCCTCGACTGTGGCTGAGGACCTAGATGGAAAGAGAGCTGTGGTAAAGGAGGCGGTGGCCTGCAAAGGCAAGGCCAGTAAGAAGTGCAGCCAGAGGAAGCAAAAGATGTTCTCCCAGGAGAAATGGCAGGTGTATGGGAATGAGTCTTTCAAGAGAATCTACCAGAAGATGAAGACCAACCACCAGGGAGGACAGAAACACGGGGAGGTGAAACAGGGTCAGGGGACAGAACTGGACCTCTCACCCCAGGATGCGGTAATAGAGGGTGCAGGCCTATCACAAGACAACAGGATCCCTACCCTTGAGGACACCACAGCAGGGGCTGAGCCAGGGTCTTGGGGAAGTAGACCATCCCTGGAAGGTTCCCTGGAAGCTGAGCCTCCTAAGCAACTGAAGGCGGTGGCCAGAGCGAAATCGTCCCCTACCCTGGGCAGCACAGAGGGCCTCTGCTTGACTTGCAAGAGCCCTCTGCCCTCTTCAGATGGGAAGCTGGACCTGGGATGCCAGCTGCCTCCAGTGCCTGGGCTCTGTCAAGGACACTTAGAAGCTCTTGAGACATCTTTGCCAGACCCCAGTAGCAAGGCTGTAAAAGAAATCAGCCCTGGGGCCCAAACCGTCCTCAGACAATCCAGTGGTAGGTCTGTGGCTCCCCAGCTTGCTGAGGACAAGTTACCCTCGGAGAGGAAGAGAATGAAAGTAGAGGGGCTGGGCCATCAGGAGCAACCAGGGCCTCTGGAAGCTGAAACCTCAGGTGGCTCTGTGCAGGCTGACCCCCAGCCACCCCAGAAACAGGACAGTGACTCTGAGGAGGTGCTGGGCAGGTCAAATGAGAGCATCGTGCAAGGGACCACAGCCCCAGAGTTCTCTAATGCTTCCTCAGCTGGTTCTACTGCTGCCCCAACATGGCCAGGACTAGGAGACAAGGATTCCCCATTTCCCTTGGTACCCAGGACTCCTGGGCTCCACTCCTTGCTGCCTGCTCAGCCCTGGGATCCCAGTGTCCCTGCTGCTCTGTCAGGTGGCTCCTTTGCTCCCAGGTACCTCCTCAGGTTACCGCAGGAAGAGAACCCCTTACCACTTGTTGCTCCAGGGCCTGGGGAAGGCCGAGACTCCCTGTGTTTAAGTGCACAGCCTGTAGAACAGGCCCTTTTTGCTGGACCAGAACTGGGAATGCCCCAGCCACATGGAGCATGCTCAGGCCCAGGTGAGGCAGGTGGCAGCCCAGAAGACCCTAGCCGGTCCAGGTCAAGGGATGGAAGAGAAGAGGCACAAACTGGAAGAGAGAAAAAAGACAGGATCAATGGCAGCATCCCAGTCGCTGAGCACTCTCCTGACACCAACATGGGCACCATTCAGGAGACAGCCTCCATTCTGCCTCCTGACACATGTGACACTCATGTGTCCCAGGATGTAGTGACTGAGACCCAGGCAATTCATTGCCTCTGCACAGACAGCCCACCAGCAAGAGCTAGGACATATGGGAGCCTTTTGAACCCTTGGATATCATCCCAGAAACTAGGGATACCTTCTAAGAATGCCCTAGAAGGTCCTCCTTCAGAGACCAAGGAAGGGCTGCCTGCCTGCTTTCCCTCCCAAACACCCTATTTCCTCACATCTTTCACACAGTCCCAGGGTATTTCCTTGAACCAGCAGAAACTGGCCTCATCGCACCTCTTAGGGACCCCCAGGAGCTGTGAGGCCCCAAGCCCCTTCCCCTCACTTAAAGCTGAGCCCCAGCTCACATGGTGTTGCCTGAGCCGCAGCCTGCCCCTGCTGGCAGAGCAGCAGAGGGCAGCTCCCAGGCACTCAGCTTCATGCTTGCCCGATAGAAGCCTCCAGGATGAGAGTGACAGACCACTGCCCAAGAGCAGTGGAGGAGAGACCACGACAAGCCGCCAAGGAGGAGAAGGGCCTTCACAGGCCCCTGAGGTAACTAACACCAGCTAGTCCTGGGGACTGGAGGGACATGAGAGTAAGACAGGAAGACAGAGAGGGAGGGAGAGAAGGAGGAAAGGAGAGAAAGGGAGAGACGGAGGCAAGTGGGAAGGGAGAAAGAAAGAGCTTGTGGATATCACCACCATTATGAGATTTTCTGCTCCCAAGGAAGGCTACAGCTGCCACACATGGGGTGGGAAAAATAAGGGCCCCCGATATAAACAAAGTTCATAAAAATAACACAGTAAAGATCTATTGAACTAGAGTCTGTGTCATGGCTGAGTTGGTGAAGCATTTCCACACAAGTATGATACCCTGAGATCCCACATTAAAAAGCCAAGTATGATGGCCAGTCTTTCTAATCCCAGCACTGGAGAGATGGAGGCAGAGACATCTCTGGGGACTAGATTAGATCAGCCTAACCAGTGAATCCCAGGCCAGTGAGAGACCCTGACTGAGAAAACAAGCTGGATGGCTCCGGAAAAATTACACCCAAGATTGTTCTCTGCTTCCACATGCATGCACCACATAAAGGCACCACATATCACATACAAAGAAAGAAATATTTTACCAGAGTATCCAGGTAAGATATTTGTAATTAGACATAAAACTTCATTTTATTCCTCATAACAGAGACAAAAAAAAAAAATGCTGCCTATGGCTCTCCAGGTCTTCTAAGAATCAAATATATATATATATATTTTTTTTTCTTAAAAAATAAAATGAAACCAAACCACATTTTATTTTCCCTTAGGGTACTTGATTCACAGAACAGAGCATCAACTCTTCTGAAGCTGGATTTACAGGCAGTTGTGAGCCACTTAATGCTGGCTCTGGGACTAAAATGTGGGTCCTTTGCAAGAGCAGCAAGTGCTTTTAACTACTGAGCCACCTCTCCAGAAACTAGAAACTAGAAACTCATGTTGACAGAAAAACTCTAGACAGAAAACCAAAGCAGACCAAAAACAGGGAACAAGTAAGCACTCTTAAATGAAGAAGCTCATTATCTCAGAGGCACTGGGGAACTAGCTCCACTGTAATCACAAGAACTAGACTTAACTTGGTTCTTAAGAGGAAAGATAAGAAGGAGAATGTGACAAAAGTTCAAGGGAGATCTTACCAGGGAATTAATCCATGAGTTTATGGCTGCATCTTGAAAAGATTGACGTCTTAGTCCTTTTGGGATATGGCTGAGGTCAGGGAGCTGAAGGGAGCACTCAGTTCTAATTGTGCTTATGGAACAAAGGCAAGGGTGAGAGCTGAGACGTGAAAGTAATCTTGCTTCTTCCCAGGGTGGGTATCCAAAGTCTGGTTTAAAATCTCCTTCCAAATTGTAGCGATTTCCGAGGTGGGGGAAATGGACTATGGCTCTAGTTAACCCTCCATTGACATCAAAGTTCCAGCATTTGCTAGTCTAGCCTAGGCACAATCCTGGAAGGTTCCATGTGGCATACAATCAGTTGCCTGCTAAGAATACCCCACGGGCTTGGGCTGTTTGGTAATAAACATTTGGGTGACTTAATTTCTATAGATAGGCATCCTGTCTCTAGAGAGGAACCCATAATAGTTGTCCCCACCATGAAGGCTGAGTGACATAATGCCAACATACTTGGTATTTTCAGCTTCCTTATCCAACAGTCCCAGGGACAAGGGCCCAAGACCAGGTGTCCAGTCCACAGTGGAAGAAAGGATTGTGCCGTAGGAGGGTGAAGCCATCTCGTGAGAACACCAAGCAAAAGAAACTTTTGCTTTATTCTAAGAGGTAAGATATGTGGCCTCCTCTTTCCCTTCCCTGCTGGCCTGGTACCAGAAACTGCAAATGGCTACTTAGTTAAATCTCCAGAAGCTGAATGTGGCATTTACATGGTAGCTTAGCTCCAGAGGGAGGCTCCTATTCTGCTGGTCTGGAGTTCTGTGGCTCCAGGTCTGCCTCTTTGTGCATAGCCCATCCAGCATGGTCCCACTGACCATGTAATTGTTCACTGGTATGTTTCTAAGGCAGGACACAGTAATTTTTGAGATAATCAAGTTGAAAATACTTCCTTCTGATTTTAGTGCTGAGAGATTATGTGTTAAGCATTGCTTTTTAAGACATTTATTAATATTTGCAAGTAATGTATTTTTTTTGCATAAAAACTAAAAATCTAGAGAAGGGAAGAGACTCAGCAATCCCAAGACTTGGGGATAGCCTCTGAACATTCAGAGGCATTGTCTTCTAGAAAGGGCCAAAGACATCTGTTAGGAGGCCTTAAGAGCTCAGCAGCAGCTCTTGGGACAAGTCCATCAAGGCAAGGAGTCTGTCTGAAAGTTGCAGTCACATCATAAAAATCAGATTTCATACAAGTGTCTGTATTTCCACTTATCTCAAGCTATCAGACGTTATGAGGACACAAGATTTGCTTTCTTGAGTAGTCATAGCTGGCCAGGTAGGAGTAATAGCCACCCTGGTAGGTGAGAGCTTTATGAATACCTTAGTCCCCACCTTTCTTCTTCAGCATTGGATCTTCACCTATGTTTCTCAGATGTCTTCCATGCCTACTCCCCCAGATGATTGAATTTGAAGATCTTTGTCTTAATAGTTGACCTTGTGGGAGCCAAGAGAGGATATCTTCATCAGGGAACTGCTCTATAAGAGTGTTAAAGGTGAACATGTAAAGTTGGACACAGGAGAGCAAGGAAATCTGAGCAAGGGCCTTGTGTTAGTTACTGTTCAATTGCTTGATTAAACACCATGACCAAGGCAACTTATAAAGTACTTAATTTGGGGCTCATGGTTCCAGAGAGTTAGGGTCCATGAACATCTTGATGGGCAGCATAGCAGCAGGCAGGCAGGCATGGCACTGAAGCAGTAGCTCATCTATTCATCCATTTATCTACTTATCCACCCATCTACATAAAAGTCATCTATCCCATCTATCCATCCATCTTGCTGTCTACCTACCTACCTACCCACCTTCCCATCTGTCTTCCTGGAATTTGCTGTAAATGAGGTTTACTCTTCTTTAATGCTTGTTAATGTTGGCTGCTTTCAAACTTTTAAATGATGAATATAATTTATAGGATCCTTTGAGAATCTAGATAGTATGGTTTCTTTACCCGCTAAAAGCTGCATGTGAATTCTTCTGCCTAGCATTTAGGTTTTAAAGCCCACTTATTCATCTTGGCCTCCATAATTGCCCTATATTACTTTTTCATTTCTGGATG
The DNA here is from genome assembly GCF_907164565.1 of Psammomys obesus. Classification (NCBI taxonomy): domain Eukaryota; kingdom Metazoa; phylum Chordata; class Mammalia; order Rodentia; family Muridae; genus Psammomys; species Psammomys obesus. The sequence continues at coordinate 3,997,303 of NW_026596234.1, read as the reverse complement.
CATTTTGGACCATTCTTCTGATATATTCTTCTGCCTAAAGCACAAGTTCAGAATTACAGAAGAGAAGAAAATTGCCCTGGTTGTCATCAGTTTGAAATAGCTGCATTTCATCCTGGTGATGGGAAGTATTTCTTCTGGCTACAGGGTTCTACATAAATACTCTTTTTCTCTCAGGGCATCAAAGCTCTGCTTCCACCATTTTTAGTTTCCACTACTGATGGAAAAGTTTGTTGGTCGACACTTCTGTGTTCCAAAAGATTTCTTTATCTCCAGCAACTGTTAAAGCTCTTTGATTAGTGTTCGTGTTCCATTGTTTTACTGTGATACTTGGAGTTAGATGGTTTTTTTTTTTTTATGTATCCTATCAAGAATCCACAGGCTTTTGATGATCTTCTTAGAAAATTCTCCACCTTCATTTCTCAGGCACCATTTTCACCCCACTGTCTCCTCTGTTTATGAAAACAGGAAAGTAATGTATCTTAGACCTTCTTTTCTATGTGTGTTTGTGTATTCACATGTGTACCAGTGAAAATGAGAGCCAGAGATTATTCTCAGGTCCACCTTTTTGTTGTTGCTGTTTTTTCTTTTTGAGGCAGGGTCTCTCACTGGCCTATACCTTTCCCAAGAATCTCCTTATGTCTGCTTTCCTAGTGTTATGATTACAATTGCATGCTACCATTCCTGTTTGGGTTTTGGTTTTGTTATGTGGGTTCTGGGAATATAGCTCAGGTATTTGCACAGCTCAGGTCTTCATGCTTGTGTAACAAATACTTTGTCTATGGAAACATCTCCCCAACCTTTTTTTCTTTTTCTTGAAACAGGGTCTCACTGTGTAGGCCAGGCTGGCCTGCATTGGTGATTCTCCTGCCTCAGCCTCCTGAGTGTAGACTTACAATGTGCACCACCAGGTCTGACTTGGATTTCTTTTGCCTTTAGTAACTTTTGTCTGTCTGTGTGGATACACAATGTAGATGCACTCATTGTCTAGTAGTATCCTTAAAAATTTACTAATTTTCTTAATTCATCAAATAGCTTCTTTGTTGAAACTTTATTGAAATACAACTGAGTTTTAACAAATCAAACATCTTGAAGACATATAATTTAATTAACTTTGACATATATACTTATGACACCAAGAGTAGAACCAAGGTGATAGACAGATAATCACCCCCAAAGTTCCTACCACCAATCTGTAATTCCTCTCTCTGTCCACTCTGCCCCTCCTGTTCCCAGTGAATCTTCGATGTGTTTTCTGTCATTGTAGATTTGATTCCTCTCCTAGACTTTGAGAGAAACCAGCCCACTCTGTGTGTGTGAGTTGTTCTTCTCTAGGGATAGCTCTCCCACACACCTTGATTATTCTGGGGATCATCCATTCACTTGGTTTCATTTCTGTTCCTGTGATAAAACATGATAAAAAAGAAAATGCCAAAAATCAACTTAAGGGAGAAAGAGTTGTTTTTTTTTTTTTTTTCAGATCACAGTTCCAGGTTGCAGTTCCTCACAGCAGGGAAGTCAAGGCACCCACAGCCAAGAGCAGAAGAAATGAATGCATGCTCGCTTGCTCACTTGCTTTCTTGTGCTCACATTGAGTTCCTCACTCTTATACAGCCCAAGATCCAGCACCAAGAAATGATGTCTATGGTGTACTGGGACAATTAACATAAGACAATCTCTCACAGACACACTCCTGCCTGGGCCAACCTCATGTAATAAATTTCTCATTGAGATTCTCTTCCTAGGTTATTTTAGGTTGTTTGGAGTTGCCTGTTAAAAGTAACCATAACATCTATTTATATTGTTTACATCAGTGTTGAAGTCAGGCGGCTTATATCTCTGGGTGAAGAAAAAACTTAAGCCCAAGGGTGGCCTTTAAACCATATAAATAAAGATGCCAAGACCTTGAAAAACTTTTCAATAGCTGAGCAGACTCTCAATTATCTCGTCTAAGTTAACCTTGCTTCACACAGCCATGTGGCCAGCTCTCCTCCCTGATCAAAGAACATGTCTGTCTTCCTCCCTGTCTCCTGGTGAAAGGGCTTTTCACTTTTCCCTTTCCAGAATTCCTTTCTCTTTACCAGGAAGTCCCAACTTCCATTTCCTGCCCAGCTAATTGGCCAATTGATCTTTATTGACACCTGCTACATCCACACAAGATATTCCTCCACACACCAACAATTTATTCCTTCATGATTTCTGAGTAGTGTGCTTCAGGGTGGCTAGGTCATCCTTCCCAGAGGATAGATATGTGATTTGTTTCAGGTGGCACTGTCATGAAGAAAGTGACTGTAATTGTTAGTGTCTTAGTATGTACATTCACTCTCAATTCTCTGGGCTAAAGCACTGAAGGAGAAGTGGTTGGATTAGGAGTTTTTAGGAAGTTGGGCTACCGACTTCTGAAGCTGGCCAATCATGCCTAACAGGTTATCTCCATTGCCGAAATGAGCCAGTTCAAGCCAAATTTACCATATATAAAGGCAGGTTTATTGGGAACAGCTGTTGGGCAGGTTCAGTGGTCCCAAAGAACGGGACCAGGGAAATTGACATGCAGACAGGGAGGCAGAGAAGGGGAGAAGAAGAAAGATCAAACATGCACATACAGAGAGAGAGAGAGAGAGAGAGAGAGAGAAAGAGAGAGAGAGAATGTTTGGACTACATAATGAAGAGCCTCTGGGGAGAGGAATCCCAGGCTTTGGGGTGGAAAGTTCAGGGAAGAAGGCAGGGTATGTCAGCGATGGTCTGTAACAGGTAAGGACTGAGGGATTTGGGGAGAACCTGGGTGCCAGGTCTGATTTGGTTAAATGGGCACTGCAGTAGTGCCTGTGTGCAAAAGGACCAGTTTCCCTGCATCCATGATCATTCCCTTCTGTTGTCATTTTTTAAGTAGTATGGTATACATCATGTTACTGTTGGAATCCGTGCTGTCCTAGTGCACATTCTCTCAGGTGCCTCTTTCCCACCTGATGTCCCCAGGGAACTGTGTGCTCATGTCTTTTGCCTGTTGGAAACACATTGCTCACATCCTCATGCTGAGTTTTGCCAATTCTCTGTACATTTTGATTAAACACAACCTTTACTAAGCAGGTGATGTTCAAGAATGTTTCTTTAGCGTGCAGCTTGTCTTTTTGTTTAAAAAAAAACAATTTTGTATATATATAATTATATCATTTTACCCTTTCTTTTTTTTTCCCTATGAACAATCCCATATAGCCCTCCTTGTTCTTTTTCAAACTCATGGCCTTCTTTTTTCATTGCTGTTAACACACACACACACACACACACACACACACACACACACACACACACACCATACTCCTAAATACATAACTATAACCTGCTCAGTCTGAATAGCGTTACTTGTATGAACATTTTCACAGCTCGGCCTTTGGTATTGGATAACCAGTTGGTATGATCTTCCTTGGAGAAGACCGTTTTCCCTCACTCAGCATTTCTTAGTTGCCTGTAGTTCTTTTTGTAGGGCTGAGTCCTCCGGGTTTCTCTCCATCCGTGTTAACATGTCTATTGCTATTATCCTTGTTTTGCTTCTGTTTAGGCAGTCACTGGTGAACATTTCAGAAGCTAAATCTATAAAGTCTCACAAACATGACCACCTAAAAGCAGTTAGGATTTTTGCTTGTTTGTTTGTTTTGTTTTGTTTTCAAGACAAGTGCCTGTCTCAGCCATTTGAATGTGGGACCATAGACATGTGCTTCTATGCATGCCCCAATTTGTTCTTTTACTTATTTACTTATTCATCTATTTGGATGCTTGTAATTAAACCCATGCCACCATACAAATGTTGGGCAAATGCTCTACCACTGTGCTACATCTCTTAACAGTATATCTTAAAGATCAATCATCTTTAATTTTGATGAAATTCATTTTTTTCTTTTCCTCTCCCATTGAGCTTGCTCTTGGTGTGAGAACTCAGAAGTTTCATACTAACCATGATCACACATGATTTGTACCTTAGCTTTCAAATTCTGGCTTTTGATCCATCTTCACTTAACTTTTATTTACGGTGTGAGTTATGGATCAAAGCTCGGAGTTTTGCAGGTGACCATCTGCTTGCCCTAACATGGCCTATTTGTCTATTTTGATGCAAGTATCACACCATTTTGATATACCATCTAACCCTAAGACTTTGTACAAGAGGCTAATGAATTCAAGAGAGTATGTACTTCTGTCAGAATAGACAAAGACTGGGGAGACAAGAAAACAAAGAGGGACTTTTGATAAGATTTTTAAAGGAAAATTAGTGGAGAAAGAATGGTATTTTCAACCAACAGTGCCCATCCTGGAAAACTTCTCTGTGGCAAGAGGAAAGAAGCCTTGGAAGGACTCATCCCAGTCTGCTCTAGAGAGCCGTGACTTCATTACACAATGGCCATCTGTCCATACGTTTGTCCAGGATTCTATTTGGGATGTAAATAAAGTTAATGCTCTCTCATCTTGACCAGACATCCTGCCTTTATCGACCTGATTTTTTAAAAATATATTTTATCATACTTACTTGTTTGCTTGTTTATTCTGTGTCTGTTGAGGTCAGAGGATGATGTGCAGGATGGGTTCTCTTCTTGTGTCTTGGGGTGGAACTTAGGTTATCAGGTTTGGTGGCAAGCACTTTTACACACTGAGCTACCTTGGAACCAGGTCTACTGAGTTTTTAAATATAGTTGTTCATGGTTATTATAGGGTTTTTGTTTGTTTGTCTTGTTTTGTTTTGAGACATGGTTTCTCTGGGTAACCTTGGCTTTCCTGGACTTGCTTTATAGACCAGGCCGGCCTCGAACTCACAGAGATCCACCTGCCTCTGCCTCCCCCAGTGCTGGGATCACAAGCATGCACCAACAAGCCCGGCTGGATATTATATTTTACCTCCAAGAATTTTAAATAATAGTTCAGGCCTGATTGGCAAATATCTGCTTTGCACGAAGTCCGTTCAAATGGACGCTCTTTTATCAGAGCTCAGGAAGGTGAGGAAGGAGAGGCTTCGAGTAGGATTCGTCAGGTTTTTCATCACAGATGCCTGGGAGAGTCAACTTGAAGCAGGAAAGGCTTATTTTGGCTACAGTCAGAGGGGTTTCAGTCTGTGTTCAGTGGGTGACCCTGTGCGCTGGCCTGTGGTGAGACAGAGCATTATAGTAGGACTTGGTAGAGTACAGCTGCTCAGCTCATGGTGGCCAAGAATCGGAGTGGGCAGCACCTGGGCGCATCCTTCTAGAACACAGAACACAGGCCCAGTGATTTAACCTGCTTTGAAAAACATAGAAAGAAGGAGAAGGAAGAAGGGAGGATGTGTGTGTGTGTGTAAAAAAATCTGCTTTGCTCTCTTGCTCTTTGTTCTTATTTTCAATCAAGTATGTGTGTATGAATGTGTGTAAATGTGTATGTGTGTGTGCATGCATATGTGCAAACCTGTATGTGTGTGCATGAATGTGGAGGCCAAAGGCTGATATCCACCATCTTCCTCAGACCTCTGAGGTGGTGTCTCTCATTGAACTTGCAGCTCAAAAATTCAGCTTGGCTATCTAGCCCAGCACTTCCAAGCACCCCTTCTGTGTCTGCCTCCTGGGACTGCAGACTCTCACCACCTACCGCCTGTGGTGCCTGGATTTTTGTGCTGGTGCAGAAGATTAAACCATGCTTAGCATGGCAGATATGTCACTGCCTTAGCCATCTCTCCAGGCCTTCAGTCCTTTTCTTTTTAAACCACACTTTGGAGTTTCTCTTGATGATCCCAGAATTTGAAGTCCTTTGAGTTTGCCTCTGTTTTACATATCGCTTCTCACAGCAACTGAGTTCCTTGTGTTCATGGTAAGGGCACACTGAGACCTGAGTTGAAAGCACCATTCTTGGGGTGGAGGGGAGAAGACTCTTTGCTTCTGCTAACTACCTGCCAGACTGTGCTCTAAGTGAAGCTCTTGAGGTGAAGATTTTTCTGGTCCACATGAGTAGAGGATGTTTTCTTCTCTTTATGAAACTGACTGGAGAGGTTTCTTCTCTCTTCTACCTGTCCCTCTGGTGCAGGGTGTGGGGCTGGAAGCACTCGCTTCTCAGTGTGTGGAGACTGCTTAGCCTGCCATGGACTCAGCTCTCTGCAATAGAAACGGCCTAGTTGATATCTGGCAAAGTCCTGTGTCACCGAGCTGAGCAGGGGAACATATACAGAATTCCCCTGGTCTGGTAAAACATTTGTGATGAAAACAGTCTCATCTGCCCAGGTTTTCTTTCTTTTGAATTTTAACAGTTTTGAACCTTCCAATCAGACTATCAATACATTTGGGTATATTTAATTTTTAAGGACGACTTAATCACAGTTTTAGTTGTTTTGGCGTAAGGAGGACTGTGATGGGACTAGAGTGTTAGGTCAGGGCATGGTTGGAGGCAGAGTTTTCATTTAATTTGCTGTGCCTTCTGGTTAAGAAGTTGTTTTCATTCCTAATATTTTTTTAAGCCATGATTTGGCTAATTTGACCAAGCTGGTCTCAAACTTTTGATTCTCCTACATGAGCTGGTATGGTGTGTGAGAAGTTGTATATTTTGATGTCTCCACAAGGCTACCTTTTCTTCTGTGGTTACCCATTGTGGATGTTGTCAAAGAAGTCTTCCCTAACCTCAGTCTCCCAAAATCGTGAGCATGCAAAGACTTCCTCTAATATTTTTCTCATATACATAAATATACACACTTGTATAGATGGAAAGCTTTGGTTTTATTTTTGTGATCTAGACAACTGGGGGCATGGATTAAATGTGTTTTTTTTATTTTAACAAGTAGATATGTTTTTGAGATTGCATATATATTTATATATTATGCATACATATTTCACATACAGAGATTTGATTGGAAAACTCTGAAACATAGAATTTACATAAAAGAACTCTCAGAACCTTATATAAATCAAGGGTCAACCCTCCCCCACCCCGTTTGCTGTCTTCAGCTCCCTGTTTGCACTTGAAGTTCATTTCAGGGCCTTCCATTTTCTTTAGTTTCTCTCCCCCACCCCCATTCCAATACTATAATGAAAATGACTATTTCATTAACGAAACTACACATGTTAAATGATAGGGAGTCAAAAACTGGGTCCATTTTGAGAGTAGAAATGGAGACGTGTAGAGGCTTCATGCTTGCATGTCTAATTGCTGTGATGTTCACTCGGGTCCAGAGATTCACCGATTCTCAGAATACATCCTTGTCAGCCCACAGCAAGCACTGGACCATGGAATTGGGTTTTATTGATTAATATGCGGCTGCATACAAGCATGACGCACTCAAGGGCTTGGCTGAGGAGTCTTCCAGCAAATACAACACAGATAGCCCCAAGTGAGGAGAGATGGGCGAGGCTATGGGAGGGAAGGGCAGTCCTAAGAGCACGTTCTGCCAGAGGACAGTATTCTATCCAGAGGACAGTATTCTATTCGTCCTGAGGGTCTGCCCTTTGCGCTTGCTATTCTTGTCTAGGGCTGTGGGACTGTTCTTCAGTCAGGATGCAATTTATTCAGTTAGGGATGTCTGTGAGATAAGGTAAAGCTACCGACAGTGGTCCTGAGCTCAGGTAGCCTCTTCTGTGCATCCCACCCCCCACCCCCAGCATGTGGCTGAGACCCTGTGACCTGTCAGCCCCAGCACCAGAGCTTTGAGAGCGGTCACAGACATCCCTCAGCTTCTCTCTGCTTTGATATGTCTTAAGGCTGTGAGAGAAGGTGGGAGAAACAGCAGATTTGGGCACCGTCTCCCCCAGGTATGTCACATGTGAGGCCGGCCTGTTCACTCACCTGCCAGGTCGCTCCTTAGATCTCTTTGCAGCACTGTTGCAAAACAACACGGAGTAGGGTTAATACATCCCAACCACTGTCAAGACTCACAACAGCGACCTCAGCCCTCCCATCTCCTGAGTGAACCAAGGGCCTTCTACCCAAACTGAAGCCAGTGAGTGCATGGCCCTAACCTACCAATCTTCAGGGATCCCTGCTATACTGACCAGAGCAAGAAATGCTCTGCTTGTTTGGTCTCCATAAGACTGAGAAGCACAGTTACTGTGAACTACATAAAAAGGGAGGACCCAGAGGAAGCAGCCAAGAGGCTACGTGGAGCCTTCAAGTCCACTTTAAACCTCCATCTTAAGTGGCTTCTTTCCAAAAGTATAAATGAGAAAACAGGTCAGCTCAGTGTCGCAAGCTAGAAGCGAACTTTGAACACTAAGCTGATCTTAAGCTCAGCCCTGAGCAAACAGAGCACGAGAGTGGGAACAGGCCCAGCATCACGTACTAAGTCGGCTGAACTTGGTCACGTGTGTACTTGAGGTCCTTCAAACTGAAACAAGCGCTCTGAGGAGGACACTCACATCAACCTTTGTGGATTCTTTAGAAAGCCCGGCTTGGAGTGAGGGTTGTAAGCGAGCTCTCTGGAGGAGGCTTCAAGGAGGCAGCTGAGGGCCAGGAAAGGGCTGGCCTCTCCCTGGACCTGCAGGGCCTCTAGAGTGGGAATTGTACCGTATAGATTGTCCTACTGAGAGGTAAGTGTGCCCGAACCACAAATCCCACACCAACCAGTGAGTCATAGGAAGTGAAAGTGAGGTAGAAAGTGTCCCAGGCATACACAAGCAAGCCCAGCCCCCACTGGCCCAGAGGGTATGCATGCCCCCAACAGCAACCTTGGGGCAGAGGTGCTGTCGCCCAGGGAAGAACTGTTAGACTTTGCCTCACAACACCTGGCATGCCTTGGAGGGCCCTGAATGACAGGAGATGAAAAACTGCCCAACCAGGCTAAATATTTTTGACTGCAGCTGCTTGGGGGTGGGGTGGGCTGTCTACCTCTGAAAGGATCAAAGACAGGAACAGCCCCAGGCCACGACTGTGCAAAAACACCCCTTCGAAGACAGCACCAGGGTCCCTATAGGCAGTTCTGAAGAATGACAGGGTCTAGACCCCACTTTGGTTAAGACCAGGTATGAGAGGGCCAGGAAGTCTCCTGACAGATTCCCCCTCCCCTCAGCCGCTTTGATTGAATGAAGTCTCCAAGGTCCAGGTTATGTGCCATTCTTAACGCCTGCAAGCCAGCTGCAGTTCCCCCGTGGTCTCAGGGGCAAAGGTGAGCCTGCACACTTACTGGCAGCATGGTTCCCAGAGGTCCCACCTCCCTTCCTTCCTTTGTCTGTGTGCTTTGAAATCTCTCTGCAGGAGCTCCGGTGGGTTCAGGGGGTTATGGTGAGTGAAATAGCAGCCTTCCCTCCCTCGCCTGATAGCTCTTCAGGGAATCTGTGGTCTTGACAAATGGGACAGAGGCTTCAGGGAAGGAGCTGGGGGGGGGCACATTCCCACCCCCAAGGGATGGCAGCTCCTGCTCCAGACAGGGAAGGCAAATTTCTTTCAAATGTAGACATCCAGTGAAGGCAACAAAAAGCCACTTTCCTGTTGCTGGTGCTGGGAAAAGGCGATGTCTGAAAGAGTGCTATGTTCAATCCTGCAGTCGGCCCTGGTGACCAGGTCCCTTGGCTGGGTCTTGGTGGAAGCTCAAACTAACAAGGCAGCAAAATGGCTAAGCATGTTGCCCCCTTCCCCAGAAGGTCCTGTGGAGCTCCATGGGCACCAAATGCTTGGAAACTGAAGCCTGTGTCTGCAAACAGTGAAAAGAGTGTTCCAACAAGCTTAAGACGTGGCAGTGAGCCTTCATCTCAGCATTCTTACCTGGAAGATATGGGTGCTAGACTAGACAGTTGGTCTATTTAGGGTTGTACATACTTGTCAGTAAAGTATTGTGAGCCTTCATCCTAAAAACCCAGTCCAAGTTCACAGGCAGATTGCACAGCTCTACTGGCTAGAAGCATGCCATGCATTGCAAAGGGGCACGCACCAACGGGCAAGCAGTCTACATGACAGTCAATATAAGTGAGATCCCAGCCCATCCTCTTTCTCTGCCCTTCTGGTGTCTTCCTTCTGGGTTGCGAGTGATGTTTTGTTTCGGGGACCACTAGATCCAATGAACTGGAAGGGACTCTCTGATGAGGAATTTGAGCAGACCGTCAAGATGCAGGCTGCCAACACAACATTGCCTATGGTGTTGGCAGCGACCGCAAGTGGCTCTTAACATAACTGTAGCTTACATGCTCTGTAGCCCCCCAGGAGAGCAGCAGACACCACGTGGATCAATGCTGACAGTAGAACATCTTCATTCTTGCACAAAGTTCTGTCTAGCAAACTGTTCAGTGAGTAGCGAAGGCCCAGAATCTAATATCAAATATTGATACCTAACTGCAGCATCACTTTCCTAAGCAGTTGCTAAGCATCACGAGGAGAACATTTAAACATGGTCTCAGGCTGGGGATGTGCCTCAGCAGGTCGAATGCCTTCCTCACACGCATAAAGCCCTGGGTTCCAGCCCTAGTGCTCCATAAACTGAGCACGGAGGTGCTCACCTGTGGTCCCAGATCTCAGAAGGCAGAGGCAGGAGGAACAGAAGTACGTGATCATCCTCAGCTCTGTCGGAAGTTCAAGGCTAGCCTGGGCTCTGTGAGATCATGTCCCAAAACAACATTCACTTAGTTCCTGCACAGCCTTGCAGGCTGTGCCGTTTTGATCCTCACATCCCAGAGTAAGAAGATGAGCTTGGAGAGGGGGGTGAGGAGAAAAGGTGAGTAGGGGTGGGTGAGGGGTTACTCAGAGCTGATCAGCTACTTCAAGTCCAGCCTCACGTTCCCCAGTCGCCCCCAGGACCTCTCTGGTGTCCCTGGCACACGTTCTCCCACTTGGTAGCTATGTGTACACTGCTCTGCCCCACAGGTGCGAAGGGAGTTTCTGGCAGAGAGCCAAACGGCTGTGCAAGCCACCCTGGTTGCCGAGAAGAAGCTGTCTCCCCCACCGACTTGAAGAGTTAGAGCCACGAGGGACCCTCGAGAGGACTTCAGAAGTGGCAGGTAACACTTTCCTTGGCAGCGAATCCAGACCGAGCAAGCAAAGGCTCCAAGCCCTCGTGTTTATGTTGTGATAGTAGTAGATGGTCAGGGCAAATCCAGGAGGGGTCAGGCATATGAAGGGCCATGATACGGTTTTTACCTGGGAAACAATCAACCCTGATCTATGGAAATGGCATGCACGGGGTAAGAAATCAAGACGCTTCTGGGTGGTGCAAACATACCCCTAGCCCTGGCTACAAGGGTCTGGCTCCAATCTTGTCTGGGAATGCTTGCACCAGGACTCTGGTGCCTCCACCTCCCCATCTCTAGACAGAAAGTATGCTCAGTTCTTTGCACAATCCTGTCATTGTAAGGCTCTGGGGATTAGGGCAGTAGTGGCTGTGGATGGTGTAACAGCAGAATAGACAGGTGGTATGGTTCTGTGAGAGGCACATGTCCAATGCTTACCTGGGCAGCAATCATAACAAAGCCCAGAGAGAAATGAAGCATGACATCGTGGAGGCTGCTTTCTGGAAAAAAGATGTTCCGAGCTCCCAACATTGAGCACGTAGGAGGACTCAGTGAACTTTTCAGAATCACTGCGTGACCCCCTCTTTTCTCCAGCACTAATGACTCCAGCCTTGGTCTTGCTTGCAGAGGGTTGACTGGGAAGAATGGAGCCATCTTTGAGAGCTATGGGCCCAGCATAGCTGGGTCAGCAGCATCTGTGTTACCATCTCTTTGTGTCTGGTTGTTAACTGATTAGCTCAAGGGCTGACCTAGCCTTTGTCTGGTGCCTGGGTATTCTTGGAGGACCACAGTGGGGCATTTACTCTTCTGCTTTGTAGCTCCAGCACTCCCTACAGGCAAATAGCACTTGCTCCACCCCTTCTCCTCCACCCAGTCCCCCAAAGTCTTCTCTCCATGTAAAAAGATGGGGCTGAATGTTACACTTAAACCAATGTAGGAGGCCAGTCTTCCTGTGAGGGGCTGTGGCTCTCACCTTCATCTACATCCCTTTGTTCAGGGAAATCAGCCACTGTGCCTGGCAACATCCTGTGTGGAGGAGGACATCACTGAGCTAAACATGGGTTTGTCTGTATACCAGAACAAGAGAAAAGTCTCCCATACAAGGCCCAGGGGATACTGTGAGATTATGCTTTCTCAGTGGGCCTTCATGAGATAGTATTGATGGCATCTCTGATTTCTAGACTCAAGGACGAGCCTCTTCCCATTCCTTAAGAGCTTCTTCAACTCGCAGTCCATTGTTGGGAACCCAGATTTCAGAGCACTGGAAGGTGAAGGGCTGCAGGCACAGGAGCCTCACATCAAAGGGAGGCCGTGTAGGTACCATGGCCCCTGCTGTCTGGCTCCTCATCCTTTGTCTCCGTGTGCCTCACCCTATGTCTGTGGGCAAGAGGTTGCCAATGGTCATGAGTAAAACAAATGGAACCAACTGAACTCTGCCAGTTGTCCCCCAAAATGGGGCTCTCTCCATCTCTTCCCAACAGCTGTAGTATGGTGAATCCAGCTGTGTTGGGAGCTCACACCAGGAAAGTCATGGGCCAGGCTCTGTGCTGTGCAGGTGGGAGGGACAAAGAGAGTCCCTGCTCCTAACAGTAGGGAAGAGAGACAGGTTGGCTGGTTCCTTATCCACCTTTGCCCAAACTACACTGGGAATGGCATGGGTGATCTGTTAACTTCCCCATGGAGAATTTTGGCTGTAAAGCTAAGACACACAAGCTCTGGCCTGTAGACCCAAATACTCAGTATGAGATCACTGCCATAGCTGCTGGGTATACCCTTAATTTGGAGCTTCCAAAGCAGCCAGTGATGCTGATTGTTAATACACATACAAGTGGCATATGCAGAGTGTCGCTAAGGGGAAGAGAGACCCATGGTGACTAGCGCTCGTGCCCATAGGAGGAATATGGTACCCATAGGAGGAATAGAAGGAGGGTCTCTTTGGAGACCAGGGCCTTTTTATGGAGAGGTGGGTGTGGCTGTCTGGCTGGGTATTGAACACATTGAAGAGACTGTCAGGAGGAAGAATGTGGGGGAAAAGAGGTCGAATGTAGGGGCTGCCACATGGAATGGTCCAGGAAACGGTGCATCATCATCCAGCATGCCTATTGGATGTAGGAAGCTTGGCTGTCTTCCTCCATATACTGCAGCAACAAGCCTGGTGCTTCCTATCCCCGTCCAGTTCTCCCAGGAAGCCTTAGGGCCTCGAGTTCCCCAAAGATTAAGAGACAGGCTTCTCCCTCTCTCTTCCAGGCCCCATGATTCCAGTTTCTTTACCTTGTGACCTCACCTTTCCAGTAGCTAGCTCTATCGTCACATGACCTTCTCTCCTGTGTCACTGTAGGTAAAACCACCCTCTGCCTTGTTCTTACAAGGACATCTGTCACTGAATTCAGAGTCCTCACTAAACCTAGGGTCATCTCATCTTAAGAAGCATGAATTAGTGGGTTCTGTGGACTCTTTACCAACATCATTTTCACAGATCCTAAAGTTTGGGAAGCTACTGCTCAGCCTTTGCAATTTCCCTGCATCTGATCCTACATAAGTGCTGTCCACGTCCTTCTGAATGAGCAAATAGCATGGGGCATGCAGACATCAGTGTGTAGACAGGCTCCTCACTTGGGATCTCCTTGGTAGTAAACACATCTGGCAGCACATTGCAGTTAGCCTAAGCTGTAACAACATAATCACAGGGCTGGAGAGATTGCTCATGGAGTAAGGCATGCTGGGTAAGGGTGTAGGCCTGAATTCAGTCCCTGATACCTACATAAGAAGCTAAGCACATAATCTCAGCACTTCTGAGGTAGAGACAGGAGAATCTCTGGGGTTCTCAGAGAAGCCAATGGGGCCAAATCGATGAGCTACAAGTTCAGTGAGAGACCCTGTCTCAAACGATAAGGCAACGTGTAATTATAGGTGGTACCTGATGTTCCAGGCTTCTACACACACACACACACACACACACACACACACACACACACACACACACGGGGGAGAGGGGGAGGGAGTCCCTACCTTCACCCTTAGCATCAGGCTCTTTAATACTTTGGGATTCTCAGCATGCAGGGAACATCTCAGTAGGCATGGGGCCCATCAGCATCCCTGTAACAGAGAATACTTGGGGAGCCATAGGCAATGCCTCTCATGTGGTTTTGTGGACTGTGCAGACTTTCAGCTCCACATTCCCCTAGAATGTGCCTAGCCTTACCCTCTGGCTCCAGCCATGGGGCGCTGTAAGCCAAAGAAAACTGCTCTCTATAGTCCTTTCCAGACATCCCTGGGAAATTCTGGCCCTGTTCATGGGTACTGGCTTGATCATAGAGATAGATACAAGGGTCTTAGTATGACCAGAGTGGCCTTAAGAGGGCCACTGACATGCACTGTCTCTTCATCACCTTGAAATCTTCTCTTAACCTCAAGGGAGGGATGGGTGGGACTGTTTTTACCCAGCAGGATGTCTGAGAGGTCCCAGACATCCCCCATGTCCCTCCACTTGGAGGTAATCTGCTCTGTACAGTCCAAACTCAACAGTAGCCTTCCATGGCTTTGTCACATCCCTAAGAGCGAAGTTGGGAGCTAATGGATACAACCAGCTCTCGACAGAAACAGAACCCATGTATAGATGGAGCTAAGTTAATTTTCTACTGGGAACCCAGGTCCAGGCTTGCACCCTTGTAGGTAATAGTACCCTGAACACGACTCTTAAACATCTAATCCATTTTGTGATATTTGAGCAGCAGGCTGAGCCACAGGATGGGGTCCCTAGTGCCTATTTTCAAAGACTTCCTGCCCCTGCAATTAGTCAGAGTTGGAGGCATTGGCATTGCAGGGCAGGTGTGAGCTTGCAGGGTGAGGTCAACACACACTGGCCTAGGAAGAATTAATCACTGTGTATCTTTATTGAAGTGTCTGAGGGGGCCTCAGAAAGGGTGGTTGACAGAGCATGATGGACACGTGATTGGCAGCTGGGAAAGCATGTCAAAATAAATACTACTTGGAAACCAAAGGGCTAGAGGGTTTCATAACCACTGCTCACCAGTCTGAGCATCTTAGAGAGGCGAAAGGCTCTCAGAGGTGAAAGGTGTTGAAGGAACTTTCTAACAAAGGAAGCCAGGCTGGGCTGTGGTGGTCTGCCATTTATAAATGACTGTGCCAAGCGTTTTTTTGACAGAGTGGGTGCTAGAGGGAGAGATCTGAGCTGATTCCCAGTGATCAAGATGACGAGCTAGAATGCCCCTCCCCCCATGTGCAATTGCAGTGTGTGAGTACATGCAACTGGGATTATTGTGACTATGTACTGTGACTGGGAACGCCTGTGAGTGTGTGTGCTTGGACCTGTGTTTACCTGGGCAGCTGTGTGGACCTGCAACTGTGTATACCGGTGACTGTGTGTACCGTGGCCGTGTGTACCTGTGACTGTATGTGCTGTAACTGTGTGTACCTGCGACCGTGTGTATGGACTTGTGCTGTGTGTGCCTGTGGCTGTGTGGCTTTTGGAGGTGTGGGAGGAGGAGCTGCATCCCAGGGCAGAGCAATATGTGGTGATTTGTTTAAGGGATGCTTAGAAAAGTCCAAGAGGCTGTAATTGGAGAAATTTGGTGCAATCAAAAGAAGAAATTGAGAATCCCCATTACTTTGGGATGGGGGATGTGTCAGTTCTAAGGTAGGGAAAGCATGGGTTCTGGCCCTGGAGGCTCCTAAAAAAGTCATTTCTAAATACTGGTCAAGGACACACATATCCAAGAAAAAATTAGGTCTGGTATTTTTTTCTTTATTTTTTGGAGACTCTTACTGTCAAAAACTTAGGATGAGACAGAATGTTTTTTAAAAATATTTTTAAAGATGTTTGATTTCCCTTTAAATCATTCCAATAGCTCAGAGCTAATCATTCAGATTAACAGATGGTGTGGTGATGAAGCCATCTGTAAGCAGAAGTCCAGGGAAGTTACAAAGAATGGAGGCCCAAGTCACAGGATTCTACACTGACTAGAGGCTGTGAGGCCTGTGAGAACAGAGAGAGAGAGCAGACTTTTGCTTTTCTTAAACCTGAACCCAATAGTATCTCAGCCAACTTTTCAGCAAAGCAAGGAAGGATCTAGAACTTTCTATGTGGATACTAAGACTTTCTGGGCTTCCCGGTACAGAGTATGAACACTGAGTATGTGTGTGTGTGTGTGTGTGTGTATGTGTTCCTCTGTGTCTGTCTCTGTGTGTCTGTGTATGTCACAGAGAGCGGTTATGTAGATTTAATCTTGCAGACTTAAACTCTCTCATTGAAGGGACTGGTGTTTAAATAGCAAATCACTGAATATACCAAGTAAGCAAATATCTACCTTATAATCCAGATGGTTGGGGTGCCCCAAACATGAGAGCAGCTGCTTAGCTGGGGGCAGGGGAACCTTCCCAACCCTCTCTAATAAACTGAGTGCTGGAGAATCCAGCCCTATCTCCCTCCTTCCTCTATTTCTCCTTCTCTCTGCCCCCCCCATTCTTATCTTTCTACTTTCTCTGTCTCCCTCCTCTTTGTCTTCATCCTGCCCTCACACATGCCCTTCAGAATAATTTTCACAACAGACTCCCCTTCTCCACGGCTGTACCTTCTGCTGTCTCACTTATCCATCACCTAGAGTGCTTAAAAACATTAAGCAGAACCTTCTAGAAATAAACAGTTTGTAAGTTCCCAGCCACTTTTATAACCTTTTATTGTTATAAATATTCAATTTTATTTCTAGCTATTCTCTTTGTGGGCCTCGTTTATAAATTAAACACTATAGTGGGTAGTGGTGTCCAGGTAAACACGGAGTCCACTTGGGCTTGGTAATGTCTGAAGTCCCGGCCACCCGTGGTGGGTTTTGACACATATTTCCTGTGAGGAAGGGGACAGCTGAGAACTGATTGTTAAGTGAAAATTACAGCCAGGATGTTGAAGGTCGTGGAGTTGATGGACGTGACCATGGGAAGTCCACCTCATTCACACTCATAGGGGGAGTCAGGGCAGGTGAAAAACGAACAGGAGAAACCCAACAAGGATGTCAGTGGGGAGGTAGACTCAGGGGTCTCAGGCTCAAGAGAAGTACCTCGAAGAAATTGATGAAATCCTGTAAGGTGTTTATGAGGAGAAAACACAAAAGCATCCTTCTAAGGGGACTTAGTATGGAAGTCAATTGAAGTGAGGGTAGGTCTTTGGGCACCTGATAGTTATGTGATAAAATGAACCCCAACCTCACCAGTACCTAATTGGCTTTTATTGATATTCCCAGTTAATGCAGAGCCTGTTATTATAACCTCTAATCGTGGGCTTACTCTCATTTTCTCTTTGTAGGTTGATCATCTTAGGTTTTGGTTTTGTGGGTTGTTTTTTGTTGTTGTTTGTTTGTTTCTAACTTTAGGCTTTACTGTTTTTTCAGGACAAATTTTGAAAGTTATTCTCTTCTAGTTACAGTGAGATAGAGGCCCCATCGTTCATTAGCACGTCTCAGGTGCTTTCTTAGTAGCCATGATCTCAGACTGACCACACCAGTGGGCTCTGCCTTCAGGGTCTAATGCTGTGGTAAGTCCTTGTGGCCACTGAGCAAATAGCCAAACACAGTGATTTCACGGTCAGCTGAACTTCATCTGATAGTTTAGTCAAACGCCATTTTCCAGGCCTTCAAGACTGAGCAGGAAGGACTGAGGTGTGGCCCAGTGGTAGAGCCATTGCCTAGCATATATGATATACTGGATTGGATCACAGCACAACAACAACAGATAGACAGACAGATAGATAGGAAGATAGGAAGATAGATAGATAGATAGATAGATAGATAGATAGATAGATAGATAAACAGACAGACAGACAGACTAGGTCAAACTAGACATAGCCAGTTATCCCAACACTTGTGAGATCGAGGTAGCAGGACTAGGATTCAAGATCATATATAGCTACTTTGAGGCCGACCTGGGATACAAGAGAACCTGCCTACAAAAAAATAGACAATTAACATGTAAGTAAGAGTAAATAAGACCAAGCACAGGATTGGACATTTGCTTTCTGGCTGTGCTTTCAAGGTGTGTCAATCATGGAAGAGTCCCGACAGCAGATGTCTAGTTTGGACAGCAGTGGGAAGAGCCTAATTCAATTTCACAGAATCATAATCTTCAATCTCTGAGAGTATCAGCTGTCACCTCTGTTTTACAGATGAAAACCCTGGGGAGATGAAGGTAGCTAGCGCCAGGCTGCGGATGCCACGTCCATCCTCTTCAGTCCTTTCC
Organism: Psammomys obesus; assembly: GCF_907164565.1. Taxonomy (NCBI): domain Eukaryota; kingdom Metazoa; phylum Chordata; class Mammalia; order Rodentia; family Muridae; genus Psammomys; species Psammomys obesus. The sequence goes on along the minus strand of NW_026596234.1, from coordinate 3,979,136 downwards.
CACACTGTAATGGGGCAGGGTCTGGAAAGGTGAGCAGTGAGCTTGTTCTTCTAAAGTCAGTCACTAAGGCAAAAAAATAAAAAATAAATAAAAAATAAAAATAAAAAAAATTGCCCATGATGAAAATTATCTTTAGAAGTTCCAAAAAATCCATTCTTGGGTATGACTTGTGTGTGCAAGTCAAAGCAGAAATGTCTACAGACAGTGTGTTGGCGGACAAACTAAGAGAAGGAGGGGGGAGGCTAGCAGGCCATCCACCCACCCAGGCCACCCTGAAGAGAAGCAGTAAATCCACCCACAGAAGACAGGGTGTGAGGAGGTCTCAGGTGTCCCTGCTTCTCAGCCTGGCGTGGGCCTTCTGGTTTAGCGCTAAGCCTCAGAAAGGCATGTGACAGCTTCATGGATTGGTCTGTTGTGATGGGGATTAAGATAATAGAGTTGCAGTCTTCCCAGGTCAGGGGAGCAGGAGCCACAGGTGTCCCGACGTCATTGACATGCATATGTGATGTGGGTCTCAGCCTTTCCCCGGGCACATCTGAGTCTTCCCTTACCAGCGTGGGGCAAATGTCCAGGTAGTGCCAGCTGGAGTCAGCTGGAGTCAGCTGGAGCCAGTTGGAGCCAGGTAGCTCACGACCGACCTTTCAAGGCCATGGGGGAAGTTCACCAACAAAGCTTTTTTCCTTTGTGTTCTTCTTGTCAGGGTCTCACCTGAGAAGAAGCATTTCAGGTTTAACTTGTACGTACACACAGGTGGAGTCCAGTCACACAGGCTCTTGTGTGTCATATTCCCATTAGGAAAAACACCTGAAGGGCTCGGGGAGATGGCTCAGTCAGCAAAGCGCTTGTCACACAAGTATGAAGACCCCAGTTCAATCCCTGGCTGGGGCTGGGGCTGGAGAAATAGCTCAGCAGTTAGGGCGGACTGCTCTTGCAGAGGACCTGAGTTGGATTCCCAGCCTGTACCCGAAGCGGCTCACTATTGGCTGTAACTCCAGCTTCAGGGAACTTGACACCCTCTCTGGCCTCTCCAGGCAACTGCACTTATTTTTTTTTTTTTTTTTTTTTTTTTTTTAGTTGGGTGTGACAGGCTGTGCACCTATAATCTCAGTGCTGAGGAGGCAGAGACAGAAAGATTTCCGGTGCTCACTGGCCAGCCAGCCTCATTAGGGTCCAATGGGCAACCTTAAATCAAGACAGAATGGACCGCGCCCCAGGTCGAGCTCAACTCTGTCCCTCATGTGCATGCACGCGTGTGTACCTGCACACATGTGCACGGCCACCTCTGCACCTGCACACGTGTTCACACGCATGCACGTACGCACACGCGTGCACACAGGAGGAAAAAAAAAGCAACCGGAAACCCTGTAAATCTGCACAAACGAAGAGCTGACCCCCACCCGAGCAAAGCCGCTGAGGTGCAGCGTTCTCTCTGGCATGCTGCACCCTCGCTTTCAGAACATAATGAGGGGAGGTGGGGATGGGGGCCACATCCTGGGGACTTGTTTGTGTTTCCAGCAGGACATTCTCTTCTCGGGGAGCTGGAAACGAAGCCGCTTTCCATCTCATTATCATTCACCTGATACAGCAGTTATTGACCCGAGGCTGCAGAAAGAATCTGGTAATTAGCTCGGCCCTGTTGTTGGGTTTCTATACGCATCTCTCTGGAATGGATGACACATCCGCATTGATTATTATTATTGTTGTTGAGATTCTTTGCTGTAAAAGGGCTCTTTCCATTAAGTGAGCCCTGTCCTGTTTACTTGGAGCTGGGGCTGGGGTACATTAGAACATTCTGTGGCAGAAAGGGTACTCTTATACATTTCCTTAGAAACGAGCTTTGCGGAAGCGAAGGGAGAACATTGATGTAATGGAGGTTAATTATTCGGGTTTTCTCTGGGTGGGTTGGAAGGCCTGCCGCTCCTCTTAGTACACAGACTAAAATTGGAACACTGAAGAGGAGCTGAGAGTGGCCCTGTGCCCGATGACACATCTGAAGTCATACTGATTGAAGATGCTTTAGGAAATGATAAGTACATTGGGTTTATGGTCTGCAGTTTCCGGCAGTCAGCTTACAGAGATAAACATGGTGATGTTCTCTCTGAGTCTCTAAAGGGAGTCTTTAGAAGACTCTCTCAAAACTAAGCTTAGGAAGCAGACTCTCCCATCTAGAAGGCTCATCCGTGTCTATACCTCTTAAAAAAAAAAAAAAAACTTGGGGGGAATGACTTTGTCCTCATGGTGCAGATAGGGAAACTGAGGCCCGCAGAGGTGTGTGTCTAGCAACCTGAAGGAAATCACCTGCACGGCCCCGCTAATAGGTGGGTAGCCCATTAATGGGTTTTCCTCTCTTCAAACCATTCATGTGTGCTCAAAGGCAGTGGCACAGGCCAGTTACCTCCAGCCCCGGGCAGGCTGAGGTAGCATTACTTCAAGTTTGAGACCAGCCTGGACTATGGAGTCAGACACCGTCTTAGAAAGCAACAAAACAATGAGGAAGGGGAAAACAAACAAACAAAACCAAACAGGGTTGCACCCACATGACCCCTAATGAACTATTTACTCATGTTCTCTTTCAAGATCACCCAAAAATAAAATAAAAATAAAGCCAACCCAACCCAACTCAAACACTCCCCAAAGCAAACGAAACAAACAAGCAAAACAAAAACCTTAAATAGATTTATTTTAAACAGAAACTGCTCATTGTTTCCGAAAGAGGAAGGCTGATATGGTATGCCCTAATGCATAAACAAAGATAAACAATGCCACAAACAAGGTGTTTTTTTTTTTTTTTTTTTTCGGTCAACACATTCTAGCTAGAGTCACGTGAGCTAAGGCCCATGAGCTTAAGGTCCTTTGCACCTCTGAAGAAATTTGCTACTGTGGGGAGCATCAGATGTTGGTTGAGGCCTTTTTGCCTGATCTTAATGTTAAGAGAAAATCAGGCCCACGTGGCAGGAGAGGAGGGTGCAGAGTGGGGTCCGATTAGTACATTGAAATGTACTAATGAAAACATTCCTGTTGGCAGAGAAAGGCTGCTCCCTTCAAGGGTCTCAGAAACACATGAGCAGAGAGCATGCGCTGTGGAAGTGAGCTCAGGGTGGCTCCCAGTCTTTCTGTCAGCATCTGCCACCCAGCCTCAGCCTGCTCTCCCTTCATAAAACTTCTCTTCCTCTGCTACCCTCCCCATGTGCTGGTCCAGTCATGTTCTGGACACCAGAATCTGGAAGTGACAGTGTGTGCTCCCTGTCCCCCAGTTCCTGCCTATAACACTGGTGGTGCTCATGGGAGCACGGGGCACAGATGCGTCCATGGAGCTGGAGGAGCTAGAGTCGAGACTTTGTTGCCTACTTACAAAAAAAAAAAAAAAAAAAGACTTCCAGCCCCAGGTACTACCTCCAGAATGTTGCGATACAATGAACGAGGCTGAACGAGGCTGAGGTTTGGGCAGCCTACACTTCCTCTGGTGAAACTGGAACTTGGAGCCATCACACTGAACTCCAGAGGGATCACATGGTGCTGTTAGGCAGGCCAGGAGCTGATGTCGGGATTGTTTGCCACTTCGTTTTTAAGACGGGGTTAATCGCTGAACCTGGAGCTTGACAATTCAACTAGCCTGGCTGGCCAGCAAGTCCTCAGGGAGCTGCCTGTCTCTGCCTCCCCAGATCTGGGATTGTAGGTGCTCTGCTTGGACTTTGTGGTTGTGTGGTAACCACTGAGCCACCTCCACAGCCTCCTGTTGGAGCACGATTTTCAGCAGCGGCTTCCAAATGGCTTGCTAATTATCCCCTGCCAGCAGCATATTAGGAGACCCTCTCCTTTCCCTTCACTCATGCAGCTGTGTCCTTTGCCCACCCCCACCTCGGGACGCAGTGCATGCTGCCTCTGGAACCCCTAAACCCTAGGCCTCTCCTCCTTGCTTCTCCCAAGGCCTCCCTGTCTCAGAGTTGTGAGCATTGGCACAGGTAGGAACCTGAAGAGTGCTAAGAATCTTTTTCTGTTTAGATCTCAGAGAAGTTTCTCCTGAGCAAACTTGAAGTCCACTGGGCACAATTTGATGTTCCTTCCAAATATTAATTGATTTGTTCTCCCGGCAGAGGCATGATGTCTCAGCCCTGCTCAGGAACAGTCTTGTCACTGCTAAGGACACAGAGCCACGCAGGACTTCCTCTGTGCCTGGGCAATTCATTAGACCCGGTTAGCGATTTGCAAAAGAGATTAATTGATTTGCAGGCTGCTGAGCCCTGAGTGTTAGTCAGCTCCCTCCTGGCAGAAAGCTCGGAGAAGCACTACCTACCCCTGGGAACCCAAGTGGGCCAACAGCAATATGGAAAGCAAAGACTAGGGGTGGGGTTGCCCCCCCCCCATTTTCATCATGAACAGGAGCTTACACGTGGCTGTCTCAGTCCCTTCTGGGTCAGGGTGGGTATGTAGGGCCACAGTGGAGACTTCTGGGATAAAATGAGAAGGGTGGCCACAGAGAAAGTGGGCTCTCAGACCCCCCAGAGTTAGAGTTACAGGCAGTTGTTGGCTGCCTGATATGGGTGCTGGGAATTGAACTCCAGTCCTCTTGCAAGGGCAGTATGTGTACCACTGAGCAGTCTCTGCAGACCTCTCCACCTTAGTTTTTGAGACAGCGTTCCTAGGCTGACTAACCAGGAATTCCTCTTAAATTCTCCCCTCTCTACCTTAACATTGATGTTTCTATGGGCTTCATGTTTGAGGCCAGCACCTTATGAACTGAGTCATCTCCTAAGCCCCTTAAAGCTTTTATTGTCTCCAACTGAAAACATGTTGTTTTTTTTTTAGAGCAATGACTTTTTTTAATATTAGTTATAGTTTGTTAACTTCGTATACCTGCTGTATCCCCCTCCCTCCCTACATGCCGTATTTTGAACACTGTACATTATATACCTCTCTCTCTCTCTCTCTCTCTCTCTCTCTCTCTCTCTCTCACACACACACACACACACACACACACAAGAAAGGGTGACAAGAAAAGTAAAGAAAGAGCCATTATCTCATGTAAAAAAAAAAAAGAAAGCTTTGTATTTGTCTGGGTCCGGCTTCTACTGATGTCTGCTGGGTTCCGTTCCTTTGTCTCTAGGCAACCAGGAACCTCTATAGCCTTCCCATGCTTCTGTGACCTCAGCTACTTGTCCCAGCCCTAAGCTAAGTCTCTCAGGCCTAGTCTAGGTCACTAGCTGTAGTTAACCCATCCACAGAGATATTGATGGCCAGGGCCAGGTGAACCACCCCTGTGGATCTGTAGAGAGTAAAGGAGACATGGCTGCTTAAAAGAGGATGGGGGGGGGGGGGGGGTGTCAGACAAGTGACAAGAAATGTTGCCGTTCATCCATGTAAACTTGGGGATGGTGTCTCACCCCTAGGTCAATGAAGTGAAGCATGTTCTTATGAGCAGGTGCCTTGACAGCCCACGAGGAGGGGGAAGAGAGAGGGAGGCAGAAGACACCGTGGGCTCTTATCAAGATGCTCAGGGACTAGCTAGAGGACCATGACGCCTTTGTGAAGGAGATGAGTCCTGAGGTTTGCATGCAATTACCGGGCCCCGCTGTGTGCCAGGCAGTGTGTGGGAGCAGAAGACAGGCAAATGAGAACGCGACATGGCCCTTGTCCTTTGGGAGAGCTGGGTCTGGCAAGGGGAGCCAACGGAGGCTGGTAAACAAGTCATTACAGATGCAGCACGATGAGCTCTCTGATGTGATTAAGCTCCTGAATGAGGGGTCCTGACAAGGCCGGCTGGAGGAGGAGAGGAGAGCTGCGGCACAGACAGGAACCGGAGGAGGGCTGCAGCACGTCCGCACCTGTCCCCAAGGCCTCTCCATCCAGCCCCCACTGCAGCTGAAGTGTGTGTGTGTGTGTGTGTGTGTGTGTGTGTGTAGGGGGAGCTGGTATCTCTATCCTTCTCACTTCCTTCCTTGAATCATAAAGATTAAAAAAAAAACATACGTGCTAAAACAGTGGAGGCACTCGACCACCATATTCTTGCTTATCTCAAAGGCTAAGTGTTTCCTCAGCAGTCACTAATAGTCTTGTTGACAGGAGTACCTTGTGCTCTGGCTCGCTCTTTGTCTCTCTCTGACTCTATGTCTCTGTCTTTCTCTGTCTCTCAGTCAAGGTCTCATGTAGCCAGGCTGGCCTTGAACTCCCTACCTATGTAGGATGGCCTCGAACTTCTGATCTTTCCATCTCCAGAGAGCTGGGATGACAGGCGTGCTGTGCTGGGGGTTGAACTCAGGGCTTTCTGTATGCCAGGCAGGCACTCTACTGACTGAGGCACAACCCCAGCCCTCAGAAGTTTAGCTGTAGCCCCCATCCCCACTCCCAAAAGAAAGTGGGAAGGCAAAAATGCCACAGATACTAATGACCAGATCAGCCGGGGAGGTGGGAGTAGGGTGAAGGATTCTGAAAAGTGGTTGAGATGGGACTACTTGAAAAAAAAATGTGTCCATGGAGATGGGAAGGGACTGGATCTTGGGGGCGAGTCTTCTTCTGAAAGCCTTTCTGCAAACCACCCTTCCCAACAGTGCTACAAAGGAAGTCTGAATTTTGTTCTAGAATTTATTTTCTCATGTGAAACATTAGAACGGCAACCGAATGAAAGCAGAAGATGGAGTAGGAAGGGAGATGAGCCCTAAACAGCTTTCTCATCAGTTGGGCCCTCCACCCCCCCCCTCCATCCCCACCCGCCAATTCCCAACTGGCCCTCTTGTTTATAACCTTTAGGATTAATTCTAACTAAGGTGTTAGCAGAGAGGTGAGGCAGAAAACAGTGAGTCCTCAGCCGTCCTGGAGGAGACAGGTGATATGCCACCAACCTTAGGTGACAGAATCGCAAAGAGAAGGGAATTTGCAGTTCAGTCCTTTAAGCCCCCCTGATGATGTCATGGAGAACCTTTGATTTTGATGCTAATAGCCCTTTGCCATCCGCCTACCCTTTCCCTAATCCCTTTGCATCAAGAGGAGTTAGGTGTCCACATCTGGCTGGGAGCTGACAGCGAGGCTGTTTTGATGGGACTTGTTTTTGCCAGAGCATCTGCTCTTACGCCTTGCCTTGTACCCAGCTCACCTGCGCAGCCGAAGCTGCTGCCCTCCGACTCCGGGCTTCCTGTGAAGCGGGGGCGTTACAAAGACTGGTAATTTCATTTGTGGGCTTAGAAGTCATTTGTTTCTAAAGCAAGGGACATCTGTCTCTTTTTGCCCGAGGCCTTCATCTGTAAAATGGAGTAGAGCTCCTGCCTCTGTGATTCATCGAATCTGGCTCCTGTCTAGAAGTCCTGACTCACTCCGAGGGGCGGGGGAAGGCTCAGAGGTCCACCTTACAGGGGTCCTCGAGGTCCCGGTACTGTTACAAAACTACTGCCCTCAGTAGCGTGTCACCATGGTGGCAGACAGTAGGGGGCGCACTACCGTTTTCGCCCCGCTAGCTAAAGCTATCTGTAGGCTATCGGAGTGAGCCAGGAGTGAGGCCAGGAACTGCCAAGGAGCGGGTAACTTAACAAGGCACAGGGAAGGCTAGGGTATTTATGCTTCAAGAACACCCCGACGGCTGTTCCAGAGGGAGCCCAGGGAGTCCCAGGTGCTCAGCTTAGGGTCCCTGGCCCCCACACTCCTGCTGGCCTTCACCCCAACCTTGGATGCTGGCAGGGAGGTCGGAGACTAGGTTCCAACAACAAGCAGCTTCCTGCTTCCGCATTTGAGGGTTTTCTGCCCAATGTTTTCCCTCATCGGATTTTCAATATGGCCCACGGGGTCAGAGGTGTCCGTCAAGGCCACCCTCGCCCCATCCTCACTGGCAGGGAGTCGTGCCCGAGTTCATACGCGAAGGAAGAGACAGATCCCTAGGTACCCCTCCCCACCTTCTGCTAAAACCCTTTAAACGTTGGCTTATTTCTTTAGCTTTCAGAAACATATATAATGTATATATATTTTTGTCCCTCTCTCAAAAGCATTAGCTATGAGGCACCTGGCATGCGACAAAAGCCACCTCTAAACAGGAACGTTTGAAATTATTAAGTGTTCATTAAAGCACCCAGGGTGCACAGGCTCTTTGGGATGTTTGCTTCTCAATTTTCTATAATTTCCTTATTTTTCTCTTCCAGCTAAAGGCAGATGAAAAACGAACTCCGCGCATTTGAGTCTCTGAATCATAGTTAATGTGCGACGCCCCCTCCCTTAACTGCGTTGTTTCCCTCTGCCTCCTCCTGTCTCTTTATCAATCGGATAAACTTCTTATTCCCTTTAACCCCTACTCCGACTGCCGCTCAGGAAATGCATGCAAAAGCCCCGACCAGCGCTCTCGCCACCCGCTCCCCGCTTTGGGCAGGGGGCTGCGGGCTGGAAGCCGTAGAAAACCCGAGAAGGCTGCAGCTTTGCAACCCGGCGCGGGCAGGGACTCGGGGGCAGCTGTCTGGAAGGTGGCTGCGGGCTGTGGTGCAGAGCACACCCTGGGCAGCTGTCCACGGCCCCCAGCCCCACCGCCTGGCTTCCGGGGGGACAAGGGGGGACGCGGCTGTGCCTGGACTGTTCTGGAAAAATACAGAACTCCAAGCCCCCTCCCATCCGCTCTCCTGTGACTCTGGTCGTACATGAGCAGAGAGGGAACAACAACAGCTAAAAGCTGTTTTTCTCTTTCCCTTTCTTTTTATTTTTTTTTAACAACAACCTCACATAACCTCCAAAAGTTAGCCATGAATTTACCAAAAACTTTTTATGAAACTACTTTAACCTCTGGTGGGGGTTAAAAACAAGCTCTGTGGATTTATTATCCGGAAAAAAAAAAAAAAAAAAAAGCGAAGCATGACTCTGTATTTGTTGGAAAATCGTCTTCCAAGCTTCAACGGCGCCCCCTACCGCTACCTGGGAGGAATGACAGGCGCCGACTGCCGCAGGAGCTGCGGGCTGCTGGCTGCCCAGGACCTGGTCCCCAGCTGGTGTCTCGACCCTTACCACTGCATCCCAGGTCTGCGCCGAACCCGGACCCCTTGCCGGGCCCCAGCTTATAGTTTTCGGAGCATAAGTGGTTAATCCAGGAGGAGGCTGATATCCGGCTGGGCTTGTACTGAAAGCCTGGGCTGGACCCCTGCAGAACAGGCAAAGCTTACAGTCTGAGCACGCAGGCGACCCTTGCTTGTTTATTCCTTTTCTCTGCTTTCACGTAAATGCCACCCAGATGTACTAAAGTAAGAATTATGTCTCCCCCCACCCCCAGCCCCGTGGAAGGAAGGACAGGAGTGCAATCAGGGCTCCTGGTAGGAGAGTGAGACCCAGAGAAGTTGAGCATTGCAGAAATCAGGATGGGCAGAGAGAGAACCTGCAGACTCAGAAGGACCTGGGGAGATGGGGTGAGGAGCAGTGCTGGATGTGGCCAGGCCTCCCCAACCTCGAAAGATACTGTTCTCGATCAGATCTAGCCATGATTTTACGAAGGACACGGGGTGTTGGGCTGGGGGGGGGGGTGTACCAAAACCGTTCAGAAGGCAAATGTAAAGCAGAGACAGACAAGCCAATGCTGCAGCCCACCCAGCAGAGGCAGAGGCAAGCCGCAGGCAGGGGGTCTGGACCCTCACACCGGAAGTCCTATTGCTAAGGACTGCTGCTCCTGGGCCTTGGTGGCTCGCCTGTAAAAGGTTGACAGTAGGTAATCTTAGCTCCTACGCAGGGAGAAAGCCAGCTCTACCTGATCTCTACGGAAACATGATCAAAACACATAAACACACACATATCAGGAATGACGCGGGGAAGGGGGGGGGACGCTCACCCCATTACCTAACACACACCCACCCAGCGACTAGTCCAGGAGAGCCAAATGCGTTTGGCTGTAGCTCTTTGGGGGTTCATAGGTTGGATTTGAGGGGCAACAGTTCCCTTTCCTTCTCCCCTCTGGGCTGGAAGACTATAGGAAGATAGCTGCTTCTCCATGTCCCCAACTCGGGAGAGGTCCCCTGGGGAGTGTGGTGGCACTTGGGGGAGGAGGGCTTTTTCTTCTTATCCAGAGGTCTGTGCCCCTCCCCTCCTGGTGGGTACCCCTCCCTTCTTTCCCAGCTTCTCATTGAACCGGGTCCATTTCAAGTTTAGCACTTGGATTCAAAGGTACATTTGTGATTTGGGGGCGTCTTTCGCAGGACGGACTTCCAGGGTATCCTGAAGGTCCTCGAGCTGCCCCGACCCAGCCTAGGCTCCCTCAGTCCCTCCTGGTGGACTTGATGTTCCGATGCCCCTGGTGGTAGACTCCAGCATAGCACCCTGTTGCTTTAGCATCGGCAGATAGGCATTCCCATTTTCTCCAGCGGCCATTTCTTGGGGAGCTGCCCCGAGTTCAAATTGTTCCTTCCCTCTTTTCTCTCTTGACATAAGTCCTGGCTATGTAGTCCCGGCTGCCTCAGACGTTCGGTAATCATGCCACCACAACCAGGCTTTACGTGCTGTTTTACAAAGGGAAGCCTAACATCTCATTGTAGCCTAAAATGTTGATTATGGCGATGGAGACCATAAAAAGCCAAAGACATGTACACGTTTGCCCCTCTTCAAGTGAGTTAAATAGAATAGGTTGTTGACTCACAACCCCCCACCTTAATGGCTCAAATCAAGCCGGTGGTATATGAAAGCAATTATTTTCCTTGTAGAGTTGCTTCTAGGTTCTGCACAATTTTCATTTCTGTAATTTCTGCCCCCCCCCACCAACTCTGTAGAGTAAGATGCTTCATGCTGCCAAATGGCAGAGGAAGCTCTTCATTTTCAGTTATTAATTTCTATCTGTTGTGTTCTGTTGTATTTAATTTTAATTAATTGAAGTGACATTTCGTTATAAATGCAACGCATAATTTTAAAAAAGGAAAAAGAAAAAATGAGAAACCTTCTTAGTCCAGTCTAGGTAACTGCATTTCGAAGCTAAGAATGGGCCCGATGTGATATGTTCTGGAAGCATCTCTGAAGGGCAAGATTTGGCTTCCCGTTTGGTTTGCTTTTGTGCTTACTTTTCCTGTCACTCAACGCCTTTTCCTAAGCTGGGCTAGCAAGTCTCACGTTTCCCACAGCTTGAGTTCCCAGAAGCTCGAGAGGACACAGGCATACCTCTTCACTCCTCCCTCAACTTGCCTCTCCATAAATTTGAGGATCTGCCATGCAGCCATCTGAGGAGTTAGATACGGAAGGAATTGATGGTTTCTCTGTCAGTGTGCAGAGGAGAATGGGAAGCCAGATAAATCGATGCAGGCTGGAAATGGCTATCTCTAGAAAAGACTAGCTTACCCCATCAATCTGTGGTTTGTTACTCACATGCAGACCCGTTAAACACTTCCTAGAGGCAATCTGATGACCAAGCCTTGCATTCTGAGTCTGCCATTAGGTAATGTTAGGTAAATCTTTCATCCCACCTTTGGTGTGAGCAGGAAGGTGCTGGGGGTCAGCTGACATTCAGAATGCAAACCTGCCTCATCCTCTGGGGTCTAAGAAAATGTCAGTGTCCCCATGTGCTAGGAGAATGCTTGGATGCCCATTGCTATGACAGATATCAAGAGACTAAAATCCAATTCAAAAAGACTTAGGCCCTAAAACAAATCCACTTGTTTTGAGGGTGTTCAAGCTGGACTGGGGACTTCAGCAGTGTCCCTACATGTCATTCCTAGGCCATTAGGAATGTCCATCTCTGATGGCTTCCTGGGGCTTCTAGTGGCCCCGTGCAGATCATCCTTACCTAGAGATTACATTAGGGAGATTATTAGCCAAAGTCCCAGCATGTAGAATTCAAGGAGATGAGGCTGTGTGTAGTTCTACTCATTGACCAGGTAGGAAGTGACAGTTAGGTGGGCTACCCTCTTCTGAGGAAGGGTGACTGTTGAAGGAGCACTAGGGCAAAGGACAACACAGGGTAGCAGATGTTGGGGTGCTTCACCTCCAAAGAGGTTCTGTTCTGCACACCGTGGATCTCATGTCCAGGGTCTTGGTGGATGCTGGGAACGCTGTGCACTGACCCTCTTCTGGGTGGTTCTTCTCCCCATATCCTATCTGCAGCTCTCACCTCTCTGAGGGATTATCAACAGAAGCCATCTGTCTCTAGCTTCTTCTTGACCTGTGCTTCTCCCAGGACATTTTTTTAAAATTATTTTATTTTATATGCATCTGTGTGAGGGTATCAGATCCCCTGGAACTGGAGTTACAGACAGTTGTGAGCTGCCATGTGGGTGCTGGGAATTGAACCTGGGTCCTCTAGGAAGAGCAGACAGTGCTCTTAACCACTGAACCATCTCTCCCGCCCCTCCCAGGACATGTTTAGAAAGCCATCTCCAGGAGAACTCAAGACATCAATTATCTGTAAGATGGAGTCACGAACCATATAGGCCCTATACATTTTTGTTGTTTTTGTTTTTTCAGTCTCAATACAAAGAAGGCAGAGAGTCTGGGGGGCAACCTAAAACACAACATAGAGAGCTACAGATGAATCACCCAACTCCCACTACCCACATTTGATTGATTACTCCTGTGGTTCGGGTCCCTTTAAGTAGTTGTTACATAAAGTGTTAGTTTGGTGACATGTGTTCCGCTCGCATTTCATGAGGCAGCTGAGCTGAACTTGCAGTGTGCGTCTTTAGTAATGTCTTTGTCATCACCGGAGCCGCTGGCTTGAGTCACCTAATGTGGCTTTCAGAGCACAGCTCTCCGCTTTCATCCCGGCTCTTTGAGATTTAGTACCTTTAGAACCCGAGGACAATGCCATCATAGAGATTTATCCTCAGCCCTAAGAGCCCATTTTCACTCAACATTAGGACAGTCACTTTCATTTTTCCAGTAGATGCCTGTTCGCAATTTTCACAAAATATGTTCCATTTTGCTTTTCTAAGGCAGTCTTTAAGAGATTTGTTTACAGCAACATGTGGGGCTTTATAATTGTATCCCAAATGTCTCGGACTAATGACTGTATTTGTGTTAAAATCACCCCCCATTACCTTTTCCAAAACTAATTTTGTCAGATAATGTCTCTGAATAGACCGAACCAGCATCCATTGGCGTCATATCAGGCTAATGTGTTTTTCTGAGTAGCATTTTGTAATTCAAAGTGAAGGACTCGTGTTCCTCAGCGCAGGATGGGGCTGTGTCCCGATATGCCCACGGCTGAGTCGAGAACATCTAGAGCCCACAGTGAACTAACTCGCCACCTTCCCTAACACCCATCCTGCCATGGGACATGGTGGGGTGTCGGTCAGCCTTCGCGGTGGTGGGGGCTGACAGGGGGTTGGAGTCCCCGGAAAGACTGTAGGCTCCCAGAGTCAGCACCAAAATGGATGATCCTCTTGCTCCTGAAGGCGAGTTACCTTCCCAGCAGTGCGAACCATTTGGTACCTGATAAGCTAGATCCCCTATAAAATGGAGGAGTGTGTGGATTTGGCCATTCCCTCTTTTCTGAGAGCAACATTTTTTTTGGGGGGGAAATCTTTTATTTTGCAGTGAGTCTCATTCTTAGTGCTCTGAGAGATCTGATGAAATGGGGCCAGAGGCTCTTGCTAGACTAGAGTGCCATGTCTGGAAGGTCAAGTGAGATTGTACTGGGCGTGGGGCAACAGTACTCGCTTTATTCTAATGTAAACAGAAGTTCTACCACCTAAACAGTATCCTACACATGGTTGTTCAGGATCAATTTCACCTCACTTCTAAGAACGTGTGTGTAGGGCTGGAGAGATGGCTCAGAGGATAAGAGCAATGAGTGCTCTTCCAGAGGACCTGGGTTCAAATCCCAGCACCCATTTGTGCTGTCTGTGATATGACACCCTCACACAGGGTTACATGCAGGAAAAACACCAATGCACATACAAATAAATAAATAAATAAATAATAAAAGAATGTGTGTGTCAACAGGGTTGGTGCACATATGACTCAGAGGGACTGTGGCAGCATGCACAGGATACGGTCCTAGAGCTAAATGGAGAGATGGGTACACAAATCCATCCCTCACCCAGAGCCACTTGCAAACAAAAATTAGTTTTCTCCTAGGCAGTCTCGTTGGGATACAAACCACTCCTAAGGGTAGGCCCCATGCCCAGTAGTAGATGGCCAACACAAAATAAACTCAATGTCATCTTTGGAGGTTCTTTGTTTCATATGTTAAGTCAGAACAACTTCTTCTTCTTCTTCTTCTTCTTCTTCTTCTTCTTCTTCTTCTTCTTCTTCTTCTTCTCCTCCTCCTCCTCCTCCTCCTCCTCCTCCTCCTCCTCCTCCTCCTCCTCTTCTTTTTTAAACCTTACAGATATTTTGTATATATAGTATGGCTTCTGACTTTGTGTTTTTATGGGATTCTTGTGTATGGGGAATATATGTGTTTCTTGTGCTTTTTCTTTGGATCTTTTTCTTGTTTGGTTGTTTTGGTTTTTCTTTATTTTATTATTATCCTTTAGATACCTGTTTGTTCTCTAAGGAGAGACAAAAAGGAGGTAGAACTATAGGAGAGGCAAAGTAGGAAAGGATGGAGAGGAACAAGGGCAGGAGAGTCATAATCACAACATAATCTATGAGAAAAATTCATTGTTAATAAAAGGGAAAAAGTGAGTGTGTGCATGCGGAGGACAGAGGCTGACACCTGTGTCTTCCTCAAGCCTTTACCTTCATGTTTAGGATGGGTATCTCACTGAACCGTGAGCTTGCTGATGCAGTTAGACTGGCTGATCAATGAACGTTGGGGTGTGTCTCTGTCCCACAAGTGCTTGCTCATGGGCTCTGGAGATCATATGTAAATCCTCATGCTTGTACCCAGAGAACTTTACCAACAGCCATGGCCCAGCCCTGTTATGGCCCAGCACTGAACAGTTCAGTGCTGTTCACTGTTCAGTCGTGATGTCATCTGTTTCTATTCTCTTGAATGATGTAACAAAGGCCAGAGCAGGGGTCCTCTTAGCTAATATACAAGGAACATTTACTATAGACTGATCATAGCAAAGCCCTATCGATCACTTTTAAATGTTTTGTTTTCTCATCTTGTTTTTTTTTAATAGGTTGGTGTGTGTGTGTGTGTGTGCGCACAAGAGTGCACTTACTCACAGAGGCCACAAGAGGGCGGGAATCAGATCCTCTGGAGCTGGAATTACAGGTGGTTGGGAGTCCCTTGATGTGGGTACTGGGAACTGAACTTGAGTCTTCTGGAAGAGCAGCAAGTGCTCTTAACCACTGAGACATCTTTCCAGTTGCATTTTTAAGCTTTTTCGTTTTCTTTTGGGCAAGAATACGGGTGCTTTAATGAGACTCCTAAAGATGAGAAAATGGCCAGGGCAGCTGATTGATCTCACCAGTGCCCCAGCCACCCTCTGCACACCTGGGATCTGATGTGCTTCCTGTGGGTAGCAAGGTCACTGCAGTACCTTCAAGGCTCTCATGTTTATGTGTGATAAACCCTATGAGCTAGCTGGCCATGCTTGGCCACAAGGGAAACTTGGAAATAACAGTTCAGCCCACAGCGGTACCCACTGCTGGGGGGTGGCTTTCTGTAGCCACTCCAGCAACTCCCACCTTGGTGTGAATCTGGTCAGGAGGCCACTTGGCTTCAGCATCCAGAAGAGTGTTTTAGAGAGTTCCAAACAACGTTGGGCTGTTGTTTGTAAGAAAGAGGGAGGGCAGGAGTGGAAGATAGCTGTCTCCTGATTTTATAAGTCTTTCACTTAAAGCTGGGTACAAAGCCTTAAGCCTTATTGATTGTAAGTAATCCTATTTAGGGGCCCCAGAGTTAACTTGATTGGCAAAGTGTTTGCTATGAATGCACAAGGTCTGGGAAGCCATGATAAATAGTTGGGTGTTGTGGCACAGGACTGCAACCCCAGCGGTGGGGAGGTAGAGGCAGGTAGATACCTGGGGTTCCCTAGCCAGCCAGCCAGTCTAGTCACTCAGTTCTAGTGACCCTATACATATGAGCAACAGTAATTGGGTTCAGTAGTGTGTCTATATTAAGATATAAGAAGAAGAAGTCATGCATTTGCGAGGGAGTTGGAGAGTTGGGGAGAGTTGGAGGAGAGGAGGTCGGAGTGGACATGGTGCAAACACAATGCTCATGTGTGACATCCTCAAAAATAAATATAGTTTTTGAATGTGTGTGGTTTTTGAGGAATGACACCCAAGGTTGACACACTTACATATATGCAGTGTGTACCTGCACACACACACACACACACACACACACACACACACACACACACACCCTTGAGATTTCACCAAACTTTTGCATGTAGGTACCTGGATCAAGAGTTGGCAAACTTCTGTGAAGTGTGAAGATCAAGTCATGATAATTTCTGACTTTGTAAGCCCCACAGCCTGCATGGCAAGCACTCAGCCACAATGCTGGAGGAAGCGTCTAGCAAGGAATAGACATGGCTGTATGCCAGTAAAACTTTTATTTGCAAAAACAAGCAGAAGATTAGGTTTGGCCTTCAGACCGTTGTTTGCTGGTTGCTGGTCCAGATAATCTGCAGATATGATGGAATGATAAGGGATTAGTATTTGGGGATCATCAGACAAGGCATATTCACCTAGGATATAGGGAGATCTTGGTATTTGAAGAACAGGCAAAAGGTGGAGCTTTTACTGATGTTTTGCATTATTGTGGAATTAAATATGACAAAGTCTGGCTGCTCTCATAAAGACCCAAACCACATTGGGTTTAGGGAGTTTTGTTTCTCTCACAAATAACTGCTGGGTATAAGTGGTCTAGGCCTTGTACAGGACTCCGTGGTGCGCTGTGGACTTGGCTCCCCTCTTCTTCTCCTTCTGGTTTCTTTACCATAGGTTTTCTTATTCTCAACCTAGAATGGTTGCAGCAGCTCCTGCTGTTAGGCCTGTGTTCTCGTGAATGGGAAGGAGACAGGAAAGGGCACGAATACTCCTGTGGGAGGCATGCCTTGTAAACTGCGCACTCCTTTCCCTCCTCTCGCCTAGGCCAGAGCTAAATGGGCTAGCCATGCTGGGCTGCAGAGAAAAGCAGAGAAAACAAGCTTCATCCCAGCAGCCCTGCACACCTCCTGGGAAGTGGCTCCTTACCCTGCCAAGGAAAGAGAGCAGAAGGAGGCCACACAAGTTAAGATGCACGCAGCACAGCAAACTTTTACTCATTGTAGCAGTCCTGGAGACAGTGAGGGTCCAGCTGAAGAGAGAGAAAGGGGATCTGCTTTGAAGCTCTGCTAAGGACCATGGCTTTGTTTCTTTGATGTCTCTTTAAGAGTTTTGTTATCCAATGCTCCATACTGTTCATGAGCTGCTTCCCTTCCTCTGCCTTTCCTGTTCTACCTGTCTGTTTCCCCATCTGTATCCCAAGGACTTAAGTCTCTTCTTTGTCTCCAAATTGCCATGGTTGGCCTTGCCATTTTCACAAAGTTGCTGCTGTTTCCCACAGTCAGCCGCTGAGGAACCCTCAAATCTTATGGAGAGGTGCAGTAATAGCAAGGGAGAAACACCTCGCTACTGTTTACGCAGAACAAGGTGCGAGATTCTGTCAAAACTCCAGGAAAGCGTCCTATTATTCCGTGTTTACTTCTCCTTCCCAGCCCCCCCTCACCCATCACTCAGGGAGTCAGCTGAGATATCTGCACTGTGAGGGAATTCAAGGAGAGGGACCCTTCCCTCCACCAGCATCAGCAAGGATGCCATAGGCCTGGTGGGAGGAGGCTTCCTGTCCCAGTGGGGTGCCCAGTGTGGGCTGCTAATCACAGCTGCTCTTCAAAATGTCTTCAGATGTAAGGCCTGCTACCTTTAAGCTTCATATTTAGCTTTTAAAGGAAACTGCTTCTTTAAAAGAAGGAAGAAAAACAACAACAACCCTTGATGAATGCACACTGACATTAAAAGGAGTTTGAAAAAAAAATAATGATCAGGGTTTACAATATGATTATAATCAGTGAGAGGAGAAGGATCTAGCCCATCATTATCACTCTCACAGAAGGGAGGAATAATCAGAAAATGAGATTTCCTCCAAAGCTTGTCTGACTATGGCTCCTCCGTGGAGCACACATCAGCCCTGGACTCTCTCAGA
This sequence comes from Psammomys obesus, assembly GCF_907164565.1. Classification (NCBI taxonomy): domain Eukaryota; kingdom Metazoa; phylum Chordata; class Mammalia; order Rodentia; family Muridae; genus Psammomys; species Psammomys obesus. Next base: position 3,961,120 of record NW_026596234.1, on the reverse strand, counting down.
ACCTGGGCTCTTAGTATACCCTGGGATGAGCCTCCCCCAGAATCTACAAGTCGTGATAAAGGGGTGAGGGTCTGGATTTGGGATTATGAAAATAAAAATTTGAAGACAGGCTAGTTTACATCCCAGTTAAGTTCATCTAACTGCTTTTAAAATTTACATTTACATATTTATTTGCATGCGTGTGTGTGTGTGTGTGTGTGTGTGTGTGTGTGTGTGTGTGTGTGTGTTGGATGTGGGGCACTGAAATGCCACAGATCACATATAGCAGTCAGGAGACAACTCTCAGGACTTGGTCCTCTCTTTCCACCATGTGGGTTCTGAGGATAAAACGCCAGTCATCAGTCTTTGTGGCAAGTGCCTTCACCCTCTGAGCCATCCGCCAGCCCTTAACTGCTTGTGGACTGATACCTATGTGGGGAACTGTGTGGACTGAGACCAAGCACTTTGGCAGCTGTTGATGGGCTAGAAGGAAAAGGCTTCAGGTTATCAGGGATGAGGGTCACACTTGAAGAATGAGGAAGAAAATGCCACAGTGTCAGTGCAATGATTTCCCCCTTGGGTTTGGATGTGACAGCTGCTATCAGTCACCAAAATGACAGGATCTAGAATCACCTAGGAGACAAATCCCTGGTTGTATGTGTGTGAGGGAGTTTCCAGACTGGGTTAATTGAGATGGAAGACCCACCTTAAATGCTGAAGGGTGGAGACAAATTGAATAAAAAGGAGACAGTGGGCTGAGCACCAGCTTTCATCTCTCTCTGCTTCCTGACTATGGATGTCATATGATCAGCTGCTCTCCTGATGCTGTGATTTGTCAGCCAGGATGGACCCTTGAACTGTGAGCCAAGACCAACCCTTAGGTTGTGCTTGTCAGATATTTTCTTGTAGCAAGCCACAGGACCACTGATGAGTACACACACCCAAGAACCCGCACCTCCGTGTGGGCGTTGGCCACAGTCCTATCAGCTCTCCTCAAGAAATCCTAAATAAGTGGGAAGCAAGGGACAACCTTGAAAAGATGTCCTGGAGCCTTTTCAATCCTGTGATTCAGAAATCACAACTGTACCCATTCACGTATGTTGCTGATTACTTAATTTAGGGCAGATGCTTATGGGTCTACAATTCCCCTCATCTTCCAAAAAAGAGCTGAGGAAAATTTGCCCCCTTGTGGTTTGCGATTGTGGCTGGTGGGGGTGCCCCGATCTTATGCCATGTGCTCACAGGACTTCTCTTGTGCTTTCTGCTTTGTTGATTGACATTGCTGGCATCAGATCTTCATCCTAAATAATCAATCCTTTCCACCTTAGTTGTCTCATAGGGATAGGGCCAGGACTTTCACTAGGTTTGCTGGGTTGTTGCTGACTCGTGTGTGTGTGTGTGTGTGTGTGTGTGTGTGTGTGTGTGTGTGTGTG
>NW_026596234.1:3949110-3959698 GCF_907164565.1 Psammomys obesus | reverse complement strand
TGTGTGTGTGTGTGTGTGTGTGTGTGTGTGTGTGTGTGTGTGTGTGTAAAGGTGCACTTGTATGAATGTGCAAGCCAGAGATCACTTTAGATCTTGTTCTTCAGAAACCAACACCTGTTTTTTTGTTTGTTTGTTTGTTTGTTTTGTTGTTTTTTTTGAGACAGGGTCTTCCACTTGCCTGGAGATGTCCAAGGAGGCTAGACTGGTTTCCACCAAGCCCAGGGCTCAGCACTGTCCTCCCAGTGCTGGGATTGAGCTCCTGTCCCCATGCCCATCTTTTCTACATGGGTTATGCAGCTCCAGCTGAGGTCTTACTGTGCGCAAAGCAAGCACTTTACCAATGAAGTCATCTTTCCCACCATGGAACTCTTGCTGCTTTTAAATAAAGGTCCCACATGTCTGCTTGTGGGAACCCTAACAGCTAGTTGATCCCAGCAATACAGTGTCCCTGAGATTACTACAGGAGATGGCTAAAAATGAAGACAGAAGACAAATGTGTGCTTATTCCAAAGACCACCCGGGAAGGAGTGACATCTCATGATCATGTCTTAGACGAGAACCAGGAGAAAATGTGGGCTTTGGGAAGGTTCTTAGAGTCGATGTTCTGAGGTGATCAGAATCCCCCAGTTTCAATTTCTCCCCCAAGAGAAAGGGGTTTACATAGTCCTTTAAAGGACATTGAGGGCTTTGGGTTGTTTTTCATCTTTAAATACACTTTTAGAGAGAAGCTGTGATGGGTCTGTGAAGTTCTGGTTACTTGGTTTTCCCGGTTGTGAGCATGGTAGTTTGGGGATAGCTAGTGACTTTCTAACCCATTATCATCAGGAAACTCCAGTCTTTTCCTTGTCACAGAATCCCATCTGGAATACCACATGACATACAGCTGCCTCTCTGGGCCCCTCTTGGCTAGAACCATGCTCAGAACAGCTCTGTGATGGTCGTTGGAGGAGAACGGGGGATCTCCTAGGATGACCTTCCATCCAAGTTTGCCTAATGTCCTCCTCATGATTAGACAGGGCCTGTTCGTGCTAGGAAAGGAGGCCATTGGTGAAAGCCACTTCACCAACTCTGTGGTTATCATCCCCTACTACCTAGCCAAGGTCACGCTTGGGCTCCCCACAGTCATGCTTCTTAGCCTCAGAAGCTCCTAGTTGTTTTCTTGTCTCCTAGAAATATCCAGTGCCAGGTTTGCTCTCTCTCCTCCACAGCCATCCCTTAAAGGCACACTCTGCCCTCCATGCTTAGGGGTTGGCCATGAACCCACTCCTGCTTCTTCCGACACGAGATCTGCTTGGCATCCCTGCAGCGGAGCCAATACTCACTTTCTCAGAGCTATGATGTGAAGCTAAGGCCACCACAGTCTTTACCGGCCCAGACTGTGACTGCACAAGTAAATTACTTATGTTTCCCTTGAAAATATTTGATACAAACCACATTAAAATCCTCCCTGAGAAAATATACCCTAAGCCTATAATCAGAGATGAGATGATGTCTATAAAACATAAACAACCATAGGGTATATTTCTGTGCAAAAACCTACTTTAAAATTTTATTATTTGCCCCATACTATTTCACCAGCTCCCTTCTCCTTACTCCTTATTTATTCGAAGGTGGGTATGGCTTTCTCCCTCAAATAAACATCCTAATAGCAGCTCATGAGCAGATTTTCTCCTAGCAAGCACAGGGGCCAGTGATATTTGCTGCAGAAAGATGGATAGCCTTGGGTCTTTATAAGGAAGGAAGATGTATTTCGGAAACAAATAGTCTAATACTTTCTTAAGATAGGGCTTTTGAAGGTTGAATTTGTATGTAAAAGTTTCAAATGACCCAGGCAGACACCATGGTTAGGTTGCTGAATCCAGATTATTGACTTTTCCCATCCTGGCCATTGGTCAATTCTTACCTATCATCTACCATCAACCTATTGTGGCTTTCCAGACTGAGGACATAGATTCATCCCTCCCCTTGGGCCTGCCCAAGGTCCCTCTAAAGAAATTACCATGGCTTGTTTGTACCCTTCTCTGTATATATGCAGCCACATGATGTATACATCCAAGCCTGTGCACCCCTGGCCCAGAAATACTCCTCTTTATATCACATCTTCCTTCTCCTTTGTCCCTTCTCCAGCTGTGGAAGAAGAAAGAAGCACAGACCGTTCTTGGTTTGTTTGGAGAAGTGGCCTTATTCTGAGCCCTGGGTGGCTCGGGACTCAGACCAGACTGGCCTAGAACTCACAGCAATCTTCTTGCCTTGGCCCTCTCAGTGCTGGGATTACAGATATGAGCCACCAGGCTCAGCTGGCAGGAAAGTCTTGACTCATCCTTCCAAGGACCTTTTTCCTTGAGGGCCAGTCCTTCTCCTTCCTGTGAGTGTGAGGGTTTTTCTTATGAGGCCCTTGACCCCGGATGGTGAGCAAAGATGTTTCTGGTGGGAATTGTGCTGTGGGCACATTCCATCACAAAAGTTTGTGGGGTTTATTTTTTTATTTTTTTGTTCTTAGTTTCACAGAAGGCTCTTTGCTTCTCTCTCTTTTTTTTCCTCTTCCATTTTAAAGATCTTGAGGGGAAAGTTAGGTGCATAACAAAACTCTCATGTAGAAAATGTCCTCGAACCTGCAATTACTGGAGCTGGGCCGCCTTGTTCAGAACCCGCAGGCTTGTTTCTTCCTAATGTGCCTTTTAAAGGTTATTATTCCCATCCTGCTGCCACAGCTCTCTCATCCCTTCCCTGAAGTTTAGGGGAGGCTGGTTTGGGCTCTCCACCTGAAAGAACCTTCAAAGTAATAGACTCTATTTAACAGTCTCTTCTCGTGGTTAGGGGACCACCAGGAAGAAAATGGATAGCTTTGGGTTCTCCAATAATGGCAGAACAGAATTTTTTTTTTTGAGATTGGATGTGCTAATCATTTTTCAAAATGGACTCTTTGAAGGTTGTTTTTCATGCTGGTCTTAAACATACACCTGCACACGTACACACACACACACACATAAGCTCAAACACACGCACATGTGTACATGCACATATATACACAAACCACCCTAAGAAAGTTTGTGAGGTCTGTGCTGACCATGGACTGCTCCGCCTTGCTTTTTGCCTGTCAACACGATGTCTTGGGTTTCTTGGTGCCTTCTCTGATAGGTAATTTCTTTTGAGGGCCATCAAGGACTTCTTGCTTACTGGTGTTTGTAAAGTGCCCCCTTCAATAAAGGGGTATTTATTGATAATTGCTGTTCATTCCAAGTTATCCAGGCACCCCACAGCCAGCCCTCCTTAACAGTCCCCCAAGGATCCAGAGCCTAGAGCCAGAGTAAGAGCAATGGTTGGCTATCCAACTCGGTCTTCAAATAGACTTCTTTCTGACCTGTGTCTCTGCCTTCCATCCTCAGGTAGGGTAATCAAATACAGCAAATACAAATGGCAAACACCAGTTAAAATTGATGTCTAGGAGCTAAATTTGAATTCTAAGTGGACAAAAGCATGTGTATATTTCTTTTAGATTTATTTATTTTATGTATGTGGGTATTTTGCCTTCACACATGTCTGTGCACACATTCACGGCTGCTGGCCCTGGAGGTCAGGAGAGGGTATTGGTTGTCCTGAAAGTGGGATTATAGATGGTTGTGAGCCAGCGTGTGGGTGCTAGGATCCAAATCCAGGTCCTCTGCAAAAACCAGTGAGTGCTCTTTACCACAGAGCCAACTCTGCACCCTGGCATTCTAAACATAAATGTATTCCTAATATTACATAAGGTCTACCTGTGTTCACAATGAGCTGCTATGTGCCTGGGATTCACATGGACTAGGCATCCATATTTTGTTGGCAACCGTCTCCTACAGTAACACAGGCAGGTGAAGTAGCATCTTGTACCTTCTTTGGCACAGCTCTCCCTGTGGGGAGTTTCAAATCTGATTTCTCTTCCTCATGCTGGTCACTTGGAGACTTCTTGCTGGTGCCTGCCCAGGCCGGCTGAGGCCTTTCTTTCAGCCAGGTGGACTTTTAGGCTGTTATTCCAGAACTTATGTGATTACCTCTTATGAGACCGGAGTCTGGTTCCCACCTGCCGGGCATCCTGACACCCTGGGGTCTCTTAAATCAGTGCTTTTGATTTGTCTCTCTCTTCCGTCCACCTGGACAGCTGGGCACTGATGAGCTTATTACCTCCTCAGGATGTGGCCTCCTCAGCAGGGCACTGAGGCTGGCCGAGCGTTGGAAGATGTCCACCGGGAAAGGCCATATCCCTCATCTTTCTTTTTACAAGGAAAGGGTTAATTGCCTGTCCTCTTTGAAGTGGATGAAGAAGGACATCAGAGATGTGCCTTCCAGTTGAGGCAGACACTCCGAAGCCGCAATCGGGGGGCTGTGATCACACAGGCAGGGTGAATCTCGGCACAAAATCCTACTCTACATCTTCTTCTCCACCCAGCTCAATTTCCTCTCCTCACACTCTCTCCTCCTTGCATTCATCAGAGCCTGGGTATGGAGTTTCTTTCCTGGATGAAACTTTTGCCCCAATGAAGTACGCTTGACAGCTCCCAGTGAAGTAGTCGCAGCTCACATGGGACTGGAGGAGGTTCTTGTGAGAAAGTACTCAGTGCTGTTTTTCTCTGCAGGGGACAAATAGCTTGGGCAACCTAGGCTAATATCTGTTTTAAAAGAAGTTGAAACTTCTTGAAGTGACAGTCAAGCATGCAGAGGGCAGTGCCATTCTTACCACATTGTTCCCCAGAAGGCCTTGGGGTGCCCCTCTGTATCTCACTTTTCCATGAGCTGTCCTTACATTTAGGAGGGGCCCAAGTGAGGAAGCCCAACCCTCTCTTCGTGTTTCCAGGCCCCACACCTTGACAGATGCTCACGCAGTCTTCTCACCGTGCTTCCGTCAGCCTCCGTGCAAACAGCTATTTTGCTTCAAGACCGTTGTGCTAGTTTATACCTCCTAAGCCGTGTAGTGTATTCCTTTTCCTGGTTGAATTTATGACCCACATGGTTTAAAAACCAGGAAAAGTCCCCCGACAAAACCTCACTGGCCACGTCTCCTTTCACTGCCTCTATGTGGCCTTAGTCCATTCAGTTGTCACCGTTCTCTGAGCGTGTCGTAAGGATGCAGTCTGAGTAGGGTCATTTTGCATATATGGCTGTCTCTACTCTGTACATCCAAGTGGTCAGGTGTTTGGGGGTTCATTGGCGCCACAGTGCCTCAGCCCTGCCCAAGACCATCCATATGAGAGGAGTCTGGAGACAGCCGGACATTTCTCATAGTTGGCTTCTCTTTCTCCAGGAAGGCCTAAGTATTCGTTCTTTTTCCCCCCATGTGCCTTCAGTTTCTCTACATAGTCTCCAAGATTCAGCCTCCTCACACCTGCCTGTCCCTCCCCAAGGGGAACTCTGTTGTTTACATTCTTCCACCAAGGAGAAGGCCCCTTCCACATTCTTTCCGACACGCCTCTCCAATCACAGAAAGACTTCCACTGGTGAGTGTTGGAGTAAAATCTTTTGGGGGAAATCAGACTTTTTTTTTTAATTACATTTATTTATTTGTGGGGGTGGGGTGGGGGGGACACCAGCAAGAAGTCTCCAAGTGACCAGCATGAGGAAGAGAAATCAGCACATATGTGGAGGTCAGAGGACAACTTGTGGGAGTCAGTTCTCTCCTTCCACCACGTGGGTTCCAGGGTTTGAACTTAGGTCAGGCTTGGTGGCAAGCACCTTTACCAGATGAACCATTTTGTTGTCCTAAATTGATGGCTTTTTTTTTTTCAATGCCTTTGCCTATAGTTCTAGATGGCTCTCTTATATAGATTGCTGTTCTTTAAACAGAAAAAGAAAAAGGAGAGATACAGAAATAAGTTTATAATTTTGCTTGTTAGGTGTGACTGTGTGTGTGTGTTTGTGTGTATACGCCTTGTTTGTTGAGGTGAGGTGTCTCACTGGCCTGGAACTGGCCAGTGAGTCCTGAAGATTAGCTCTGCCTGCTTCCAATCCACCTAGTTCTGGGACTCCAGGCAGTTACTCCCATGCCAGGCTCTTTCCTTTCCTTTCTTTTAAACGTGGGCTCTGGGGGCCAAATTTAGGTCCTTTTGCTTGCAGGGTTAGTGTCTCATCAAATAGCCTGCCTCCCCAGCCTGGGCGAAAGATTCTTCCTGAGACCATACTTTATTTTGTAACCCTCTCTCTTAACTTCGCATCACATCTCTTTTCTCACCCATGTTTTTGGGTTCACTTGTGAACTTGTGAGCTGTTGGATCTTCAGATGGACAGTGCTGTCTAACCAGACTGATTGCATTTAGAGTGCATCTAACAAAGAGCTCCCCAGGGTAAGAAAGCTCTCTACCTCCAGTTTTGCAGCACAAAAGAGAGAGTTTCTGAAGCTGGCTCGAGGTTTCAAAGTAAAACTTTGTAGGATTCTCTAAGAGAGGGGTCCATCTATCTCATTATCATCCTTGCTTTGTGATGCCTGCTCAAGCTCTTAAGCAACTCACACAGCCTCCAAGTTCAAGACCATGTGATCCACTCAGAGCTGGGCTTAGCTGCTCTGGCACTCTTGTTCTCCTCTTGGCTTTGAAAGAATTCATGGCTATCCCCTTTCTTTTCTCTGGGACTCCATAGAAACCACACCAAGCTTCTGCGTTGAAAGCACTACTTCAGTGGTACAAGACGAAGCCAAGCCAAAAGCACTCCAACAGCCCTCATCTGTCTCTTTAGTTTCTTTCATATATTCGTAGATCAGAAAGTGTTCTTTCTTGAATGAGTTTTTGCATAAGCACTTCTTTTTTTAAGGAAAACTTTGATCAACTTTTTTTTTCTTCTTCCTTTATCTCAGTCCCCTCACTTTCAACAATGTCGCCCCAGCCCTTCCACTAATACTGTTTGGAAGAAGTTTCTACATGCTGGCTTTCCCAAGGCCTAGCTCCCACATCACAGGAAGAAGGACCAGCAAAAGGCCAGCATCTTAAGTGAGGGAACGGGAAGTGGCCAAAGCTCTGTGCTCAGAATTAATGAAAAGACAGCACTCCCACCTCTTTGCTTTTCTGAAATTTGGGATTGATCAAGACTATGATTCTCTCTGAGTATCTATCTTCTCACAGAGGCTGCACCGAATTTTGTTTCCCCTAAGGTGATTGGAAAACCAAAATTGATGGAGCCGGCTCCCATATTTTCTTTCTTGTCTCTGCTTTCCCTTTGACATAAGCATGTTCTCCCACCCCTGCCCTTTCAGGATTAATGGGGGAGTCAAGGGAAGATCTTTCTCCCTGGCTATTATCATTGAAATGGATCAATTTCTCCTTTTTAAGGATGCAAGGAAAAATGAGCTCTCCCAAATAACTCAGTTATATTTTGAGAAATGGACTGCCTCTGACAGGCTCATTCAGTTGCAAGAAACATTAAAAAGTAATGTTTCGTCGGAGTCAGTTGTGTGTGTGGATGTGAGGGGTGTTTGAGTTGTGTGTCCGTACATGAGCGTGTGAATGTGGGTGTATGCAGGTGGAAGTTGAGAGGTGACCTCAGGTGTTATTCATCAGCAGCCCTTCTCCTTATGTTTCCGGGTAGGCACTCTCCCTGGGCCCTGGGGCTCAGCTGTAAGGCTAGGCCTCCAAGCTGCCTGCCTCCACCTCCCCAGCGCTGACTGTGCACACTGCCACACTCAGGTTTTCATCATGATTGCCAGGCCATCAGCTTCAGCTCATGAGCTATCTCTTCAGCTTGGGTGCGTATCATGGCATTATGGGTCTCAAAGAGTATTTCAGTGTGGTATTTCTGTTTCCTCCTTGTCGTCTTTCCCCTTCCTCCTCCTTCTTTTCTTCCTCTTCCCCATTTTCCTCTCCTCCCCACTCTTTTTTTTTTTTTTGACACAGGCTGTGATTTGGGCAAAACTTTAACTTGAGGACCGATTTTGAACGTTACTTTACGTATACTGACGTGTCTTTCAGAAAGAGAGAAGAACCTTCAAAAGAGAAATGTTAGATTAATTGGCTTTCACCAAAGAAGTAACAAGGAACTGAGTGCTGCTAAGAAAGGCAGCCTCTCCAGTAAAGTGTCTGCTACTTCAGAGAGAAAAACTTTCAGAAACCCACAGCAGAGGAGGGAAATGCTCCGATACCTAGTGAGATTTTGACAAATGTGTTTTTCTGCTCCATTGACCCTATCTCTCAGGGGAGCTGGGCCAAGGTTCCATGGCTTCCTTGAACAGTGTTGAGAGGTGACATTTCTGAGATTCCTCAGGCTTTCCACTTCTGACACTTGAACCAGGTGAGGTGCCCTCATGGCATAATTTGCAGCCCATCTCTTTGTGGCATTTACCATGGCAGCAATCATTGTATAATTAGGCTCTAATTCTTTCTCTTCAGCCAAGAGAACACTACATCAACTGTGCAGAACTTAATTCCTTCAATTATTAGCAATGAACCTGTATTTAACTCCAGGGCAGGGTGAGGGATGTCATCTGTACTTTTTGTCTGCCTACCTTTTTTTGGAATCTTCACAGAACCAACTGATGTGTTTTAACACACACACACACACACACACACACACACACACACACACACACACCCTTGTGTAGTTGCCTTTCAATTAAAAGAACTAAAGAAGTAAACTGCTCTGGCAGGGACAGTCAGAAATAAAAATGTTTCCCAGCTGCGTGTAAGAACCAAGTGTATGCGCACACGTGTGTTACCACCCTGTGCGCGCCACGGAGAGAAGGGGGTTATGGGTAGAGGCCTCCACGCTGTCACACACCACCCCAGTGTGTTTTCTTTAGCAGAATCAAGATGGCAGCCTGAACCGCAGGGCTCCCTCACCACCAGACCCTCCCTTTTCTCTGACGAGAGCTAATGGGTTTGCAACATTATTTTTCCTGTCAGAATTAATAGGAGATATTCTTTTCCCAAAGCCATTATTTAAGTAATATTGCTTACAGAATTGCTGAAGCAGGATAACACCTCCTTCTGCAGGGTGTAAATCTTCAGAAACGATGAAGCAATGGCTCAAACACATCAATTATATCCCAAAGCCTGTACTTTTCTCTCTGCCATTTTCATTTGAAAGTTTTTAAATTAATGACCCATAATGTAGATTCTCTTGAATTAATTTTGGCACTAAAGAATTTAAATAAAATTACCCCTCCTCATTTAGTTTTCTTTATTCTCCACAAATTGTCCTTTCTTCATTTGAGAGCATTCTCTTATTGTCTGGCCATGATTAAAGTTCTAACTTAACAAAAGATTTTAAGTGTACTTCTCCACTCAAATATGGACTTTGTTTGGTTGTTATCTCTCTCCCTCTCTCTCTCTCTCTCTCTCTCTCTGTGTGTGTGTGTGTGTGTGTGTGTGTGTGTTTTGGCAGAGTGAGAGAAGGATGGTAGGTGAAGGGTTCTCACACTGATTGCCTCTCATCAAAGAGAGAGACTTATGTGGCAAAGGAAAGTGCAACAACTCCCCGCCACAGCTGCCTACCGAGGTTGATGCTTATCCTTATGAATCTCTCTCCACATGGAGAGAAACACGAGTGGACACTGCAGACACATTTAACACAAAAGGGTCATACCATAGGTAGTGATAGGCAGTAGGATCCCTAGTGTGAATTGTCAACTTGACAAAATCTTTTAAATGAATTCTTTAGTGTGTGTGTGTGTGTGTGTGTGTGTGTGTCTTGCTTGTGTATGGGTTTATGTGTGAGGGTGAGGAGGTGTGCCTGTTACAGAGTACTTGTAGAGGTCAGACTTGTGGGAGTCAGTTCTCTTCTTCCATTATGTAGATGAACTCATGTGGTTTTTACTGGTCCATGATCACACATGCACACACACACACACACACACACACACACACACACACACACACACACTTACCTTAGTTGAGGGAGGAAGACGACTGTGAGCGGCACCATTCCCTGAACAGGGGTTTGTGGACTATACACATGAAGCAGCAACATGAGCTCATCGCTCTCTGCTTCAAGCTCCTGCTGCCTTGACTCTCCACCATGATGGACTATGCACCCTTCAACTGTGAGCCAGAATCAGTCTCCTTCCTCCTTCTGCTTGCTTTTGTCATAGTGTTTTATAACAGGGACAAGGAAGGGAACTAAAATGAGCAACAGGCAGCAATTCTTTCCTTCTTACACATCTTATGCAAAACTCTATATATTAAATATAAAATATATTATGTATAGTGGCATAAAAGTCTCTCCATGAGGGGTGCTTTCATTTAGCTACCTAACCTCTGTTATATAGAAATGTAGTTATTTCTAACGTTAGTTCCTACCGTCTCCCCAGCTATTGTTCTAACCAACATTTTCACTCCAAGATGCAATGCCTCTTGGATGCTGTTATGAATATTATCTCAGTTTGTGATGCTACCAAATTACTTTCTCAAAGCAGTTCTGCAGTGTAGCAAATGATTTTTAGACATTAATTTATATTTTCTGTTCTTTCTTTTCTTCTTGTTCTTCTTGTTCTTCTTCTTGTTCTTGTTCTTCTTCTTCTTGTTCTTGTTCTTCTTGTTCTTGTTCTTCTTCTTCTTCTTGTTCTTCTTGTTCTTGTTCTTGTTCTTCTTTTCTTCTTCTTCTTCTTCTTCTTCTTCTTCTTCTTCTTCTTCTTCTT
>NW_026596234.1:3876187-3949100 GCF_907164565.1 Psammomys obesus | reverse complement strand
TTCTTCTTCTTCTTCTTCTTCTTCTTCTTCTTCTTCTTCTTCTTCTTCTTCTTCTTCTTCTTCTTCCTTCTTCCTCCAAACCTTTGTGTAGCCCAGGCTGGCTCCAAACAGGCCATACAATGGAGCATGACACTAAACTTCTGATCCTTCTGCCTCTACCTCACAAATCCTGGAGCTCTGCCATGCCTGGTTAAATAGTATGTTTCAAAAGGAAATCCAAGGCTGATTTAACCCTCATGGTCCTTGGACTTGAGCGTCTTAAACACTAGGTGGGAAGAAGCCAGGTCCCAGAGATGTTGGGTAAACACTGCTGATATTTAGAAAATAACAATGACAAAAGGCACATAAAATAACAGTGTGTGGCTTTTTCCTTGCACATTCTGAGCATATGTGCTGAGCAAGCTCCTATGTCCTCTCCTGTGTCTCTGCTGGATCAGAGCGAGGATTTCCAGGGATCTAGTCCCAGTGTCCCTGCACCCAGGCAGCCTTTTTGAATGTGCCATTTGTTAGGTCTTTATCAGCTAGGACACCTCTCCAGAACCCCACACTCCTCCATTACTTTCTGGCTGAGAGTTACTGTTTTACACAGGCCACCTAAAATGATTTTCCTCAATAAAATGTGAGATAAACATTCCTAGTGATGGTTCCTGGAAAGGTCTGATTATTTCACTGACAGGGTTGAATTTTTAAACCATTTTAAAACCAATTTTTAAAACATTTCCATCCAGTGCCATCCACAGAATTGAGATGAGCTGGGAGGGTCACATGACCCAGACATGCTGGTTCACCCTGGGAATGAGGCCTGTGGATGATGTCAAACTTTCGTTTGACATCATCAGTGACAGGGACCAGTGACAGGTGGTCCCAAAGTCAAAACTTTCTAATGGCATACACACAAAGGGCACAGTTTCCTAACTATTCTAGACAGAGGGCTACATGTGATCATGGCAAAAAGCCACAGCCTGCCTTTGCTGACTGCTGGATTCTTTACAGGTGTTGTCCACCTTGATCATCTCACCTGCCCTGGGGCCTGGCCTCTGGCTTTGGGCCTGGGGCTCCGTGGAGTTGTTTTCAGAAGGGGTTCAGAGGGCCTTCCTTCTCTGACAGGCCCTCCTACATCTCTTGTAATGATCTCCCTGCAACTTTTTTTTTTAAATATTATTATTAGGATTAATGGAGGAGTATTAATTCCTTCTCTAAAGCTTTTAGTTAAATCACGGTTCTCTGAAATTGCTGAGACAGAATAATTTCTCCCCGTTCCTGGGTGTGTAAATCTTAAGGAGTGATGAGCCTCTGTTGCAGGTATGTTGATTGCATTCCAGGAAGAGACCCATACACAATTTTCACTCAGCAACAAAAGACTTTAAAAATAAGGACTCTAAAAGTGCCAGTTCGGGTTCAACCTCGGCATTTAATGGTCTCGGTAACATTTCTTTAATCATCTTCTATTTTTCCTTCCGTGATTTTGGAATCCTATTTTGACTTTGTATTTGAAGGGTGCACTTTTGTAGAATGGACATGGTAAAAAAAAATATTTTTTAAGACTCAAGACAAGATCTCAAGCACCGTTTTGTCCTAAACATAGTCAAGGAACAGGATGTCCATGAGGGGAGAGAACTTGGCCTGATTGCCTTTCATCATAGCAATTGGAGTGATGAGAACCGCCGAGAAAGTGAACTCTGAAAGAAAAGGCTCAGTGATGACTCTGAGAACTTTCCAAAGATTGTGCTAGAACAAGAACGTCAGAGGCGCCCCTTGATAAACATACTTTTTCTGGTCCCCTCTTGGGTCCCTCCTGCTGGTAGAGCTGGAGGCTGAAGCTGCTTCTGCCGGATTTCCAACCACCCACCAGCTTCTGTTACTTCCTGTTACTTTCTGGCTGCCTTCAGCCTCAGACATTGCCCATCTTCTCTGTCTGAGAGGACTGTCGGGCCCTCTGCCATCACTTTGCACCATACTGTTTTCCTAAAGAGATTGCATAAACCATAAGATGTCAGTAACAAATGAAGGCACCCTCAGACAATACAGCAGCTCTGCAAGAGGGGCTCCAAGAAAATCTGTCAGATAATTACATGGCTGAATAATTCAGGTTTATTAGTGATATAGCCCCGGGGGACAGGCACTTCCTGGATGGTTTCAACTCTTTCTGTGAACAGAGGTGGGCTTGGGTCATCACCTTTCAGTCTGAGCATCTTATTGCTGTATCTTTCACAGTGCTGATGACAGCTGCTTGGTGATATTGTGTGTGTGTGTGTGTGTGTGTGAGAGAGAGAGAGAGAGAGAGAGAGAGAGAGAGAGAGATATTGTGGCTCAGTGGGTAAAGGCATGTGTTGTCAAGCTTGATGGCATGAGTTCAATCCCTGGAACCCACAGGGTAGAAGGAAAGAGCTGACTCCTGAAAGTTGTCCTTTGAGTTCCACAGGAGAACTGTGATATGTGTACCCTCCAACAACAGCAATAGCAAACTAAGAATAAAATAAATCTTTGTCCCCATTAGATAGTAATTTCCATGAAGGGGATAAGCCTCCCTTAACCTCTGCACAAACATCTTAGCTCTTGGCACAATATTGGCTTGCATTCAGTGTTTGGTCAATATTCAAGCCTCAACAATATGGGTTCAAAAAATATAGACTTAAAATGGATTAAATAAATACTTCAATAAATGAGCGAATAACCATTCACAACATGATTAGTTTTAAAGATCTGCCCAGCTTTCTTGTAAGTGATTGCTTGTCTTAATTGCCAGCACGTTATGTGTTCTTTAATGGCAGAGACACTTTGGAACAATTTAATCTCAAATCAATTACAAGTTGCAGAGACGATCCCACCTTCCTGTTTATAATTTCCGCTTGCTTAGAAGGGCGACGAGGCTGATCCTGGAAGTTCAGTTTCCTACTTGATATTTCTGAGTCTGTGGCCTCCACATGAATGGAGTTTGGGGAGCTGTTGGGACAGACCAAAAGAAATTATTCAAATGACTCACATTTTGAGATAATGATATTTGAGTAATAAATTTATTAGCATTTTAATAAGGCCTGGAAATGAGACAGCCCAAAGCAGATTTGACATTAAAAAGGCCGATAATTCCATTGACAGTTTTGTCCTGTTGTCTCTGCCTGAGTTTTCTTTTTAATTATTTTACCAGTTTCTTATAGCATCTTCAAGAGAGCTAAATTTGCAATTGCTGTACCCGCTTAAGCAGTCTCTTCCTCCTGACGTGGCACGGCAATTATTTCTGAGAGAAATTATTAAGAGTGCGGCCTTTAATCAGGAGAAGAGCACGAAGCAGAGAGCCTCGATGAGAGACGATTCTCTAATAAGATCCCTGTAATTGAGTGTGGGCAGCCGGGTTCTGAAGATGCGTGGAGATGCAGAATCTATAATTCTGAAGGTGGGGGAAGTGATTCATAGGGTGTGGAGCTGAAACCTAAACAGGATGGCATTTTGCACTTTAAAATTTGGCCAGGGCACGACTTACTTTTTGAAAGGGGCCATTCATTTCAAAGCAAGTTAGTGTCCTGCTTCAATAATCCAAATTAGTTTAACACACTTCAGTGACATTTTTTGGGCATTTTTCACAATTGTTAGAGATAATTCACTTTTCTCTGTAGACTGCAGGGTTGAAAGCAAATTAAATCAATAGATTTTCTCCCTTCTCTCTCTTGGATGAGCCGGAAGTTATTGGTCAAATATGCACCGACCTTTCTGCTTAAGCTAAAAACCCAAACAACCTGTTGGGAAGACATTTGGCCAATCTGATTATCTTCTCTATACTAATTGGTTTTATTTCTTCAGTGAATTGAATGAATTGTCTGGTCATTTTGTCACCGTGGGGATGAAGCTTGATCCACTTAGATTGAGCGACTGTCCTTGGCCCACAGTGGAGCTGTAGCCATGTTTGCTTTGTGACAGCTCCATGCTGACACCTCCCAGGTGAGGATGAAAGCAGAGCCTGAGGACGTGGGCTTTCTCCACTTTGGTTTTCCTTGCCTGGAATCCGGGTTCCTAGATGACCCTAGGAACCTGGAGACTGATTTCTTACCTCTCATGCTTTCTCCTTCCAAGCTGATCTTTAAGTGGCGTCAACATTTATTTTTGAAAAAGAAATGTTGGCCTACACTGAAAACATTGGCTTCTTCCTGAGAGACATGTGTGTTCTGAGATGAAAGCCCTGTTGACTTCACCTCTGCCTCTGCTCACAACACCCGTACACGCTGGTGTCACCGGCCTCGCTCCAGCCTCTTAGTCCCTCTGTTCTCTCCTTGTGGGGCCTCTGCCTTTGCTCTTCCTTCTTCTGAAACACCTTTGTATGTGGACAATGCTATCACTCTGTGTCATTTATCATCCTCTCGAACACTTCCCTACCTTTATGGCTAGACTCTCCATTACCTCCCATGCCGTGTTCTCTCTACAAGAGTCTCTAATTGTCACACTCTGCTGTGCTGATGCCCTCTGTCTAATTGCTTCATGAACCCAGCACCATCTAAAACTCTCTTGTGTCTCTCCCCTGATCCCCATTACAGCAGAATCCTTCGAGGACAAGGTTCCTCTCAGCTGGAAGCCTGCTTTGTGGAAGGAACTCAGGTCCCATTTATTTGCTGAGCAGATGAGAAGTCCCAGCAGCCAGCTGCTTTGTAAGAGACAACACCATCACACATGCGCTCACTGAGATGGTACTGAAGGGAAACTCACAGCTTCCTAAACTTTTGCACTTCCCTGTTCGTTTTCAAAGCTGGTTTGCTCAGAATTACTGTACACAGTAAACCTAGCTGCTGACCTGTGGAGATAGAAGATCTTTTTAGATTTTTGTGCTTAAATGCAAGGGATGATGTGATTCTATACACCTTGTTTTCTTTTAGAAGCCCAGGAGAATTGGGTGTCTGATGGGTTTGTGAGACCCATGTCCATAGGAGATGATTCAGGGAGGTGATAATATGTGTGGAGACCAGAGGATATATCAGGTGCCATCTTTATTGTTTGTTTTGAGAGAAGGCATCTCATTGGCCTGGAGCTCACACATTGGCTAGGCTGGCAGGCCAGCAAGACCCAGGGATCCTCCTGTCTTTGTTTCTCCAGTTCTGGGATTACAAATTCATAACATTGAACACAATGTTCATCTTAGATCTCTAACTTTGACTATATATAGTGAGGCCTACAATGGAAGACCACCTGTGAAGCCCATTAAATTGCTTTTTGTATTTACCATTTCTTTTGTCTCTTCTTTGTCCTCCATTCATTCTTCCCTCTTTCAATTTTCTGTCCCTTTCTCCCTCCAACCTTTTCTGACTCCCTTTCCCCCCCCCTTCCTTCAATTTTCTTTTTGAATGGGGAAAAAGGGAGCCCATAAAATTTATTACATAGTTGAGGCATGAGTTTTAGCTTGTCCAGAGAGAAAGCAAACCTTAAACAGTTGGGGAATCTGGGAAGTGATTTTAATATGTTCCTAGAAAGGGAAATAGAGAAAGTGATGGGGACCTCAAAACCTACTAATGCTGAGGAAAACAATTGTTTTAAGAAAGGCGGTGCAATCCTAGTGTTTAGCGCAGCTCAGTGGAGACTGGCCTGCACCTAGACAGGAGGAAGGCTTCAAATAGCCACCTGAACAAGGTGTGGAGTCAGGGATCTGCACATGAGGATGGAGAGGATGGACAAGTGTGACAAAAACGCTACATGCAAGGGAGCTGAAGTCTTGGAAAGAGGGTCTTAGAGGAACAGTTGCTTGCTTCTGGCTTCGAGGGAGGTCATAGGTCAATCTGTAAGCATAGAAGTATGAGAAAGAGAAATAAATCTTAGAAGACTCCAAAATGAAAAAGGGTGGATGGGTGGGCAGGAGTTGCTAGCTTTCCTAATAAGCAGAAAGGTTTAGGGTTTTCAAACTCTGTGCTTGTGCAACTTTAATCAAAATAAGAGCGGATTTGACAATGTGCCCAGTACATCTTCCAGGGATCCAGGCATTCTGGATTTTGTTTTCAGCTTATCTTATAATGCAATCTAACCTCTTGGAAAGGACCGCCCTATGGTTCTTTTGGCCTGATTGTTGTTCCTTGTGAGGAAAAGGAGGAGAGGGCAAGGAGGAACAAAGGAGAGCAGGTGTGAGAGGCAAGTCTGTCTCTTTCTTTCCATGTGGAGACTGCTGCCACAGTAAATGACAATGTCACAGGTACCCACCTCACCCCCTGCTGCCTGGCACTTCAGTGGAGACCAAGTGTCATCACCAAGGAGCCCCCCCCCCCCCGCCATGGTGTACCGTATCGAGCTCTCTAGTCTGGCTACCTGGATCCAGAAGACTCAAAGTGATCTAAAATTAACCCAAAGAAAGCTGGGTGAAGGATACTCTGCGATGAGAGCAGACACTGTGTGGAACGTTATTTGAAATGTATACGCTTATGGAGTCATACTTGGGGACTTGGTTTTGCCATTTCTTTCTTTGAAGGAAGCAAAGAGAATGCGTTTGGCTGAGTGTGAGCTGGTTGGAGAATCAGAGTGCTGTGCTGGCTGTGTGAGCTGAGGCTCACAGAGCTGAGGGTGGTTGTGGAGACCCAGAAAGTCTCCTCAACACTCTTGCCTCAGTTCCTGATTCTAGATGTCTATAAACAAATGTGTTCCCTCTTTCAGGCCTAAATCTTCAAGGAGAGACATCTTGTGCCTGCACAGACTTGTCCATTGATCATAGGGACAGTGAGAAGGAAGGTGACTGCAGACAGACTTCAGAACCCATCTCTCCTGGCACAAGCTCAGAGACCATCCTGGAAATAGACAAGTCATCTCTGAAGGTGGGAACCATCATTCAGAGGTCCTGGTATCACTCTGATATCTCACTGGTGTCTCTCTGATATGTCTCTGTCATCTAGACTTAATGCCTTCATTCCCATATCACTGCCCATGCAGAAAATATCCTCGTCTCATTCTAGGGCTCCCCTGAACACTAAAACCAGACAAAACCACCCCCAAACATCTTACACTGAAAAATTAGCCAACGTTTGGGACTGCAGAGATGGCTCAGTAGGTAAAGTCACCTGCTGTGCATGTGTGAGGACCTGAGTTCAAATCCCAGAGCCCACAGCAATGCTGAGTGCCTATCTTGAGAGCCTACAACTTCAGCACTCATACAGGGAGATGGGAGGTGGAGACAAGAAAATCCCTAAAAGTTCTTGAGGCAGCTAGCCTGGTGCATGCAGTGACAAACAACAAAGAGGGCCCAGGTGAGCAAGGTTGACTCCCACAGGATGCTATCTCCTGACTTTCGTATGTCACACATGCGGTTGGCTGTCTTTGGTTGTGAAACTGTTGGGATGTTCTCTGGAAAGCCTCAAGTCTGTGTGATTAATCCCCACATAAGAAGGTGCTGCTATACTGCAGATGTTCCTGCAGTGTGAAACTATCCCAGGCGGATCTGTGTCGGCACCACACGCCCCCTTGACCCATCCTGCTGGCTGGAGACAGGAAGTGTGGGGCCAGCTGAGTAGTGGAGTTGTTTGCCTTCACACAACACAATGGGAATGCACAGTGACCTATTTTGTACCAATCAGGAGCTCATTAGTTATTAATGGAAACTTATCGAGGGATCCTGTTGAGGGGCCACGCTCAGGAAAGAGTCGTCAAGACCTCAAGACCTCGCTTTCATTACAGGACCATGCTTCTGATCACAGTTTTCTCTACACCGATTAACCTCTCCCCCTATTTCTTTCCCTTTGCATTTGTGTTGTAGGGTGTTTCTCCAACTGCTGGTGAGCAGAATGACTGTTCTCAGGAGAAGAAACATGGTACCGGGCCGGCACTATCTCTGCAATCTAATACGTTCTTGGCAGTGTCTCAGGAAGATCTTCTGCCCCAGGACAAGGGTCTTGATGTTGGACCGCCAGGGACTCAGCTGCTGCCTTCCCAGGCTCAAGTCTCCATCGCTCCCAAGGCATGCACCTCCCCAGAAGTTCCAGAGCCACCTGCTTCCTTTAGACCCAAAGGAGCATTTCCACACCACGACACCGCTACCTCTGTGGCTGCCATCTGTGCTTCTGTGGGGACAAGAACAGGACACAGCACCCTGGGGGTTCACAGCACAGAGTCCTCTGAAGAGCAGTCTGTGGCACAAAGCTCCCCAGACAGAGGAGTCGTGCCGGACAGCATGCTGCAGGCATGTCTTCCAGAGAGGCCTTCCTCTGGCCAAAGGTCACCTGGGAAGACTAGTGTAGAAATGCCACCTTCAGGACCGAGTTCAATCAGCTCACAACAGGGGGAAGCGAGGGCCCAGGGAGAGTTTTCTTCCTGGGGCCAATATGGATGTGGGGAAGGGGCTGTCCACTGTGCTGCATCAGGAAGTGAGGATGGGACTAGCCAAGCTGAAGCATTAACCACCCCCAGGAGTGTCACAGCTCCTGCTGACCAAGCAGAGCCCTCAGAGGTCCCCGAAGCCCCTTTGAGATCCATCCGAAAGACGAGCTTGGAAGGAATGCGAAAGCAGACTCGGGTGGAGCTCAGTGACACCAGCAGCGATGATGAGGACAGACTGGTTATAGAGATATGATATGCTTCCAGAGAAAGATGGTGGCTATGGTCAAGGACCAAGTGTAATGGGCACCTAACTCTGTTTATAAAACATCAATAGACTGGGAAAGCCATCTGAGATTTCTTCAAGCCAACTCTAACCATGCCCAGATCCAGCCGAAGCTTTCTTTAGCTTCTCTCAGACAGATCTTGGGCTTCTCACATTGATCTCAAAGAGTCAAGATGGCTGGAAGTGCCATGTCAAGAGGCTCCATGGACACAGCTCCGGCATGAGCGATGTTGTAATCCACTGCCTCAGCCAGTAAAATGACACTAACCAGACGAGCCATATGCGACATTGTTCCTGACCGGTGAGACCCGGCACCACCACCATCACTAAGTTAGGAGTGACAAGCAAATTTGGGGCCATCCAGGTAGTTTGAGAAAAAAGGATGGGATGTAAACTGGACACCAAGACCTGCCTACACACTTCAGAGACTAACCACAGATGCATTCGAAAACTGGTCAGGGCCAGCCATCTTCTTAATGGACACTGTAAATATCCATCACAACTGCTAAGGCCCTTTTGTATGTTGCACAAATGGTCAGTACTTGTTTCTGGTCCCAAAACACAAGCACGTACAGCCCTTGTACCTGGTGCCTTTTCCGTGAGACCCCCTCCCCCCCATAAAAAAGACCTTGTGTTTTTTCTTTTCTTTTTTTTTTTTTTAAGATCTTGCAAAGGAACATTGCATTAAGTCAGTAAAATAGTCACTGTAATGAGTCATTTTTTTTTGAAGGGAAAATTCATTTTCCCCCCTCTGATTCTTTTTGTCATACTGGGCTATGAGCAATTTCAATTAGAGGGTTACATTTTAGTAATCTGTGCAGGTTGAAGTGATGCCTGTTCCTCATGATAGAGCCTTTCAAACTTCCTCCGGAAGCTTCCTTGACATCAAACTAATTGGAGTTTTGACGCTGTTTTCTATCTTGCTAATTTTATTTTGGGGGCTTGGTGTTACTTTGCTGTCAAATTAAATCAACCTTTGTATTGCGCATCTCCGAACAGCACAGATCAAACCCCCAGCACTCCTACCTGGCGTGCCGTGTCGTTGTGCAGAGGCCGGGTCTGCCTCAGCTGGCCTACTGTGCAGGCCTCAGGCTCTCAGCCTTCCTCTTCTTCCAGTTAAATGGGAGAGGGAACTTTCCAGAAGTTTACACTGCTCATTCCTCTACAATTTTTCTACTCGCCTCGTTATGATTTTGTACAATTTGTGACTTCTGGCCCAGCTTCTGGCTTCACTCCAAGGTAATGGCACTCACGTCTGTGCTCCCAGGCCTGGCAGCCGTGAGAAGAGCCTGCCTCACACGTGCCAACATGCTTTTTTCTTAAATCCTCACCTGTGAGGGAGTACGGTCCAAGTGTTTTCGTGTGACTTTTCCAGTTTTGCTGTTACCCACAGAGAACCTCAGTGAAAAAGCAGCTTCCCCTTATTATTATTTTCTTTTTAGTCCACATCTGTGGACACCACGCAGTTATTCAGATGTATCTCACCTATGGTACCCTAACCAACAGCAGCACAGAGGGGTTGAAAGGAACTAGACATTGCCTCAGTGCTTCCTAAACAACATGAGAGTGGCGTGGTGATCGGCTGCCCTGTGGAAGACCTGTATGCGAGAAAGGCAGCAGGGGAGCCTGGCGATGACTGGCTCTGTGAGTGAGACATCAATGAGAAAGGGACCCGGATGGAGGAGCTGAGCGCATCTGTGGGGCTGGATCCTGGTGGGCGTAGCCGATAGAGGAACCACGAGCTCCTTGACGTGTGTGTCCACACAGCCTGGAAGCATACCCCATGGAAAACGTTGCCCCGGAGTCGTCATGCTCAAGATGCTGAAGAACAGTCTGGATATGCAAATTCTGTTCTGGTACCACCGCTATGGGGTATGTGAGCTGAGGGGAAAAACGGGCTAATCCCCACCCTCAGCCCCACCCCGAACTCCTGACTTTGGAGTGCCACCACCCACTTTATAAATCAGAATTTTTAATTTTAATTTGATTTTATTTTGTTTTTTTGTTTGTTTGTTTGTTTGTTTGTTTTGCTTTTGAGGCAGGGTTTCTCGGTATAGGCCTGGCTGTCCCGAGACTCACTCTGTAGACCAGGCTGGCCTTGAACTCACCGAGATCTGCCTGTCTCTTCCTCCCAAGTGCGTGCCACCACTCACTGCCAGACTAAGTCAGAGTTTCTCAAACAAAAAGCACAACACTGAGAGCAGAGAGCGTGTATGTAGGTGGAACAGGCTCCTTTGTCTCAGGAGTTACAGGACAATAGGGGCAGGACTGCTTTACAGGACAGTGGTTCTCAACCTATGGCTCATGACCTCTTTGGGGGTCTAATGACCCTTTAACAGGGGTCACCTAAGACCATTGGATTTACCTTGTGATTCATAACAGTATCAATATTATAGTAACGAAGCAGCAACAAAAATAATTTCATGGTTGGAGGTCCTCACACATCTGAGAAACTGTACTGAAGGGTCACAGCATTAGGAGGGCTGAGAACCACTGTCCTGGATCTTTATTTCCAGGTGACTGTTAAGACACAAGAGGCTCACCAGGCCCATGTCATAATCATAGCTCCAAAAAGCACAGTGGGGGCTCTGCCTCTTCTGACCCAGCATGACTAGCTGCCACCCCCAAGCCTGGGTCCAAGGCTGCAGGATATTGGTTCTATCTCTTTAAACCCCTGCGTCTCTCACAAAGCCAGGCAGCTGGTCAGACCCGTTGCTTCACCTGGGCACGAAGTGCCAGGCTCCCCAGGGGTCACTTACTTTAAATCAACATCAATGTGTGAACTCTGTATTTCAATAGATTTTTTTTTCAACCAAACAATCATTTAAAATGGCCATGGGACAAGCTAGCTACTGAAAGTATCCTAAAGTAAGATATTTTTTGGTTTGGTTTGGTTTGGTTTGGTTTGGTTTGGTTTGGTTTGGTTTTAATGGGGAATCCTTTCTATAATGCCACAAATAGTCACTGATTTTTATAAATCTAATTTTATTGAGGCGAAATACAATTATAAGACAACTAAAAGAAAACTTTCACCCATAAAACCCAAAACTCATTTTGGGTTATTAAAAAAATTCTAGCATTTACCAGTTGGTCATTGGTACAGTTTGACAATACTACAAGTGCTTAACAAATGATGGTTCAGGAAAAACAAATCTATTTTCAATGCTGAGGATGTAACTCAGTGGTAGAATACTTGCCAGGTGTGCATAAGGCCCTGGGTTCAATTCCCAGAACCACATATAAAAAAAGTATTTTGCAACAAGGCCTGCATATTGTTTGCCATGCGGTTATTCATATGTACCTTCATGTCTTAAGCAATTGGTGCCTCAGCTTCCTTCATGGAGATGAGTGCCAGGGGTGCAGGCACAGAATGGGAGAAAGAGGGCTTTGGATTCTTTGCAGCCCAAGTGCCACTGCTCATGGTGTCTGACACTGACCACTGACTGTCCTCCACAAGAGCTGTGCCTGGCCACGTTTTGAGACACATGGAGGAGCAAGGTCTCCCATCTCTCCACTTGGTCAACTCTTTAAGCTTTCTGAGTTTTGGTGGCCACCCTGACCCTCCTTTTTGTAAGGTGCCATGGGAGCTGTTCTCACCTCCTTGCTAGGTCTAAGCTTGACATCTCAGAGGATGTGGTTCTTGGAAGGCCCAAGAACCACAGCTCACAACCTGTGATTTGTTTGCAGGGTGGTGGTGGGAGGAGGGGTGGGGGGTGAGATGTAGAGGAAAAAGAGAGACTGAGGGAAAGGAGGGATGGGGAGAAGTTGGGAGGGGAGGGAGGGGGAGAAGGAGGAGAGAAAGAGTGATTGTTTGGATTGCTCACAACTCGGTGAGTAACTTAGAACCAACCGGAAGTTCCCTTTCCTAAATGCTGCCTTCTAAAGCTGGCATCTGAAGGAAGCTTAGCCTTGCAGCGGTGTGGTGTGACCACTGTCCTCAGCATGAGAGATAAACGGTTCTCAGCCTCATGCCAGAAACCACTTCCTTGAGTCTGCATCCATTACTTAGAATGATTACATTATTCATTTCTTCCCCAGCATAGGAATTTGCATTTTGCACAGAATTTACCTGGTGCAGCAGATTTTTATAGTTACGGGAATGTGCGTCTGCTTGGCTCCCTAGATGTCATTTAATAAGGCAGAGGGATGTCATTAATAATGGCCCACCAGGCTCTGGGTGATCAAATTCCTACAACTACGACAAGATGGGCCTCTGTGTTTTTCTTTACTCCAGTTCAAGAAGCATTGGCTTTTGAAGCACTACATTTGTCCATCTCTTTCAAAACTCATTAAATATAGGTGTCAGGATCTAGAACAGTCTCGTGCGAGTGGTAGATTTCAACAGTTGTGTGTGTCTTCTTCATACTCTGCATTCATGTGTTAATATGTATAATTTGGTCTGAAGAAATATACGAAAATGTGAGCATACTGCATCACCATGGGGAGAAAAGGAGCCAGGAAAAGTCAGTCCTGTCACTAGGAGCACTAGAGAGTGACCCGAGTGCTTCCAAGCACAGGCCGCTCTGTCGGGGCTCAGTGTTCTAGCCTTTGCTTGTGAAGAGGAAGCGCTTGGCTTCCTGGTTGGGGAATGCCCCCCCTTCTTTATATGGTTAAATTATTTTCTTTTGATAAAAATAAAATGTAAAAATGAAAATGTCTTGTGTTATTAATGTCTCATTAATTTTAAACCAAACCACCCACATAACTTCCTGTAAGATTTTACTTCTGACTATTCCCAACTCGATAACCAGACACTCTGTCTGCCATATTGGAATTCCACTCCAGTCAATAAAAGGATGGGATGATAGCAAATTTCCCTTTCTCCTTGTACTATTATTCACCTCGAGTGCCTCAATTGTCACATGACCTGCCTCAATTTATAGTTTTTAACTTAGAAATACTTTTTTTAAAATTCTTAAATTTAAATTTAAATTTTAAAAATTCTTAATTCTTAAATTCTTAAACTTTGAAACCACATGGAAGCACTCACTAGGCGCAGTGCAATAATCCAAGGCTCTCCCCTGTGGACTCGATGGTTCTTGAAAGCTTAATGTTACCCATCAACAAAGAAAACATTTGTACATCAAAATCATCCCTCTGTGTGAAGATACTTTTTCCCACCCCAGCATAGTGTTATCCCCCTGCATATATGGACTCATGAAGTAAATGGGTCTGATGCTTTGGAAGAAATACTGTGACTGGGGACTTGGAACACGTGTACTAGTTGATGTCTCTTAACTGCTTATTTCCAAACTCCTCAAACTCTAGCTGTAAGAAATTAGTCCATCAATTCTCAGACTTCAGTCATTTGAAAACCATGTCAATGGTTTTGTCAGAGGTTTCAAAATGACACTCTGGGGTATACTGTTTGCTTAATATTCTTACTTAAACATCTCTGCAGTTCAGAAAAGATTATTGCTCTAAGCAACAATATCTGCAAGATATCTCAAGTTTGGGTGTACTAGCTAGGTACTTTTTCTAATATACATTTAAACACAAAATCATTAAAATCATTCATCCACGTGTCACTTGAATATCATGTATATGCCACAAATGTTGTGCTCCTTATACTTGGGGAAACACTGATGTAATCTAAAGGTGTAGACTCTCTTAGAGTCTCCAATAATCGTAGTTCCCGCTCAGCATGGTTTCTGTCCTCATTGTTTTCTCCAAGATTCTGAAACTGGTGACCACATACAGAATTGTAAATATAGAGCTAAGTGTTCTCTATCAAAAGTTACAGCTGAGATCAGTTACAGTTAAGAGTGTTGTGTTTGCTTTGTAAAGAACCTGAGTTCAATTCCCACAGCCCACATTAGAAGGCTCACTATTTGGAGCTTTGTGTTCCATAACTTCCACTCCAGGGAGGAAATAATGCCCTCTGCTGGCCTCCACTGGCACCTGCACTCGTAGGCACATGCACATATACACACACAGCCTCACAGGCATCCATGTAGTTAAAAGGAAATAAATGGACGTGATAGTATATGCCTTTAACCCCACTATTCAGGAAGCAGAGGCAGACAGCTCTAAGTGAGTTCCAGCCAGTCACATAGGGGGAAAAAGTTGATTTCCCCCTGTGGCCTATTATTATCTTTTGAGTGTAGCTAAGGGATATCACCTCCTGCTATTATCCTGCTAAATGAACAGAGCACTAAAACAACTCATAATGACATATTGCTGTACCCGCAGTGCCTCTCACAACACCCATCAAAGAAGCTTCTTTTTGCGATAGATGGTAATGAATACAGAGCCCCAGATTGGACAGTGTCCCAGAGATTGAGAGACTCTGAAGTATGCAGACCGAATTGGTATGGCTTTATTGAGCCCTTCCCCTTGGAGTTCAGGAACCTATGCCAAAGAGGTTTAGAAGATTGTCAGTTCCAGAGGTGATGGCTGACTCCAAGAAAACAGACACAAGTGGACCAATGCACACACAAGACCTACACAGGTTCAAATCAGACAAATGTCAGCATGGATAAGTGGAAATAATCCTACTTAGAAGTTATTTACAATTGAAAACTAGGAAATCAGTTTTCTCCAATAGAGTATGTGGTGGTTTAAGTAAAAATGGCTCCCTTAAGCTTACATATTTGAATGTTTAGTCAACTGGGAGTGGCACTATTTGAATGGATTAGGGGGTGTGGCCTTGTTGGAGGAAGTGTGCGACTGCTGATGGGCTTTGAGGTTTCAGAAGCCCATGCCAGAACCAGTCATGTACTCTCTCTGATCTGTGGGTAAGGATGTAGCTCTTGGCTACTTTTCCAAGTACCACACCTGCCTTTTGCCATGTTCCCCACCAAAAAGATAGTGGACTAAACCTCTGAAATTGTAAGCAAGCCCCCAGTTCAATGCTTTCCTTTATGAGTTGCTATAGTCATGGTTTCTCTTCACAACAATAGAACAGTGACTGTTTCTGCATAGTTAGGGTTTCTATTGCTGCAACAAAATACCACGATCAAAAAGCAAATTGGAAAGGAAAGGGTTTATTTGGCTTATACTTTCATATCACTGTTCATCAAGGAAAGAAGTCAGGACAGGAGCTCAAACAAGGTAGGAACCTGGAGTCAGGGGCTGATGTAGAGGCCATGGGGGGGGTGCTGTTTGTGCTTCATGGCTTATTCAGCTTGCTTTCTTATAGAACCCAGTGCCACCAGCCCAATGATAGCACCACCCACGATGGGCTGGGCCCTCCCCTATCAATCACTAATTAAGAAAATGCCTTACAGGCTTGCCTATCATCTGATCTTATAGAAACATTTTCTTAATTGAGGTCCCCTCCTCTCAGATGGCTTTAGCCTGTGTCTAGCTGGCATAAATCCATCCAGCCCTGAGAATCATTGCTTTATTCTAGATCCCAGATCCTACAAGTATTCCTGGAACCCCACAAGCCACTTTGGCCATAGAAGCAGGTTGGATAATTGCAGACCTATCCCTTATCTCCTCCAAGATTAATCTTTTCTGAGCCTGATACTCCAACCAAGGACCATTCATGGATATAACCTAGAATCCCTGCTCAGATGTAGCCCATGGCAGCTCAGTATCCAAATAGGTTCCCTAGTAAGGGGAACAGGGAGTGTCTCTGACATAAACTCAGTGGCTAGCTCCTTGACCACCTCCCCTGGACAGGGGTTGAGCCTTGCCAGAGGAAGACAATGCAATGAGTTCTGATGAGACTGGATAAGCTAGGGTCAGATGAAAGGGGAGGAGGACCTCTCCATTAGTGGACTTGGAGAGGAGCATAAGAGGAGATGAGGGAGGAGCGTGGGATTGGGAGGGGAGTAGAGAGGGGACTACAGCTGGGATACAAAGTGAATAAACTGTAATTAACATAAAAATAAAAATTTAATTAAAAAAGAAGGAAATGCCTATTAAGGTACAGAACACCAAATAGACTGGACCAGAAAAAGCAAGTCCCCTCAATACATAATAATCAAAACACTAAATGTATAGAACAACAATAACAACAACAAAATATTAAAAGCTGCATAGGAAAGAGATGACCAATCAACATAAAGGCAAACCTATGAGAATAACGCTTGAATTCTCAGTGGAGACTTTAAAAGCCAGAAGGGCCTGGACAAATGTTCTACAGACTCTTAGAGATCACAGATACCAGCACAGGCCACTATACCCAGCAAAACTTTCAGTTATAATAGGTGGAGAAAATAAGACGTTCAGTGATAAAACCAAATTTAAGCAATATATATTTACAGAAGTTACTAGATGGAAAACTCCAACCTAAGGAGATTAACCATGCCCAAGAAAACATAATAAATACATAATCCCAGACCAGCAAATCAAAAGAGGGGACACATCACCCACACACACACACACACACACCATGTACACACCCTATAAACATACATAAGCCACAAAAAACAAAAGGATAAGAAGAATAAACAAACACTGCGTATTAATAGCTCTCAACATTAATGGTCTCAATTTCCCCAATAAAAAGGCATAGACTAACAGAAGGGATGTGAAAACAGAACTCATCCTTATGCTGCAGAAAGAAACACATTAACATCAAGGGTCAACATCACCTCAGGGTAAAGGGTTGAAAAAAGATATTCCAAGAAAACAGACCTAAGGAACAAGCTGATTTAGTCATTTTAATTGACAAAATAGACTTTAAATCAAAACTAATTAAAAGAGATAAGGAAAGACAATGCATATCATCGAAAGAAAACTCTGCCGAGAGGGTATTGTTCTTCTAAACATGAATGCACCAAACAGAAGGAATCCCAACTTCATAAAAGAGAAATTACAGCTTAAATCATTTATTGACGTTCACACACTGATAGTGGGGGACTTCAATTCTCCACTCTTGTCATCCAGACAAAAAATAAACAGAGAAATACTGCCACTAACTGACATCATAAACTCAATGGTTATAACAAAAATTTACAGAACATTTCATGCAAATGCAAAAAAATATACCTTCTTCTCAGTACCTCACAAACTTTCTCCAAAATTGCCCACAAACTGGGACACAAAGCAACAGACACAAGAAAGTTGAAACAGTACCCTGTATCCTATCTGACCACCACAGATTGAAAGTAGATACCAACAACAACAGAAACAACAGAAAGCTTACAAAATCAAGGAAGCTGAGCAACTTTCTGCTGAATGAAAAATGGGTCACAACAGAAATTAAAGACTGTTTAGAACTGAATGAAAATGAAAACACAATATACCCAAATTGATGGGACCCAGTGAAGGCTGTGTTAAGAGGCAAATCTATAGCATTAAGTGCCTACATTGTAAGAAATGGAGAGATCTCATACTGGTAACTTAGCAACACACCTGGAAGACTAGAACAAAAAGAGAAATTCACAAACAAACGTAGGCGGCAAGAAACAATCAAGGTCAGGGATGAAGTCAATAAAACAGAAACAACAACAACCACAAAGTTTCAAAGAATCAAGGAAATAGAGTTGTTTGTTGAGAACTCAATAAGGTTAACAAGCCCTTGTCACAATTAACTAAGAGGCAGAGAAAGAAGATCCACATGAACAAAGTTAGAAATGAAAAAGAGAAGATAGCCAACAACACTGAGGAAACTCAGAGAATGATAAGAACATACTTTAAAAAACCTATACTCCACCAAATTGGAAAATATTTTTCCTTGATGGGTACCACTTACCAACGTTAAATCAAGAGCAGACACACAACTTAAACAGACCTGTAATCCCTAATGGAGTAGAAGCAGGAATTAAAAGTCTCCCAACCAAACCAAACTAAACCAAACAAAACAAAAGCCAGGGAGAGAATTTTAGTGCAGAATTCTACCAGACTTTCAAAAAAGAGTTGATGTCAATACTCCTCAAATTTTTCTACAACATAGAAACAAAACCAACACTTCCTAATTCATTTTATGAGTTGCCCTAAAAAAACAAACCACATAAAAACCCAACAAAGAAAGAAAATTACAGAGCAATTTCCATAATGAACATAGACATAAAAATTCTCAGTAAAATACTTGCCAACCAAACCCAAGAACACATCAAAAAGATCATACACCAAGATCAAGAAGGCTTCATCTGAGAGATGCCAGTGTGATTCAATATATGTGAATTTTTTCAACATACGTAAATTGATAAATGTAAATCACCACATAAACAACCTGAAATACAAAACAAAACAAAACAAAACAAAACAAAAAACCCACATGATTATCTCATTAGATGCAGAAAAGATCTTTGATAAAATCTAACACTCCTTCATGATGAAAGTACTGGGGAGATTAGGGATAAAAGGGCATACCTCAACATAAGAAAGGCAATTTACAGCAAGCCCATAGTCAATATCAACTTAAATGGAGAGAAATTAAAAGCAATTCCATCAAAATCAAGAACAAGACAAGGTCATTCACTCTTTCCATGCCTAGTAAATACAGTACTTGAAGTTATATCTAGAGAAATAAGACAGCCAATGGTGATCAAAGAAATACAAATGGGAAAGGAAGAAGTCAAAATATCATTATTTGTAGATGATATAATAGCATATATAAGTCATTTTAAAAATTCCACCAGGGAACTCGTACAGCTGATAAACATTTTCAGAAAAGCAGATGGACACAAAATTAACTCACAAAAATCAGTCGCTTTTCTATATAGAAATGACAAACAGACTGAAAAATAAATATGGGAAACAACACCTTTCACAATGGCCTCGAACAATATGAAATATCTTAGGGTAACTCTAACCAAGCAAATGGAAGACTTGCATGATAAAAACTTTATGACATCGAAGAAAGGTATCAGAAGATGGAGAGATCACCCTTGCCCATGGATCAACAGGATTTACATAGTAAAAGTGGCCATCCTACCAAAAGCGATCTACAGATTCTATGCAATCCCTATAAAAATTCCAACAAAATTCTTCACAAATCTTGAAAAAACAATTCCCAGCTTCATAAGAAAGCACACACACACACACACACACACACACACACACACACACACACAAGTGTAGATAAGACAATCCTGAATTATGAAAGAACTGGTGGAGGTATTGCCATTCCTGATTTCAACAGCATGGTATTAGCATAAAAACAGACGTGTGATCAATGGAATCAAATTGAAGGCCCAGACATAAATCCACACACCTATGGACTCCTGATTTTTTATAAAGAGGCCAAAAATCCACATCAGAAAAAGGAGAGCACCTTCAACAAATGGTGCTGGTCAAACTGAATGGCTGCATGTAGAAGAAGCCAAATAGATCCATACTTATCACCCTGCACAAAACTTAATTCCAAATGTATATTAAAGACCTCAACATAAAGTCAGATACACTGAACTTGACAGAAGAGAAAGCAGGGAACAACCTTGAACTCACTGGCATAGGAAAAGACTTTCTGAACAAAATACAGCACAGGCACTATGACCAACAGTTGATAAATCAGACCCCATGAAGCTAAAAATCTCCTGCACAGCAAAGGACACTGTCATTTGGATAAAGCAACAATCTACAGAATAGGGAAAGATTTTTACAAACTACACATTCACTAGAGGGCTATTACCCAAAACACACAAAGAACTTTAAAAAAAAATATTCAGAAAACAACCCAATTTTAAAAATGAGGTACAGATCTAAGCAGAAATTTCTCAAAAGAAGAAACTCAAATGGCCGAGAAACATTTAAAGAAACGTTCAACGTCCCTAGTTATCAGAGAAGTGCAACTCACAGCTATTTAGATATCTCATCTTACAGCAGTCAGAATGACTAAGGTTGGTAAAACAAGTGCCATCTCATGGTGGTGAAGATGTGCAGGGGAGGAATACTGCACCGCTGCTGGTGAGGTTGCAAGCTTGCACAGCCACTATGGAAATCAGGGTGCAGTTCCTCAGGAAGATGGGAGTCGATCCGCCTCAAGACCCAGCTGTACAATTCCTGGGCATAAACGAAAAGGACTCCTCACTGTACTATGCAGACACTTGCTCAACCGTGTTTATTGCTGCTCCCTATTCATAAATTGGAAACAACCTAGATTTCTCTCTACAGAAGAATGTATAAAGAAAATTTTGTGTATTTACACAATGGAGTACTATTCAGCCTTTTTTTTTTTTAATGAAATCATGAAATTTACAGCTAAATGGGTGGAACTAGAAAAAAAAATCGTCATGAATGAGGTAACCCCGACCCAGAAAGACACATATGGTAGGTATATAAGTGGTATAATATCCACTTATATGTGGATATTAGCTTTCCAGTCAACAATTAGCAAGTAGAGCTACAGAGTTTAGGTATAGAGTGAGAGATAGAGCTCCCTCAAAACAGGGAAGTTAACATGGTTAAGGGGGCTGGCTGCCATAGGAGAATCAAGTGGGGAAGTGGAGGAAAGAGGGGGATTAAGGAAGAAATGTGGGGAGAAACAGCTAAAATTAAGGGTCATTTAAAGGATAGTTTGGAAACCTAACGCAATAGAAACTCTCTAAAAATACATACATATATGAAGGCAGTCTAAATGAAATAGTCAAATAATGGGAGAGAAAAAGTCCCAACTTGCCATCTCTTTCCACCAAATGAAATTTCCAGTACGAGGATTAGTTTACATATAGTTGAGTCATTGGTCAAAGGGGTCCCGTGGAACACCCCAACAGGCTGTTGCTCTCCACAAACTGACTGTAAGGTCCCCAGTGCTGACGACAACAGCTATGCAACATAGAACATGGAGAAGACAAGCTGGTGCCTACACAGAGCCTTCATCCCTATGCAATAGGGTCTTTGGTACAGGAAGGTACTCTGCATGATACCAAAAGGAATTTAAACACCAAAACAGCCACAAACCCTGTGATCTACATGGTGTCCTGCTTGCAGGATGTGCTAGGGCAATGGTGGCGCAAAGCTAATTTGACTTAAGACACACTCCAAGAGATGTAACCCGTACCTGATACTGCTTGAGTGACCAAGAATCTGGGACTAAATAGTCTGGGGTCTTAGGCTAAATCTAAATACTACTGTTCCAAAACCAAAACAAGATACAGGAAAAAATGTAGCAATAAAATGAGTGCTATTGATGACATTTTGCCATAAGCAGATGTCAGTGCCTTGCTCAGCTGCCTTCAGGGACTCTTCTTCCTGAAGCAGATGAGAAATAATACGGAGACCCACAGCCAGTCAACATGCAGAGAGTGAGAGACCTTTAAAACACACAGCTCTAAGTGGCTTGTCTCCATCAAATCTCTCCCCTCAGGGCTCAGGGAACCATGCAGAATGGGAGGCAGAAAGGATAAGAGCCAATAGGGATGAGAACACCAAGGAAACATGCTCTCTAAATTAACATAGTTGACGCATGTATGTGCGGACCTACGGAGTCTGAGGTAGAATGCACAGGGCCTGCACAGGTCTGCACCACATGGGGTTTAAGAGCTGAAAGGAAAAGCGGACACACGCCCCCATCCCTAACCCAGAAATGATCTCTAATTGATAACTACTTGTAAATGAAAATTTAGTGTTCCGCAGGGGAGTCACACTGGAGAATCTGCATGCCCAGAGCAGATGAGCAACAGAACACAAGCTCAATGGCATTGTTGGAGGTTCCTTATCTCATGATGTAGTGTCAGGGTTTTGTTGTTTGAAATTTTATTTTATCTTATTATATATCTTCTATCTTTCCCCCTACAGGTTCTTTGTGTATATATTATGGCTTCCAGTTTAGCACTTTTATGGGCTCCCTTAGTTTACACACACACACACACACACACACACACACACACACACACACACAATGGGTCTGTTTCTTGTGCCTTCTCCTGGGCTCTTTCCCTTCTGTTTGTTGTGTCCAATTCTGATGTGTTAGGTTTTGTTTTATCTTATTGTGTTTTATTTGACTAAATTTTATTTTGTTATTATCCCTTAGAAGCCTGGAGTTGTCTCATGAGAGACGGAAAGTGTGTGTGGGTGGGTGTATGTGGATGGGAGAGGGGTTGGGGAAGAACTGGGAGGAATAGAGGGAGGCAAAATCATAATCAGGATGTATTATGTGAGAAAAAAGTTAATTTTCAATAAAAGAGGAAAAGCCAAAAAGTAAAATAAGTAAATCAACAAATTAAATAATAAAACTAAATGATCAAATAAATAAAACTTAACAGTTGGATAACTACTATTCCAAATCAGTGATATGACATTCATCTCAAAGAAATTATCATATTGCTTGAAAATGGGTATTTTGGTAGCGAGTTCTAGTTGTTTCGTTGGTGAGTGCAAAGTTACTTCTTTTTTTTTTCTTTTTAAAATTTATTTATTTTTCTATTAATTACAGTTTATTCACTTTGTATCCCAGCTGTAGCCCCCTTCCTCAGCCCTTCCCAATCCCACCCTCCCTCCCTCATCTCCTCCCATGCCCCTCCCCAAGTCCACTGATAGGGGAGGTCCTCCTCCCCTTCCCTCTGTATCAGGTCTCATCAGGACTGGCTACATTGTCTTCCTCTGTGGCATGGTAAGGCTGCTCAAAGAGCCAGCCAGTGAGTTCATGTCAGAGACAGTCTCTATTCCCCTTACTAGGAAACCCACTTAGACACTGAGCTGCCATGGGCTACATGTATGCAGTAGTTCTATGTTATCTCCATGCATGGTCCTTGGTTGGAGTATCAGTCTCAGAAAAGGTCCCTGTACCCAGATTTTTTGGTTCTGTTGTTCTCTTTGTGGAGCTGCTGTCTCCTCCAGGTCTTTCTATCTCCCCCTTCTTTGATAAGATTCCCTGCACTCTACCCAAAGTTTGGTTATGATTCTCAGCATTTGCTTTGATACCTTGCTGGATAGAGTCTTTCAGAGGCCCTCTGTAGTAGGCTCCTGTCCTGTTCCCTGTTTTCTCCGTCCTCCGATGTCCTTTCTGAGTGAGGATTGATCATCTTACCCAGGGTATACATGAGTGACCCCAAATATTCAACCAGATAACTCCTTTAGCTGATAAACACCTTCAGTAAAGTGGCTGGCTACAAAATTATCTCAAAAAAATTAGAAACCCTCCTGTATACAAAAGACAAAAGGGCTGAGAAAGAAATTTGAGAAACAATACCCTTCACAATAGCTACTAATAACATAAAGTACGTTGGTGTGACTCTAAACAAGCAAGTGAAAGACATGTTTTTTTTTTGTTTTGTTTTGTTTTTTGTTTTTTTTTTAAAAGAAACTTCAAGTCTCTGAAGAAAGAAATTGAAGAAGATATCAGAAGATGGAAAGATCTCCCATGCTTGTAGATCGGTAGAATTAGCATAGTGAAAATGGCCATCCTGCCAAAAGCAATCTACAAATTCAGTGCAGTTCCCATCAAATTACGAACACTATTCTTTACAGACGTTGAAAGAACAATTCTGTTTTATATGGAAAAGCAAAAAACCTAGAATTGCTAAAACAATCCTATACAACAACAGATCATCTGGAGGCATCTCCCTCTCTGTTCTTAAGGGAAGGAACTTTTAACGACAATGTAATTAGGTGTTCAGGCTCACCCTGTATGGGGTGATAGTGCAGACATGCCTCTCTCCATACTTGTTTTGCTTCTAAATGTGAAGCAAATGGATTTGGCCACACCAACAAGTGTGGAGAGCAACTTCCAAGCCTTCTGCTTGGTGACAGCTTGGTGATCGTGGGGCTGGGACTGCAGCCCCACTCTCTGGCATGTGGTTCCTTTGTCTCCCACTGTGGCAGACTTGTTTTCAGTTCCTCTCAATTTCTGGCAGAGGCAAAATCAATGTCCTATATCACTGAGCATGCCAGGCTTAGTTCATGGCTTTCTCAGCTCAGGAGTTGGTAGATTATTATTCAGAACCCATTGTGAGTGAGCGGTCCTTCAACAGGATCATTCTCATCCTGTCTCCAGGAAGAGACTGGACCTTGCTCGCCCTTGGTGTATATATTGTATGCAACAAAGTGATAAGTTAGCAGGAGCAAGGCTTCCCTGCTCCATTGTGAACAACTGCATCCTTGTTTTCTAACCAGTAAGGTATCAAGGACCTGGATCTGTAGTAGGCATGAGGATTCAAGGATGAAGAAGATGTATGAGAAGAGGAGTATGGGCGTGTCTTTAGCCTAATTAAAACATTTAATGCAAGTATACATTTTCTCAGCTGTGAAGGAGCTATTCCCCCAAGCATTCAGACCTACTCCTCCCCTGCTTCATGCCAACATTCTCAGCTATCCTCAAGAGGAGCTGAGATAGCAAATGGCATCTGGTGCTTAGAGCCTTAATGATCCTCCTAGGAGCTTCAATTTGTCCCAGAGATCATGGAGAGCCCCTGCATGGTGACCCAGAATCACTTTGGTCTGCATGCTGAGTCCCAAGAACCATCTTGCAGGCACTGATAGCTTCCTGAAGCCCTCAGCAGCACCATGCTAGGCTTTACTTCTTGAGCAAAACTCCAAGTGTTTGGTTCCTGGAGTGTTCTTTTCTAATTCTTTTCCCCAAGAAACACTGATATCATCCTTGCAGGTCATCCTTGTCTAGGGGGAGACACTGTGTCACCCTGAGGATAGTGGGCAATGTCTGGACACAGTGTTGATGTCACAGCATGGGTGAGGAGGTGCTTCAGTTCCAGTGGCTACAGGTGTGCATTGTGCTTTAGCATCCTGCAGTTCACAGGAAATGGTCCAATAACAAAGAAGAGGCTGGACTGCAATGGCCTTGGTGATGAACAAAGACGTCCTGGTGTAAGGAGGCAAGCTTACAGTCTGCCAAACCCCTCATTCCATACATTCTGGACTGTCCAGGCTCCTTGTCTAGACCTAAGCCTAACTCTCATTTATTGATTCCCTGTTTTCCACTTTCCCTTGAGGAAAACAAAAACAAAACAAAACAGGCAGGAGAGAGGTAGGTAACTCAAGGGTTGTTTGCTGTTTTCGCATCACTGAACGCAACTGACAGCTGCTCGTTAGCTATGGTCCCGTTGCCATGACAACACACCTGACAAAAGCAACTTAAGGAAGAGAATACTTTGGCTCACAGTTTGAAGGCACACAGTCCTTCACAGTGGGTACAGTCAAGGCAGCAGGAGCATGGAGCAGCTGGCCACATCGCATCCGTGGTCAGGAAGCAGAGAGAGAGAGATGAACACTGGTGCTTAGCTCACGCTCTCCTCTTCATTCAGCTCAGGGCTCCAGCCCGTGGAATGGTACTGTCTACAGTCAGGATGGCTGATTGTGGACATCACATTATCACCTCCACTCAGGTAGTCTGGAAGCTCAAACTCCCTCAGAGACATGCGCAGAGATGTGTTTCCTAGGTGATTCTAGGCCCTGTAAGGCTGACAAACATTGTAACCTCAGTGGTAACCGTTATATATGAATTAGCTATGCCTGACAAGT
Organism: Psammomys obesus; assembly: GCF_907164565.1. Lineage (NCBI taxonomy): Eukaryota > Metazoa > Chordata > Mammalia > Rodentia > Muridae > Psammomys > Psammomys obesus. The sequence continues at coordinate 3,923,236 of NW_026596234.1, read as the reverse complement.
CAGAGGACCGAGCGTCCCGAGAAACACTGTGCACTTCAGTCTCTACAAATCTATTCAGCCAAATGCACCTAGGCAGGTTCTGGTCCTGAGCACTGTTTGGTCATGATGACCCATGGTATCATCTTCGGTTGGTACCTTCCTCCTTTTAAGGGAAACTGAAGCCAAGAAGGGATTTCTGTGCCCCAAGTATGAGACAAAGCTGTTGCTGACACCAGGGCACCAGTCCTGTGTCTGCCGTTTCTACAAAGGCCATGTCCACCCTCCCAGATTTTCCACTGTGTCTTGCTATGGAAAGAATGACACGTTTTTAAAAGAGATGTTCTGCTTAGAGGTTTGAAAATATCGATGGATTTCTGGTTAATAGGAAATTATCCAGAAAATTAAATTATTCAGGCTCCCCCCCCACCGCCCCCACATGTTCCAGTTTGTCCAGTTCCATTGCGTTTGTTTCTGAAGTTTTCTGAAGACATTTAGACTCAAGGAGATGCCCATGGCTTCTATGCGGCTTCATAATTTATGTGCTTCCATTGCTGTTCCTCAGGCAATTTGGCAGAGATCACAAGAGCAGACAAAGGGGGGAGATGTGAGAAGTAGGAAGATGGTACCAGAAAGCCTTCAGAAGACAGCCACTCACGTCTTCAATTATGAGCCAACCTGGTGCTGAAAGAGCATAAATTAATTTAAAAACCTCCTGCACAAAGGAAGTAATGGAAAAATACATCTCAGGTAGTTATTCCTTTTGTGCTAAAACAAGTGATTTGAAGAAAATAACCACATGGGGTTTGATAGGTTCATCTTATTATCTTTTTCTGGTTTTAAATTTTTAAGGGAAGAACAGAGAACAAGAAGAAGAAAAAAAAAGCCTCTATTGTTTCAACAAACATTGATTGGCTATTTAGTATGTTGCCAGGCACCAGGCTACACTTTTTGTGACTTTTTCTACTCTTAAAATTGCTTTCAATCATGAGAAAGAAAAGTTCTAGATAGCTCATTACTGATTCCAAAAGTGGTCACAGAAAGGCCATTTCTTCTCACTTTTTTTTTTTCTTTCAAAATCATTATGATTCTCCTTAAGGGTACAGCTAGGCATATTGGATGCTGCTTTTCCCACCTGGAACCAAATTCTTGAGGGTTTTTTTGGGGGGGCAGGGGGAGGATTTGGGGGGAGCAGGATAAAGCTGGTTTATCCTAGGCCTTGGGGAGCATCCATTTGCAAAGAAAGTGCCCTGGATTACTAACGAGGATTTATTGAAGACTTCTGGTCAAGGTCCCAGGGAATCAGGCTAAAGTGGAAGTCAGCACATTTGTGAGCTTTATTGGGGAGCTCACTGGTACTCACACCTTAGCAAAGGAGGTTATGGAAGCCGGGTGGGTGGCAAGAGACTCAGATGTAGATAGATAGGCCAACTAAGGATGCTCCGGAATCTAAATGGCTCTTTAAGTTGGCCAGTCTTGGATTTTAGAGCTCTGCCTCTGTCACTGATAGGTGTGGGCTTCCAGTACTGTCTGAGAAGATCTGCAGCCCTGGGGAGGCAGCCTTCTGTATTTGGAAAGGCCAGTGGCCAAAGGCAAGTTGCAGACAGTACTCCCAGAAGCTGGAGCTCTAGTCTGTTGCTAAGGGGAATCTAGGTGGGATCTCACCCCTCTTTCTTCATTTCTTTCCCCCCTCCTCCTTGCTTCTTGCTATCCAGCCAATACCCACTGAGTATCTGCCATCTACCATCCAGACACAGCCTGATGGAGGCATTCAGCAAAATGCTACCCTTGATTTACTTGCAGCATATGATAAATTCTAGAAAGAGACTACATCATATGAGAGCAGAAGAAACCATTGGAATCACCACAGCATGGTTCTTCAGGACTAACTCTGAGAAGGAAATTAAAATAGGGGAATGGTTTTTCCAGGTGGACAGAGCTGGGGATCAGAGGAACTGAGAGAGCAGGTGTAGTGCACAGGAGAGAAGCCAGAGGTGGACCTGCATGGATCAGGACCAGATCTGGAGGACGCTGAGGGCAGAGTTGAGGACAGTTTTATCCTAAACATTGTGACCAAGACTGCATACATGTTTGGGAGCTTGGAAAGCTAGAAGCTGGCTTTCAATCCATTGTTATTGCTGTTAGTTGCTGCCGAGGTCTTGCACATGTACAGCAATTGCTCTACTGAGGTCAGCTCCAGGCCTGGCCTGCATGGAAATGGACATTAATTTAGAGGGATTTTCATGTACCCAGAAATGGATGCCGCTGAGCTAAACACATCTTCATTCAATGTCACTGGAGGAGCTGAGCAAAGTTCCCCAAAGACCCCTTTAGATTTTTGTCTTGCTACCTCCTTTGTGCTGACCTGTGTAATTTTCACAAGAGTGCATTTAAATGGGACCCTCTAGAGGAGGGAATGAAACTCAGAAAGTGTCATTCAAGCACCAGATCTGAAAGCCTCAGTTCACAAGCTACAAGTCTGTATGAAAAGAACCCTCTGACATCTAGAAGATTCCAAATGTCTGCTCAGCTGTTGTGTCTTATAGGACTCATAACGTAAGGAGTGTCTCTGGGGACGTGGGGACAAAATTTAAGTGAATCAAAATCTAAGAACATTCTAGAAGCTTAGACTCATGCCCTCTGTTGCTCTTTTTTCAGAGAATGACAGGCGAGGGCAGAAGAGGGTTTTGAAAACACACATTTGTGGTGGAGGCAGCAGACCTCGAGGGTTTGTGGTCCTGCTTGGATTCACTCGGCGCCCTCACCGGCCCGATTCATTTTGTTCAGCTCAGACTTTATTTAACATAGATTTAGGCTTTGAAAAGCTTAATCTTTTCAATTAGTAGTTGAGCTCTCCCCTGCGGGGATCATCCAATTAAAAATCCAATTCATAGGTCAGTGTCTCGGGCTTGTCTTTTATTTGGTGCTTATCAAAAACCGGTCCATATCCGCCAAGGGGGTCATGGGGAATAGCACTTCAAAACTGTGCTAGCTTTGAGCAGGTAAGAGAGCCCAGCAGGTGAGAAGAGATTCATGCTGCCAAGACTCACAACCTGAGTTTGATCCCCAAGACCCCACATGGTTAGAGAAGAGGAGAATGGATGCTCATAAGCTGTCCTTTGACCTAGACACCACACACACACACACACACACACACACACACACACACACACAAACAATTTAAAAAAGAATATGTTCTGTCCTCGATGAGCCAGGGCTAGGGGCCCAAAAGCAGAAAGGACATGCTGGTCTCTCTAGCTAAGGAAACTGTTGAGAGTCCAGACTGTTTAACATCTTAAACCACCAGTGACCCACTGGCAGCCGGGCTCACTGTCCCAGCCTTCAGGTCCCTGCCTGGGCTAGAGCAGCTGACCTGCAGCTAGATGCTCCCCATGGAGTAAACGAGAGGAGAGCTGAAGTCTCCTCTGAGGGGACCCAGACTCCAAACCGCACTAATAGCGATAGCTGTAGCCCTTGGCCAGGTCAGGCCATAGCTGGGTACACAGGTGAGACCCCCGAACCACCAGGACCTCACTGGATAGATGTCATCATCATTTTATCTGAGGGAGATAGAGCTTGTGGGGAGGGGTGAGAGTCACTAAAGATTATAGTCTGGCTTTCTAATCAGTCCTTTGGAAATTACAGAGAGATTGAATAAAATGATCCGCTTTGGAGCAGCAGGGAGCCCAAAGGTGGAAATTGAATTGATTGCTACCCCAAACCAAGAAGCTGGGGTGGGAGCGGAGGCTATATTACTAATCACCACGGCAGGCTCTGCGTTTTGCTTTCCTACACAGCAAGACACATGGGTTTCAAATGGCAACCCGGTGTACCAGAGAGGAGGCATGCAGCCCTGAGCCTTGGCCCTGTGCAATTGGTTCGAACAGAGCCACCCGCCTTGTAAAAGGTGCAGTTAGAGAACAAGGGCTGGGTGCCACGGAGGGACTGAGGGCGGGGAGCATGTACAGCTGACCACTGCACTCTATGGAAGCCTACGGAGTTTCCCCTTCCTTCCTCCAAACTCTTGCAGTAGCTCTGGCCTGAAGCTCTTTCCCATGTGCCTTGAGTACAAATACCATCGTTTGCTCTCTCAGTCACTTCCTGCTCTGGAAGTCACAGGGAGAAGAAGAAACTTGTGTCTGGCCTTGAGTGATATTCAGGAAGTCTCTCCAAGTGTGGCACGGGAGAGCTTTTTCTAATTACGAATTCTTCAGCATCGAATGCCACTGGAACCTTTTCTGTTAAAGCTTCCAGAATTTTCCTTGTGTTCCTACGGATTTAATTCTAAGAACAGACGCTGGTTTTCTTTACCGAGAAAGACTTTTCGCTGTCAGAGTAAAGAGGACCATCCTCTATAATCTAACTTGAATCTCACCACACCTCCCCTGGGCTGGCTGTCCAGCACCGTAGGTCCACCCTGAGCTTGAGGCTGGTTCTGGGTCTTCTCCAGTGGAAAAGGAACCTCCCAGGTTGAGGACATCCCTGTGGAAACAGTGTGGCAACTGACACCCTAAAAACCAACCAAGGGCCTCAAAGAGTGTCAGTTTTAAAAATTCTGTTGTAGATAAACTGAAAATTATCAATAATTTCTGAAGTCTCTATTATAAAATAGCCACCCATGGTTATTGGATTATGAATTCAAATGGAAAACATGTGAACCTGTTAATCCACTTTGTACTAACAACACTAAATTCACTGTATATTTTAAAATAGGAAGCAACATTCTTCAAAACAATTTCATGAAAAGAGAAGCACTGTCCACTGGGTTTGTCCATCTCTTTGATTTTTCCTTTTTTGATGAACTTATTTTATGTGTGTGAGTATTTATATGCATGCATGTTTGTGCTGTGTATATGCAATGCTGGCAGAGGCCAAGAAAGGATATCAGATCCCCTGGAACTGGAATTACAGTTGTGAGCTGCCATGTAGGGGCTGAAAATTGAACCTGGGTCCTCTGGAAGAGCAGCTACAGAGCAGCTAGCGCTCTTAAGCACTGAGCCATCTCTGCAGCTCCTGTACTTCTCCTTAATGTCTGTTGCAATTTTCCCATTCCATGTTGCCTCTGAAAGGAACTCTGTGCCTAGATTAAACACCGGTTAGTTCTCTGGACAAGTGGTGAACCCACTTGAAGGAACCTGGGGTGGGGAGCCCACACCACCCCTTTAAGAATGCCTGCATTGTTATTTGAGGAGGAGAGAACCATGCCACTGAAAGGTTTTAGGCCCAGGCCTTGAGAGGAGGAGCAGTAGAGGTGGCCTTTGAACCCAGCTGTTGGCCTCCTGGCGCTGTGTTCCTACTTCCACCATTCCCGCATAACGCTGGCAGTTAAAGGGAGGTCTGGGTTCCTGTAAACAGCTGGGACAGCCCATCGTGAGATCTTTCTGCTCTGGAGATGGAGATATCCCCTACCAGTCTTCCAGTGGCCCTTCATGGCCCAGTAGAGACACTGCTTATAGGGCTTTGGACTTGGGACTCAGTAAGTGCCTGAGCATTTCTTCAGAGATCTGAATCCCCGCCTGAGTGCACCTCCACAGCGAAAGCCACTCTCCATAGACAGGCATAGCCACCTGCCCAGCCTGAGAGCTTCAGAGCCGCCCTGGCCTCTATAAAGCTTCTTCCTTGGTTTGCCTTGTGGAGGCATCAAGCCAGGTGTGCCACGGTAAACAAAAGAAGCAGGTACAGCGAAGGCTGAATGAAATGGCCTTTAAGGATCATGAGTCTCTCTATTGCCTAGTTCTATTTGAGAAAATCGTGGGTAGTTTATCAAAATGACTTGCACCTAGGCGTACATTTGGAGGCCAAGCCTCTTCCTCATCCTCCTTCTTCTCCATCCTCCTTACCCTTCCTTTCTCTCTTTCCTTCTTCCCTCCTGCCCTTCCTCCGCTCCATCACACCCACCCTTCTCTTCTCTTTCCTCACCTTCTCCCTTCTTCTTCCCCCACCCCTCTCCAAAGGACCATTTATTCTTTAGGCTCAAAGTACCTCACAGCCTCCGCACCTTACATGTTTGCATTTGCCAATCAAAAAGAAAAATAGAAGAAGGGGGAAAAGTCACATTAGAATTCATAGAAGAAATGAGATTGTTTTTGAAACACTGCAACTGCATTTCTTTGTTTTATTAGCATAAGCAAATTATTAATTCAGCCCAGAAAAGGCATAGATCTTTGTCACATAAGACACTATCCATCCCACCAGAGACTTTCACACACCGGGATGATGATAATATCCCTCTCCATTTGCATAATGTTTTGCAATTTACCAGGCCCTGTCATATACTCCACGGATTTAACTTTGGTAACTATGCGGAATAGAGTTTTTGCCCTAGGTGAAACCCACAAGAAAGCACAAGGATCTTACCTCATTACCGCCATGCCCCAAACATGAGTACACACTCCACACTGAATCAGTAGCACCTGCAGGAAAATGCCATTAATATTTAACGTGTAGCTTTTCTTTTTATTGCATTCTCAAACATAATCAAACTTTTTTTTCTTTCTTTCAGAACTGGCCTTGGAGCGTGCAGAGATCTGAGCCTAACTGTGGGGAGGGACCCTGTAATTACTCTTTCTAGTTAATGGGACGGCTGTTGTACTCACCACACAAGCACGCGCACTGGTCCTCTGCCTCTGCAGACACACAGACACACATGCAAGCAGATCCAGATATATCCTGTGTTGGACTTCACCTGTGTATAGGAACAGCCTGACTCAGGCCAAGACACAACTGACCTCCAGCTTCCTTGTGCCTTCTCAATTCATTGTTGCCACAGATTTACACACATACACACATGAGAAAGAGAGAGAGAGAGAGAGAGAGAGAGAGAGAGAGAGAGATTTCTTTTTTCAGTTTTTCATGTGTATGTGTATTTGGTGTGCATGCATGTGTTTGCATGTATGTGGACTGTGTATATATGCACATGCTTGTGGAGGCCGGAGGTTTATGTTAGCTATCATCTTGATGGCTGTCCCATTTTATTCATTGAGGCACGGTCTCCGAATCAAACACAGAACTCATGGATATGGCTAATCTTGCCAGTCACCTTACTCTGGGGAGTCCGGTCTCTGCTGTCGGGGGCTGGAATTACAGGCAGGTTGTCATTCCCAACCCTCTGTTTGCATGAGTGTCTGGGAATCTGAACTTTGGTTCTCCCATTTGTCTGCCAAGTGTTTAAACCGCTAGTTCTGGACTGAATTAAAGGGAGAAAGCGAGCTGAGCTGCAGCCATCATCACTCCCTGCCCCCTGACTGTGGATGCACTGTGGCCAGCTGCCTCACTGTCCTGCCGTCATACCTGCCCATCTTAATGGACCCTCAAACTGAGCCAGAACAAAGCCAGCCTTCCTTCCTTCCTTCCTTCCTTCCTTCCTTCCTTCCTTCCTTCTTTTCTTCCTTCCTTCCTTCCTTCCGTTGCTTTTGTCAGGTGTTTTTCACACCAATGAGAAAAGTAATACAGGCGGATTTCAATGCACCCAGTTTTGGAAACCACTTAAAGAGGTGTGTGGACAGTGGTGTTGGAGCCATGGGTGATCCTTACCAAACCAGATGAAGAGGAGAAAGTAATGCAAAGGTCAAGAAGGCCTCTGCCTCCACCCATCTGTCCTTGAGACCGTGGAACCCAGCCCTTCAGGGCAGACTCTCTGAGGAAGCAGCAAATCCTCCTCATCCTGTGTAATTTTGGGAAGATCAGGAAGGTTCTACAAAAGAGGATTTGGTAGCTGAAGTTGATAGCAAAGGAAAATAAATGAATAAAAGAAAATAATCATCACTTCCCCAGCACAGCACAAACAACATCAACACAACCTAATTTCATGTTAATTCAACCCAGATGAAGAGAACTTCAAATCCAGCCCTGGGCCACTCCATCTGGCCACTGTGGTGGTAATGGTTGTAGACTTTTTGAAAAATGGAGTGGATCCTGACAAGGTACCCAGCTCGAAGAACTGACACTAGCAGGCAAGTTTGTAGGTTGTAGAGCTGGGCACAGGAGTTGGGCAAGACTCAGCCAAACCTGACTTTCCTCAGCAGTGAAGTGATTCTGGATGGTGCTCCCCACCTTCCAACCTTTGGTTTCCTTGTCTAGAAAATGAATGTGAAGGTCCTTGCTGCCCAGAGCAAAAGACGCTCAAAGCTCTGGCATTCAGCAGCACCGGCCAGCCCACCACACTAAATGTGAGCTTTTGTTCTGATTTCACAGGACCCTGACACACGGTTCCATTGGGTAGTAACCAGTTGCTGGGGCGAGGGGAAGGTAATGTTGGAGCCATTGAGGTCGAGTCACAGTCATCTGGTTGCGCTTGTTCCCTTCCATGCGATGTGTTTAGTGGCATGCATGTCTGTACCCGAGATGCTTTTCTGAGACTGCACCATGGATGGTAACAGTGACAGAGTAAATGTTCCTCCAAAGGACAGCGTTGGCTGTCCATAGTGTAGAAAGTCTGCAGCCTCGTAGAGGATAAGTGAATGGGTACCGTGTGGTAACTTCTCTTTCCATAGCCAGATCTTTGTAGAAATAATGAAGAAACAATAAGTTGTCCAAGCCGCACACGGGCAGAAGACGCAGATGCTCCCAGATTGCACTGTGACCTGGTTGACCAATGAAGGCCGCTTCTGAGAGTGGAAGGACCCTGGGCTCACCTAGCAAAATAGGCACTGACCTGTGGTCACACAACAGGCCTGGGGCACATTGTAAAATGTCAGGGGATTTAGGTTTGGTTTTGTTTTTGTTAAAAAGCATTGGGATTTTCTTCTATTGGTAGCAAATCCCAGGAAAACCCGCTGGTCTCATATTCTCATCCCTGACTCCATCATCATCTGGACAAGCTCAGCCTAGAGCGTGGGGCTAGGAGCCAGCCCTCAGGTGGGTGGGGAGTGATGGCTAAGTTACTGTGGACAGAAACACTTGGGAGGTGCAACCATTAGGCTCTGGTGGATAGAAGCAAGTGCCAGCATAGAGGGAGCTTTCTGAGGAGACCTTGTGGGGGTAAAGCTGGAGGCGTCCGAGGACATGCAGACTCAGAGGCGTTTGGTGAGGGGAGGAGGTGCAAGCGAGAGCAACCAGGATCCTGGAAGGACATGTGTGTTTTTACTTGCACTGGGGTGTGAGAGCTGTGCTGTGAAGATGCAGCAAGGGGAATGTGTGAGAAGTCAAGGCTCTGGTGGAAAGTTGGATGTACTGATTGGAAGCAGCTGTGGGCCTTTGACTTCTTGGAGGAGTAGAAAATTTGGTGTCTTCATGGAGTTAGAGGTTATTCCAGATGACTTCCTGCCACCCAGAGCCCACTGAATCGTAACCATTTTTTCAACATGCTCTCGCATCCAGGACTCACATGGGTTCTAGGTGGTAATGAACCATCCCTCTAAATCAACATCATGACCTCTCTCTACCCTGGAGCACTGAGACAATTAAATTACCATGAGAGACATTCAGCAGCCAGACCCTACAGATGCGTTTCTCTTCTCTCCCTCAGAGCAATTTGGGTTTCTCGGGCTTCTGGGCAGAGAGATTGCCATGTCAAGCTCTTCTTTCATGATCTAATTCTTGAGAGCCCCAGGGTAAAAGAAGCAAGCTCTGAGAAATTGTTGGGTGATAACCAGGTTAGGAGACAATGGTTTGAACACCTCTGGACTGTCTACTTATCTGCCAATTATGGTGAAACAGAGCACCTTCCTTTGAATGATAGATTCTCTTATATGTATATGTTTGTCCATGTAAGGGTGCGTATGCATGTGTATGTGTGAATGTGTATATGAAGACCAGGGGACCACTTCAGTGCTTGTTTCTTGGGTGATATCCATCTTTTCCTTTGAGACAGTCTCTTTCACTGAATCCTACCGAATAGGCTGGCTAGCCGGCCCAGGAACCCCAGGGACCATCTCTGCTCTCAGTGCTGGGATTACAGACTCAGCTGTATTTCAACTTTTGATTTTTGTCTTCTTTTGTTTACTTGTATTAGAAGCTAGAACTCAGGTCCTCATGCTTGCAGGGCAATATTGTTTCTGGCTGGGCCATTTCCCCAACCTTGAGGGTTCAGTTATTTAGCAAATTATCTTAAAAATCATCTTATATTTATAAATTAAATTTCAGAGCCAAGGCAGAACTCCCAGAAACTTTTCATTCAGTTTCCTCTGCTAGCAACACCTGTTTCTCTGGGGTAGATCTGCCACAGGACTAAATACTATAGCTAGCTGGCTTCCCCTGGTTTTCTCCTCATGTCTCCTGTCTGGTCTGGGACCTTGTTCAGGGTACCATGTTGTATTTTTGGTATAATGTCTTGTTAGGCTTACCTACTCAGTGACCTTTTTAAATATTTTTTCAGAATTTTCTTATTTTTTATGACTGTGTTAGCCTTTTTGTTGCTGTGACACACATCCCAGGAGCACTTTTCAAAGGTGAGAGGTTTATTTTAGTTCACAGTTTCCGTTCTCAGTTCCTAATTAGGGTCAGTGGAGAAACCGAAGGACAGGTTGGAAAGTAAAACTACTGACTTCATGCTGGTCAGGCAGCAGAGGTGGAGAGATGAAGAAAGCAAGGGTGAAGGTATACCTTCCTGCGACATGTCCTTGGCATGATGTATGTCCTTCAACCGGATCCCACCTCTTACACTATCATACCCCACTAACGCCATCATGTTAACAGCCGATCAAGGAACCAGTTCAGAGACTTCATGGTTGAGTCAGGTCTCACACTGAATCCACCATCTGGGGAACAAGCCTTCATCACATGAGTTTCTGCAGCGAAGTGGGGTGGGGGGATGGCTTCATGTGCTTTCATGACCATGACCTTGAAAGTGCTGAGTTATTGTGGCCCTATCTATTTGCAGTTTCCCTCAGGTCAGGTTCGCTTGATGTTTTTTTTACCACGAGTGACTGGGCTTCAAGGTTGTGGGGAAGAAGGGACAGAGGGGACATGCCTTTCATGCTATCAGTGATACTTGCCTTTACCCTACTAGGTCATTTTGGAGACACTGTTGTGCACATGGATGAAGCTATGAAGAGCACATACCAAGTCCATGATGACTGGAGCAAGTGGGTTTGGTGACTTTTTCAGGTGACACTGTCAGTTTCGGTTTCCCACAAAGATAAATCAGACTGAGAGTCCTGTCCTCAAGGAACCGAAAATCAGGGACTCAATGGCGCCTTCATCTCCATCCCAGTAATGTTCCATTTTCTTCGCTTTGTTCAGCAGCTCCTGAACAATCGTCTCTGCTCAGGGCAAAGGCTGGAGCTCTTGGCACCCGGGGTGTGTGCGAAACCAGAATATGAAACAGCATGGCAATTTCTGGCCAGGGATGAACAGACCAGAAGACAAAATACAGAGGCTTAGAATGACAGTCCAGCATGCGGTGGGGACAGTAAGCCACAAGAAGGGAGACCCTTTGTGTAGCAGAATGACTCTCAGGAGAACACTGTGGCCAGGAGGGACACCCACTGTGGCCGCTTTAACTTCTCAGACCACAATGGAAGGATCTGTGCAAAGCAGCCCAGTTCCAGGTTTCTTGGTGCATAAGCAATACTTTCTCCCCAGGTTTTTCTTCAACCTGACATGAAATCCAAGGCCTTTGGTACATACAGAGATGAAGGCAGTCCTAGCCCTCCAGAAACATCAGTCATGCACAAAACACATGAAAGTCACTTTGAAAAAAATAGTAAATTCTGTACAAACGTGACACTGAAGGAAAGGACAGGAGGCCTCCCCTGACAGCACCTTCCCACGAGGGTGCTGTGTCAATTCCCCAAGTCATTTTTTTTAAAAATAATTTCTTTAATTTTTTATTTTATGTCATTAGTGTGAAGGTGTCAGAGGCCTTGGAATTGGCATTACCAACAGTTGTGAGCTGCCATGTGAGTGCAGGGAATTGAACCCAGGTCCTTTGGAAGGCAGTGCTCTTAACCACTGAGCCATCTCTCCAACCACCTCCCCCCCAAGTCATCTTTGACTAGAAGGTTCTCTGCAGAGGGCATAACTCTATACCAGAGTGGCCATCAGAACACAATGAACAAGCCCTATCTCCATTTTACAAGAAGTAATGGATTTCTAACTGACCAGATTTCTCCTAAGACACAGTCTGCCTGCCTATGCCAAGGTCAAGCAAGTCCAACCTGCCTGCCCTGAGGAGATATAGTTTGTCTGCTCTGAGGAGATACAATGTGTCTGCTCTCAGGAGACTCAGCGAATCTGCTCTCAGGAGATACAATGTGTCTGTTCTCAGGAGATACAATGTATCTGCTCTGAGGAGATACAATGTGTCTGCTCTGAGGAGATTCAGTGTGCCTACTCTCAGGAGATACAGAGTGTCCACTCTGAGGAGATACAGTGTGCCTGCTCAGGAGCTACAACATTTCTGCTCTCAGGAGATGGTTCAATGACTGTTTCAGCATAGCAAACTTTATTATTTCAAACACATGGAAGGTCAGGTATGGCAACTCATACTGGAATTCCAGAACATAGGAAGCTGAGTCAGGAGGCTCACCTTGAGTTTGAGGGAAGCCTGAGCTACAGAGCGAGGCACAAATGTGTAAACAGTTGCCTTTGCAGGTTCTCCTCCGCTCATAGTAGGCCAATATCCGTTAACAAGCTGATGTCAACTTGATGGGATCTAGAGTCCCCTGGGAGACACACTTTAGCTTGCCTGTGAGTTTCCAGAGAGGGTTAGCCTAACAGGGAAGACTCATCTTGAATATGGGTTAGTGCCAGGCACAAACTAGGGTACCAGTACTGATCACAGAAATGAAAAAAGAAAATGATCTGAACACCAGTGCTCATCTCTCTTGACTTTCTGACTGTAGGTGTAAGTGGCCAGCGGCCTTGTGGTCACTGCCTTCCCTACCATGCTGGACTATGCTTTCAAACTGTGAGATAGAACAAAGTTCCCCTTCATTCAGTTGCTTTTGCTGGGTATTTTGTCCCAGCAACAGGAGAAGTAGCTAATATTCATGTGTAGCTTCTGAGTTGCCAACCAATTCTCTCAGCTGAGCCTTAACTCAGAACACCCACAATAGCCTCAACATGGACGGAACCATCTCACCAGGGTATTACATCAGAGGATGTGCTGCAAGTAAAAATGGGGGCAGGAGAGATGGCTTAGGGGTTAGAGAACTTGCCAGTCTATCAAGAAGATTTTAGATCGCCTGCATCCATATTAGGCAGCTCACACATGCCGTAATTTTGGCTTTAAGGGGGCCAGCATTCTCTTCTAGCCTCTAGGAGCACGTGCACACGCACACACTCACACTAAAAATAAAAAGTGAAGTGGAGTGTTTGTCTGAGTATACTTCCTACTGAATACTCCATCTCTGAATGTTTTAAAACTCACCTCAGTCCCACCGTTGTCGGACAAGCATTGTCCCTTTGCTTTTGGGTCTCTCATTCTCAAAAACTCAAGTGAGATTTCTGTCCTTGATATAAAGCAGCAAATGTGTGATCTGCCTTTTCTCCTTCACAAGTACCCGTCTTAAGTCATATTTTCCTAATTATTAAAGAAGACCTCTTGGCGTATCTGGGATCACGAAAGAAACCAAATTCTTGTTTATTGGTGAGGGGCAGGCAGAAGGAAGGTCCAACAATGTAGCTGTCCCAGTCTCTCAGGACTTGGGAATGCTCTGAAGTTTTCAGACTCTGCGCCCCTCATCAGGGCTGCACAAAACGTCCAGAGCCTGCCTGGGTGGTGCTCAGTCCCTGTCCTCCCTCTGTGTGTTCCCAGAGCCTGGAATGCAAAGAGGTGCTCAGTAAGGCTTTGCTATCTAACCCATTAGATGCTCCACACCTTTGCCTGTAGGCGCTAGGTCAGAGGCCTCTGTTCTTTTCAATGTGAAGTGTTCACAGCGTCCCTGCTCTCCACCCATGAGATTTCAGCAGCCAACAATGCCCAAAAGCACAGGGGTGTGGCAATTCAAAGTGTGTTCTGATGTTGTCGACTGTCTCCAAAGGAGCAAATCCCTGTCACATAAACATACTTACAGTAGGTTACCACAAAGAACTGTCATATAGGTGCACTTACAGCATGCTTCCATGAAGAGCCTTCTGGGACTAGGGAGATGGTGAAGTCCTTGTCACACAAGAGTGAGGGCTTGTGTTCAGATCTCCAGAACCCATGTAAGATCTATGTGTGGTAGCATGCAGCTATAATCCCAGTACCAGGGAGGCAGAGACAGTACCATTCCCTGGTGAGCCTCAAGACAACTAATGCTGATCTCTGACCTCCACATACATATGCCCACATGTGCATACAGATGGACACATCTACGCATGTATACCATACTCACAAGAAATGTAATTTCCTGAGCACGCTCCTAAAACTGCTATGCAGAAGGTGCTGGGGAGGGAGGTGGAGATGGTTCAGTAGGTAAAGCCCTTGCTACTGTGGGAACCAGAGTTTGAATCCTCAGAATCCTTGAAATGCTGCGTGGCTTCACAGCTTACCCGAAGAGATAGTGCTTAGATGGGCAAGCTTGCTGGCTAGACCAGTCTTATCCACTAGCTCTGGATTCAATTGAGAGGGTCTGCCTCAAAGAATAAGGTGGCAAGTGACTGAGGAAGATTCCTGATGTCAACTGTGGGCTTCCAACATTAACACCCCCCATGCACCACTCACATGCACCCACCTACATGCATGCAAACGTGAACACATGCATACACACCGAGTACCTAAGAAGGAATGGGGTGGGGGTAGACAATGACGGGGGATTGGAATCCATCACAGAAAGAAAATAAAATCAGCTGAGAGGCCATGCAATGGGAAGGACACATCTTGCTTCTACTCTTACTTAATGGGCTCCGAAGAGTGTTGCGACTGTTACACGCTGAAATTGGTGCTGACCCAGTTGCTTGCCTTCCTGAAGCTTCTGGGAGATACATTGGCTTCATTTGACCCAGGCCTTGTCACCATTTCCCTGCTGGTCCACCTGGACTCATTTCCTCTGAACCCTTCCCACCATACTCTCATTTACACGCCGCCTGTCTCCCAGTAATGGAGAGGTTTGAAGGGGGTAGAAGTTTGCTTATCATCTTAATAGTGCTTATTTATTTGGAACGTCAAATTCCTCTTGAGATGACAAATTTGCTCTGTGCTGAAGGTATGCGGCAGGCTGTTTACAACGGAACCTGTAATTAATTGGCCCCTGTCACTGGGCCCATGTCCTCCATCCTCTGATTGGTGCGTGGGAAAATCTCAGAAGGGGCCTTGCAAGATGGATGCTTCCCTCGTGTTCACCTGAAGACATCAGACCTTTCAGGCCAAATCATCAACACCTCGGTGTTTTAATTGGTGTCTGGTGCAGGTGTTGCTCTCCCGACATGAGTGAATCTGGCTGCTTCTGAAGGCCATTGCTCCCCAGAACAGGACCCAGCAGATCTGAGAATTACTGTTTCCCAAAGTTTATTTAGACAACCTCTGGCCTGCTTTCTCCTTTATGTAAGTGTTTTCTCCTGAGCCCCACGCCTTGTTTTCCCAAGTGTCTAAGGCTACTGCTCAACATGAAGTCTTATTCGGGATTCCATTGTGAGCCAGAACAAAGGACCTGAATCAACACAGCTTCAGCTGAGGCAAAAAGCGGCTCCAGGCCCACCCAATCCTTTCCCACAATGCTTTTCTGTTTCTCAGAGAAGTGGTATGAACATGGATCTGTGGAGAAAGACAACCTAAACATCTCAGAGCTGACAGAGCTTGTTCTCAGCATGGCCTTTAACCTCATCACATCCACTTTGAGGAGACTCTTCTTGGATCTTCCAACTTTCCAGTCATCTCTCTGTCTCCTCTTCATCTGAAATATAAAGTGTGGGTGAAGGAGCAGAAGGGCAGTGGTCAGAGGGAAATGTCACAGGCAGCCCTGTGTACCTAAGTGACAAGCCAAAAGGTTGACTTTAAATTAATTGAATCAGGTAACTCAGGAAGACAGAAGCCTGGCAAAACTGATTGCAGAGTGTGCCAGCTCTGAAAACAGATCTAATCAAATCAGTGGGTGAGCCCAGGTCCTGCCTGGAGGAACCCATGCAAACATCTATTTTATAAAAACTGATTTATTTTTCAAGGAAATCTGAGGGACCAATACAGAATGGTTAAGTTGAAAAAATGTGTAAATAGCATAGAATCTTTTTCCCTGCCTCTGCCAACTCTCTGGAACAATTTGTCATTTAATTTCTTTGAACATCAAAAGAATTCCTTAACTTGAGATATTTTCCAAAAACGTTATTAAATGACATATTTATTCCAAACAAACATTGAGCTGGAGGGAGGCTTTCCGTTATATAGGAACCAACTAGGATGTGAAATTAAAATTCCCAAAGAGCCCAAGGCTTCTCTGCCTGCCTCCCCTCTCGCCCCCTCTTCCTTAACCTCTCCCTTAAAAACGAATTACAGCCATCTTAGTGCTCACAAATGACTGTCTCATTGTGGCTCCTTTTAAAGAGTTTTTAGAATAACATTGATTTATGAGGTGGACGGTATGTGCACAGCTCGCTCGTGGAGGTCAGAGGACAACATGCAGAGGAGTTCGTTCTCCTTCCATCAGCTGGGCTCCAGGGAAGGCAGCACAGCAGTCAGGTTTCCCAGCACCTTCCTTTACCTGCTGAGCCATCTCACCTGCCATCATTGCTGTTTTGACTTGCATTTCTCTAATGCTTAGTGATAGCCACGTTTTTGTTTTTGTTTCACGTGCTTACTAGCCAATTGCATATTTTCTGGGGAGAAGCACATCTCTGTAAATTCTTTGCCACTCTTAAATCTTTGTTGTTACTGAGTGAAGAATCTACTGGCATGTTGTGATATCAACTCTATCACATAAGTGACTGTGAGTACTCTTGTTCTGTGTCTTGCCTCTTCACATTGTTGGTAGTGTCTCCCAGTGTGTGAAGGGGCTTGGAGATGATGTGGGGCCTTTGTTGCCTGCATGT
The DNA here is from genome assembly GCF_907164565.1 of Psammomys obesus. Classification (NCBI taxonomy): domain Eukaryota; kingdom Metazoa; phylum Chordata; class Mammalia; order Rodentia; family Muridae; genus Psammomys; species Psammomys obesus. The sequence goes on along the minus strand of NW_026596234.1, from coordinate 3,906,373 downwards.
TTTCTCTAAGAGATTTATGGTTTTAGTTTTATGGTTTTGCTGTCTGTCTTCAGACCTTTGATACATTTTGAACTAATAGTATAATACTTTATTAGCATAATACTTTATTACTCTGAGAATTTTACACACAAAACAACGTGTTTTGATCATGTTCACCCCTCCCACCCATCCCAGATCCACTCCTACCCTAAAGCTCCACTCCTTCCCAACTTCCTGTCCTCTTTATGAGCCCACTGATTCCAATTTGTGCTGCTTATATATGCCTGGATGTGGGATCAAAGGTCATATCCTCAAAGAAAACTGGTCCTCCCTCTCCCAGAAGCCATTAACTATTAACAGCTTCTCAGCTAGGGGCGGAGGCCTATGAGCTCCTTCCCCCTCCATGACGCAATGTTGACTAGCTTGATCTTGTGTGGGTCTTATACAGGTAATCACAGACGCGGTGCATTCCCGAGTCTAACAGTCCTGTCATATCCTGAAGTCACTGTGCCTTTTTGGTACTCTCCAGCTCTGACTCTTACAGTCCTTCGACTCCCTTTTCCTTGGCGGTCTTTAAACACTGAGGGGCATGATACAGATGTCAGCCTGCAGCTGGCACACACTCTACAGGCACGCACTCTCTGCACTATCATTCACTGCAAGAAGAAGTTTCTCTGAGAAGGTCTGAGGCTCCATAGACATGAATTTAAAGTGCAATTTGATTATGTTTCCACCTAGCAAAATAGTAGTAGTAGATTCTGGGGTTTGTGTGCTCCCCAACCATGGACTCTGGTCCAGATTTACAGTATCAGGCATGGATTTCCTCCTGTGGATCAGCTCTGAAATCCAGTCAGAAAGTGGGTAGTTACTGTAATGGTCTGAATGACGGTGGATCCCATAGGCTAGTGTATTGAAATGCTTAACCCCCACTTGGTGGAACTGTTTGGGTAGAGCGAGAAGGTGTGGCTTTGTTGAGTGAGGTATGTTAGGGGAGGTAGGCTTTGGGGTTTCAAAAGCCCATGCCATTCCCAGCTAGTTTTCTCTTCCTCACTCCTCTCTCACACACACACTTTTGGTTCAGATATAAGCTCTTAGACATGCTTCAGCACCATGTCTGCCTGACTGCCTGCCTGCCTGTCTGCCTGCCTTCCTTCCTGCTGCCATGATTTCTGTCATAGACTCTAATCCCCTGGAACCATGAGACCTCAAATGAAATGATTTATTTTATAAGTTGCCTTGATCATGGCGTCTTAGCGTAGAGAAGTAATAAGAATATAAATGCAAACAGAAAAACTAGAAATTAATTTAAAAGCAAGACAGTTACTCCTATAACATTCATGCCATTGTTGTACCTTCGGGCATACCTTGCCACCCTGGACTAGAGCCCACAGCTTGAGCTAATTTTGGCTTGTGGTGTCAGTAAAGGTCTGACTTCATCCTCATGCACATAGATACCAAGGTCTCCTACTACAGTCTGCTGAAAACACTGTCCTTTTCCATTGGAAGTTCTTGGCACTTTTATGAAAACAATACACTCATGTATTGTTGATTGATGTAGGTCATAGGTGCCACAGTAGAGAGAAAAGCTCGCCAAGATGCTAAACCCTCGTTTTCTGAAGGAGCAGAGGGGTTCAGCCTTCTTGGGAAAGAATGATACCCAGCTGGCTCACTGCACTTACTTTATTCAAACATTATACAGGGTTAATTGGGGCCGGGAAAGGTTCCAACCACTAAAATTATCTTGCCCTTGCTGCCCTTGAGAGCACACAGAAATCCCAGTCCCATTTGAATCTTAAAGGCGTAATACAATAGGAAGTAACGTGCTAATCGCATTTCAATTTCATTTGTTCTCTCAATAGCTGTAACTGATGATCTCCAATGAGTACTACAGCTTGTCTCAGTTCAGCTACTTCATCAGTGATTTCCTTGTCTATCTTACTTTACTATACATTCCACTACGACGTAGCTCTTCAGGGCTTTCTTTTTGGGCTTGCACCCTAGGAACTCTCACTGTATTGACACACCTTTTGAATTCTCCACTTCATGGATCCCAGAACATCTCCCTGCCCACGTGGAGCTGCCACTCTCTTGCAAACACTGAGGAAGAGGCATGATGTTCTTGTCATTCTGTACCTTAGCGTTACCGAGAACTTCTTCCGTTTATTTGCTGGAGTTAATTTGATCAGCGTTGCCAGGCTGCAACAGTCAGTGTCACCTGTCGAGTGCGCTACAGTAATCAGTATTTGGTACGTGGCGTGTTGCAGGCATTTAACAAGCCACCCCTCAGCATCCCTTGGGATTGTAAGGATTTATCTGAAGACCCCTCTCACTCCCAAAGGGACTAACATCTTCAGATCCTCGAGTCTTTTCATACACAATGACACAGTAATTGCACATAAGTGATGTACATCCTCTTGCAAAGTTTGAATGATCTAGATTATGCTAACATCTCATACAACGACAATGGTCCATAAACTGTCATCATACTTATTGATTATAGACTAATGATTAGTGACAGGGAAAAAGTCTGTCCATATTCACAATAGTCACATTTGGCTCCCGAACACTTTCATCCATGCTTGGCTGGACCCATGGACGTGGAATCCACAAGGAACAGTGATGACTGCTCTTTCCGCTAGCTACAGAACATCAGGAGGGTGCCTGCTCAGGACTCATTTCCTGACAAGTTGAACAAACAAATGAGTCGAGGACAAATGGCTATTGGGACAGTGGAAGTGGCCACTGGTGTGAGGATATGTCACCTCACGTCCTGCATCCTGGTAGGGTTGGATCACAGCTGGGTCCTTCTCTTCAGTCCCATCTTTCTAGATCTCTTTCCTGTTCTTCAGGCCTCTGCCTCCAGACATCTTCTTGTTCTGAGTTGTTGCCAAATGAACTTGCCCCTGTCTGCACGGAGCCAGAGTCTCCAACCCAGCCTCTCCCTCACTCTTCTGTGGCGATTCTGCTGATGCTTTAGTTTCCTTGCCCATGAAAGAGTAAAAGTGATTGACCACGCTGATGCGTAAAATAGAGGCCAGGCCATAGCGCCAGGCACCCCAGAAGCGGCTCCACTGGTGCCATCAGACACTGCTTGATGAAGGACATCTCTGGGGCAAGGAGAGTAAGAATGGACGTACAGCAGCTCCCACCGTCTTTTGAACACTGTGTGCGGAGCAGGGAGCTCCCAGGTGCCCCCTCCTTTGTCACTTTCTTCTGTGTCCAGCAATGTGAGGTGACAGTAAGATGGCTTCACAATGCCAGTGACAGTACTGATGAGAGCAGGCAGGCTGGTGGGAGGCATTGGGTTCCTGGGCTAACCTTGGACCAGGTCTATAAGGCCTGAGAGAAGCTCAGCGGGTGTGAGGAGGGAGCCCAGGCACACAAAAGCCAGGGGCAGGTTCCCTCTGCAAGTGGGGCTCTGTTGCTGGCCTTTAAGAACTCTTTCACTCTTTCCTCATGAAATCCCTTCTCTGTGCTTCGTGTTCAAGTCTGCAATGGAGGCCAGAGGAGCGCAGTTTGGGAGGCTGTGTGTGGGGCTGCCTCTACCCACACGCCTCCCTTTTCCACACACCTCCTCAGCAATCCCTCCTCCAAACGGTCCCCAGTTCTAAAAGCCGTTCTGATTCCCCCTGATTTCTGCCTTCCGACTTCAATCTATGTGAAAATTCACCTGTCTCTACCCGTAAAGGAGCTCTTGATCCGATCATGGACCTGCCTTCTGGCCACTGCTGACTCCATACAAAGCCACCAAAGCTCCTGTTTCATCTGTACCAGCATTCCACATGACTTCCTGCCTGTTTCTTCCATCAGGCCAGTTCGTTTTCATACATACAGCTAGGGTCGTGATTCTCAACCCATGGGCCATGACCCCTTCACTGGGGTCACCCCAAACCATTGGGAAACACAGATATTTGCTTTAGTATTCATAACGGTAACAAAATTACAGTTATAAAGTAGCACAGAAATAATTTTATGGCTGGGGGTCACCACAACATGAAGAACTGTATTAAAGGTCACAGCATTAGGAAGGTTGAAAACCACTGCCCTATGGAGTTCAGAGAGTGTTTCTGAAAGCCACCACATGTGGGGTCTAGCCCAGAGAATAAGGCTGAGAGCTAGTGAAGAATAAGTAGCCTTAACCAAGACTGAGAGCCCAAATTAAGACAGCAGTCCCTATCTTTACAAGACGGTGTCTTTAGACTTTCAACCTGATGGCCTTGCCCTCCCACATTTCTGACTTGCTTTGGGCCAGTGTCTCTTCTTTCAAAACCTCCCCTCTGGGGTAGGAATGTCATCCGTGCATTGGTCCCACCACGGCATTTTGAAAACTTAACTTGATTTCTAGTTCCAGGATAGGGCCTCCAGTGTCTCCTGTGCCTGGGTTAGACCATGAACTTTGGCTGTATTAATATCCAGAGGAGATTTTAGACACAGGGTGGATGCTGGCAGGCTGCAGACTTTAGATATTGAGTTGGAGTGAATGTATTTTGCACGTGGGCTGAATATGCATTTTTGAGTAGCCAGGGGGAAGCCCATAGAGAGTGAAATGGTGGTTACTTCAAAAGACCTGCCCAGAACCTGTGAATGTGGACTTACTTGAAGGAAGGCTCTTTTGTGGATATAATTAAGTACCGGATATAATTAAAACCATTCTATAACAGTGTGGAGCTTAAATCCAGAGATAGTTGTTCTTACATCAGAGAGGGGCAAAGGGAAGGAAGGAAGAAGCCAGTCAAGGATGAGGACAGAGGTTGGGGTTGTCCTGGAGCCCCAGAAGCCAGATGCAAGACAGAAACTCTCTGCCCTGGAGCCCTTGCAGTGAGTGCAGCTATGGAGACCTTGGATTTAGATTTCTGCTCATGGAAGAAGCACTCTGCTAAGGCACCAACTATGTGCTGCCACCAGGGCACCAACCAGGGCTGCCAATGGGCACCAAACTCCACCAACGGGGCTCACCACACTCTGTTTCCTTTGCTGTGAACACCTTTGGCAGATATGTAAAAAATATTGGCTCGTCCATCTTTGGAATGACCATGGCCAGGTCAGTGAACTCCCTCAGATACTTTATCTTCAGTCTGTGTTTCCTTTCTATGTTGTTTACCTGCTTTTGCCTGTTTTCTCTCCGCCATCACCATGAGTACCTAGAGGGCTGCAGCCTTTTTCCCTTGTGCTATGTACAAGGCCTGATGATCAGGGCTGGGCCTGAGTGAATGAGAATCAGAGGAAACTTTTGTCCCTTTCTCAGCTTCTGCAGAGAAGGGTGCTCAAGGCCTTCCACAAGGCTATGGGAAAACTATTGGTGTGCCTGGAGGACTCTGGGGCTCTCAGCACCTCTGCCTCCTCACTGAGTTCTGCTCTCTCTGATGTTTCTCTTCACTATGGACAATTTCTCAGTTCTGTTTGGTCTTATGATCCATGCCTGCATAAGATCAATTGTAGGCAAACCTCTAAGGCATTTTCTTAATTACTGATCAATGGGGAAGGATCCAGCCCATTGTGGGCAGTACCATCCCTGAGCTGGCAGTCCTGGGTCCTATAGGAAAGTGGGTTAAGCAAGCCTTGATGAGCAAGCCAGTAAGCAGCACCCCTCCATAGCTTCAGCCTCAGCTCCTGCCTCCAGGTTCCTGCCTTGTGTGAGTTCTTGCCCTGAGTTCTTTCCTTAAAGAACAGTGACGAGGAAGTGTAAGCAAAGTAAGACCTTTCCTCCACAATTTGCTCTGAGAAACCCTAACTAAGAAATCCTGTCTAGCCTGGGTCAGTTTTTCAGTTCTTCTTCTCTCCAGGCACAGGATACCCTCAGGTCCAGATCATCTTATTCAGACTAACAAGTTGATGGTCACCAACCTCCATTTTGTCCAAGACTGTATAGCTCCATGTTGAGAGGCCCCTGCCAGGCGCCTGGGTGAGCCAGGTACCGCCTGAAACAGACCATCAAATGCCACAGATGTTTACACACGGTGTAAACATGCTTTGAAGTTGTCTGAGGTCATGACTCACCTGCCTCTTATCGCTGGGATAAACCTAGGCTAGCAGGAGTAGGAGGGCAATCTGAGTACCACAGAAACCAGTGGTTGCATAGGCAATTCTTACAAGCAAGTGCACCCGGTTAGGGCAGTGGCTGGAGAGTTTCTGGCATCCTCTGGTGGCATTGCAGGTTCCCAGCCTCTGAACCCAGAAAAGTGTTTGTAATGACTCCATTCCTTGGAGAAAGGTACATGGTTTTCCAAGTCCAGGCGAGTCCTGCAGGATCTCCAGGGAGGCACGAGGCTCACCTCATATGTTAGAGCATATCTGATTCATGAGCCCTCCTCATTCACATTTCAGACATCAGCTCATCTCTGCAAAATCGTCTGACGAGCCCTGAGATGATAACAATGATAGCAGTATGCACCTGACCCTCAGAGAGGTCCTTTCCCATCAGAGGGCCATGCTAACACAGGGATAAGTGACAACAGGGAGGGAGACAGCAAGGAAACATGAGAATCTGGCAACAGACAGACCTAAGTTCCACTCCCAGTATCTCTCTCCTCAGCTTTATGACCCGGGTCCAGTTACTTAATCTTTTAGTTGCTCTTTTCCCCTGGCGATGACCATGCTCATGGACATTTGCTCTGTGTAGACATGAGAAGGAAAAGATGACTCAGCAGGCAGAGGCTTCTACAACATGCAAAACCTTTCTCTGCTTTCAGCCCTGTTCAGGGGACCAGAGTGCACCCTTTCCCATCTGTATTTCCCTCCTTGGTCATGGGATGAAGAACTAGCCTCAGGTGCCTGTTGGGTGCTAAAGTGCAGCTCATGGTTTGAGGCAGTCTGCCTAGAGGCTCACATGTTCTCCTGGAAGCAGATTCATTCCACCCAAATCCTTAATGTTGTAGTTCATCTTAGACTTTGAGAGAGCAGTGATTTCTCCCCACCCCCTCAAGCTAGGATCGCTTTGGAGAGACTGTCTAGTAGTACATCACTTCAGCTCCTGTCCCCTGTGGTCATCTGCTCAACAGGGAGCTATGGGTAAGCAGTGGTGGGTCCTTGGGTGATGGGAACAGAAGCTGTGGCAGCCCTTTGCTAGGCACACCCCAGTTGCCCTTTGGAACTAACACCAAGCAGACCTTCGTGAACACACCCTTACAGGGAAGGCTCCTCTGGCCTTCATCCAGAGTGGAGGGCACTAGGCGGAGATCGCCAAGACTCAAGATGACGGTTGTCCAGAGGCAACCACATTGGGAACTCAGACTGTTAGACCAGCTCTCCTATTGGCTGCCCAGTGCCTGCTCATTTGCACACAGGATGTTCCCTCTCCCTGGTTCTCCTTCCATCTCAGCACCAGGTCGTGAGCTGGACCTTTCTCTGCTTCCACAGAAGATACTAACTCACTGGGGTCTAACACTTTGGCCTTAGCCTTCCAGCCCTTGTCACCTCTACCCATGGACTTTGCCCAGAATAACATTGCCTCCCTTCTAAAGTGTAAGCTCTTAGAGGGAAGGCCAAGTCTTTGCTAGATGAGCAAGGACTGCGTCTGAAGCTAGATAAGCAAAGAATGCTGTTGGAGCTAAATGCTGCCACGCCACCACCAAGCAAAGGCAGGAAGTCTCCAAAGATTAGTATCGACATTGGCCTTGTAGCAAAAAGGGTGATGGCATCCATATGTGGAGTTATTTTGAGGAGCATATTATTACACACATGTCATTTCAGTTAAATTCTTCCCAACAATGTTGAGAGCCACTGAGGCATTGCTATTGCTACCATTCCTCACCCTCCCCACCAACCACGGAGGAGGCTAAGGCGTGCCAAACTGAGCCACATGCTCACATCCCATATTCAGGGTGGCACCCGAGCGAACCCAAGCTGAAGTGCTAAAGCCTTTACCCACAATATCTCGAAAAGCAGGTGGAAAAGGCCAGCTAAAACCTTAAGCTTTAGTACACAATAATATCCGGTGAGATGGCTGATGGTCACGGTTTGGGCTTTCTTTTTATTTGATTTTATAATTCCTTTCTGTTTATAACATGTGAGACTGGTTTCCATTTATGTAGCTGATGCCATCTCTTTCTAAAGCAAACATTTTGAAAGGATTTTTTTTTTAATCAAGTAAAAGACAAATGCAAAATGAGCCAGTGTCAGGAGAGCAAAACTCTGGATAGGTTGTAGAAGGCAGCCGAGTCCCAAGACCCCCGAATGCAAGCTTGCCTCCATGGAATGCCTCCTTTGCAACTGCAAACCCCACTTCCTTCCCATTGTGTTTGTCTCCCATAGTTCCCCAGAAATTCCCTGCCTTTTCCTTCAGTTCCCTGGCAAATCGCAGGCTTTTAAAGCGCAGGCTATGTCACACCCCTACTAGGCTGCTGGGTGTCAAGCACAATGCCCTGGGACTCCTGCTGATCGATAGATTCGTCTCTGCTCAGCCTAACTGTAGTCACATGACAGTGCCCTGACTTCACAGCGTCGAGGAAAAAGCAAGTGCCAGGCTTGAAGCTTATGAGAGTCATCAGGCATCCTTTCCTTTAAAGGCATGGCTTTGAGCCATGGTGGCCAGGGAAGAAGGGGAAATGGCCAATCTAGGAGGGATTCTGGACTCTGAGGAAACTAGAGAATGAGGGGAAGAGAAGAAACAGGCTGTATTCCTTCTAGAAAACATAATGTGTAAGCAGCTTAGGTAAATGGTGGTGATGGCCAACACCAGGACGGTACAGCGGGTAGAAAATACACACGCTTTAGTGTTTTCATAGACTGAACTTGGCTCAAGATACAAAGACAGGAGTATCTAGATGCATGCAGGTTTCGAGGAAGGCTGGGTCTGGGTCCTCCCTCCGTGCCACTGAAGACCCAAGTCTTCCATCTCTCCATTCTATTGTCTATGGTGTTGTGTCACATTCAACTCTAGGTCCCAAGTAGAGAGCTGTCTCCTCTTTCCTGAACATCTACTTCATGCCTCCTGTTATCCAGGGCTCCAGCTGAGCAATGTGCCTGTGCAGAAAGTGAGACATGTTTGTTGGACATTGAAGTCCAAAACACCTAGGTTAGAATGCTTACCAAAGCTCCACCACCACCTTTCTAGCCAACTCACCTCCTCAGTCTCAGTCTTCTCCTCTGAGAAATGAGGTGATGGCGTCTACCTGCCAGATGAGTTTAAGCAACTGAAAGCTACGCACTAGTGTCAAATTTAGGGCTTAGGGCGTAGTGGGCATGGGGTAGATGTGATGTGTGGCCCCAATGATGCCATAGGGAAACGTTCTCACTAATTGTCACACCAACTTTGTAACAACTCTGAAAAATACAGCATCCATTACTTTTCTTGTCACTGTAAGTAAATGCCTGGCAAGAAGCAGCTTAAGAGGGAGTGTTTATTTTGGCTCACAGTGTGAGGGTATTCAGATCACGATGGTGGAGAAGGATTGGTGGTAGAACTGTGAGGCAGCCCATCACAGTGTATCTGCAGGCAAGGACCATGTCTTCTCTTTCCTGAACATTGGTCAATGTGTTCTGGTGGTTGGAGCTGAGCCTTGAGGTTTTATAACCTGACCCCATTCAGGTCACGTGGGGCATATGCATGGGGCTTGCCTTCACCTTGGGGGTTCCCTTTCTTTTCACTCAAAATGGCTACCTCTTTTCATCTCACTCATCTCTCGCCCCATTCTATGCCCATTCCTCTCTTCCTTCATACTAATTCAAATGTTCTGGTTAGAAAATGAAGCATCCCTCTCAAGGCTCGTAGGCTGAAGGCCGCTGGTCCCTGGATTATCAGCGCTCTCTTCCAATCAAAGGATTAACATACTGATGTATCCACAATTTGATAACATCATTGGGAGACATTAGAAACTAGGGGGATGAGGCCTGGCTAACTGGAGTTCACCGTAGATACAGTGCTGAAAAGAATATTGTGTCCTCAGCCCTTTCTTCCGGTTGAATACTGTCCTGAGGTGGGTCACTTTGCTGCATCCTCTGCTTCCTGCCACAATGCTTGACTTACCACAGTGGGCCCAGGAGCACTGGAGCCTAGAGGCCATGCCTGAAACCTCAGAAATCATGAACAAAACAAAATCCTTCGTCTTATAACTTTTCTTCTCAGTTCCCCATCACAGCAAGGCACAGCCAAGACGCCAGCCCTGGCATTGTGTTAATTAAGTATTTGTTTTTGTCTCCTTGTCTCTCTCTCTCTCTCTCTCTTACACTGAGGTACTTTTTGTTCTAGCACAATGCCAGCTCCCTGTAGGTACTTAATGAAGAATGAATAAAGGAACAAACACAGAAGATGCCTTTCCAATCGATGTGTTTTCCTGGTGGCTCTGGTTGACAGCTCTGTAAACCAAGAGTTTAATCCTAAGGTTTTAAGAAAAATAAAACCAAACTCTTTCTGTTTCCTGCCCAATCCTTCACAGCGTCTGGCAGGCTCCCAGGCTCAAAGAAGGTAGCAGGGCAAACCCTAGCCTCTGGATTTCTGAACTTGAATTATGACTTCCAGACTGAACAGCATCATTCCTTTGTCTAACTGCTGTCCTGCTGAGGCCGTTGCTCTGGCCTTTTGGAAGGAAATGGTTTTCACACGAGAAAATGTGGAGCTCATTAAAAGCACAATTGTGAAATTTCTGTCAGAAGAAAACTCGTCAGGCCCATAACTTGAGACATTCTGAGGAGCAACTAGATCTGAGTGTTAGGAGGCTTGACACCAGCTGCCATGGAGGCTCCTGTATTGCCTTCTGCCTTCAGCCCCTCTCCTCCTGCCTGCCAGTGTTTTCTTCCAATGCCCTGACCTGTCTCTCAGGAGTGAGAGAGATCTCAATGGGCAAATTCAGCATCTTTCTCTTTTTTTAATTAAAAAACATTACTTCATTATGAGGTTTATACAATATATTTTGATCATGTTCACCCATTTTCTCAGGTCCTCCCAAGTCTCCCCACTTCCCTACCCCCACAATTCTGTGTCCTTTTTCTTTCCCCATCAACTTCAGTTTGTGCTACGCATGTACATTTGGGTGTGTGGTCATCTGCTGGGGCCTGGTTGACCTACAAGGGCCCATGTCCTTAACAAAAACTGCCTCTCTGTCTCCCAGTAATTGGCCATCAGTTGTCAATTACTCTTCGGCGATGATGGGACTTCCTGCCCACCTCAGCATTCCAGGCAGAGATCTTGTCTGGCTTGGGCTTACCTGGGTTTTCTGTGCTGTCACAACTGCTGTGAGCTCATATGTGCAGCTGCCCTGCTGTGTCCAGAAAACACTGTTTCCTTGACCCCCATGGTCTCCAGCTCTTACACTCTCTCTGCCCCCTCTTCCTCAATTATCCCAGAACCTTGGGAGGAGATTTGATGCTGAGCATTAGAGTCTCTCATTCTTGTTACCTTGGAATCAAGCAAGCAAGCAAACAAACAAACAAACACTGTTAGTAGTGTTACATAAATGAATGAAGCTAGCTATGGCAGGAGGCACCAAACATACATTTTAATAGCCGTGACTCACCTATACCCTATACATTCCTCTATTTTTAGCCACTGACTCTGATGTTTAACATTGGTGACTTAGGTGTGGGTGGTTCCCAAACTCTTGTTTGACTCAACATATATTTGCAGATGGATTTCTCCAGGTCAGTATCAGTTGTAGGATTTCCTTTCCTGGTATGATACATCGGTGGTATCCCCAATTCTCCACAATACCTCTGTTATTATGTGATCATTTCTCTTGTGGGTCTTCCTGGTCGCAAGGGGTTGATGATAGGATGGTCATGAACATGGCAACCAGCTAGATGAGCTTGACAATAATAGCTTGTTGACTGGGTGTTTTGTTCCTTCTGCCTGTTAAGGGCACTCCTGAGGAGCCTGAGGAGAATGAGGGATACATGCAACAGAGCTGCATCACTCTTGTCTCTTTGAAGGACACCATGGCTCCTCCAGCAGCTGATATCCAGACAGAAAAGTGGGCTTTGCTGTGTCACTGGCCCATCCAGCCAACAGACGCTTTGTCGACCATCACTACTACATTGGAGGGCATTTGCAAGGCCCATTATTGTGTCAAGACACAGCTAGGGCCAGGTGCGGTGGTGCACACCTGTCATCCCAGCCCTCAGGTGGTAGAGGTAAAAGGACAACCACCTCTGAGGTCAGCCTGGAGTATATACTAAGATCCTGGATCAGTCAATCAAATGAACATGAAACAATTAAGGCACCACCCTCAAAGGGCTCTTCAGCTACAGTTGCTATAGCTGCTGCCACTGCAGGGCGATATGAATTAAGTGTTTGTTTCATTTGTTCTAGGTGTAAACTCAAAACTTTACCCATATGTACTCATTTAATCTGTACAACCCTCCTATCGTTATCCTGTTTCACCGACGAGGAAACAGACCGGGAGAGGTTGCACAGCTGGACAATGGGGACTTTCAAGAACTGGGTTTTGAAGTGCTTTGGGTAGGGTTTCATGCAACGAGGTGAAAAGCAAGAAGCATGCGCGAGAATATTTTTATTTTGAAAACAGATCAAAGTATCTGACAGCTGCTGGAATCAAATTTCCAAAATCCCAGTGACTGGTCTCATTCAGGGGACACAGGAATTTGCCAGTATATCAACCTCAGAAAGATGAAGTTTGTGGGGAAAAAAATTCCTGTGATAAAAGCCAATGTTGCTTTAAGGTGTTGAAGCAGGCAGGTGTGTTTGCGCCCTGTTGACTTAGCTTATTCAGAAGCATCCTCTCATTAATCTGCTGAAATGCCTGAAATTCCCACCTTTCGCTGCGACGCCAAAGGCACCGGCAAGAATGTACAAGTGTTTGAAGTAAGTTGAGAAGAGTGGTGTGCATGTGTGTGTGTCTGTGTGTGTCTGTGTGTGTGTGTGTGTGTGTGTGTGTGTGTGTGCACATCTATGCATGAGGTCTGGGAAGGGCTTCCTGGGAGGACTGGAAGAAACATAACTTGGAGATATTGCTGAGGAAGAAGTCTCTAATTCCGAAGCCTAAGCTGCTCCCTACAGGCTTTCCCCCTGAAGGCTGTTTCCTCATCTGTGGAAAGCCGGGGATAGCTCCATCTGTCAGGGTATGGGTACTTGTGCCAGGAAGTGGTGAGTCTGTGGTGAGCTCAGCATAGCCTCTGATAGCTCTAGGGTACGAGCTTCAGGGCTCAGGTAACCTTTCTCTCTCTCCTAAATAGAGTCAAGTCCCACAGGATAGGGATTTGAAGGAGTGTGCTTGTCTTGGTGGCCAGAAGTGTGGCTTGTAGACATTCTAGACTTGTGGAAAAATGCTACTCTCTCCTGTGTGATCTTTCTGCTTCCTGAGATAGTTTACCCTGATGTAGTTAATTCCTGTGATCCTTGGGCTCCAGACAACCGTAAGGTGGGTTAAACACAGCAAGATGCTTCCGAATGTAATGGAAGTAAGCCAATAGACTTGGAAAAGCAAAGAGAGGGGTGTCTTGGCTGATGGACAAAAAGTTCCGTGAAGCCATATTGGGTGGAAGAATTCCTTTATGCCACCCTCCCCATTGTGGTTCTATTCATGAAGTTACATCTCACCTCACGGTATGCATGACCACCAGCAGCTACAGGCTCCATCTGATGGCCCTAGGAAGTCCATGGACACATGGAATCATCTTGGCTCTGGCTCTCAGAAGCATCCCTGGAACAGCCTCTGTAAGGTGTGTGAGTCCTGTTGGGCCACACTCACCACAAATAGTGGCTGAAAACCATGCAAACTCATTCTCCCTGCAGGTCAGATGTTTGAAAACCAGGCTGATAGGAGCATACACTTCCTGAATTACGTAGGGAGGGCCTGTGCCTGTCCTCTTCCAGTTCCTGAAGGTACCTGCAGCCTTGGTTCTTAGGCCTCCCATTTTCACACCTCCTTCTGTGGCCTGCGTTCTGCTTCCTTCATACAAGACCTTTATGATGATGTTGGGATCCACAAGAAATCCTGTAAGTTTCCAGGCTCATGGTCCCTTTCCCATTTTGGATGACATAACCACAGGTTCTGAGGAGTAAGATGTAGACCTTTGAGGGAACAATTATCCTGCTCATGTCAAAGGAAACAAGATTCTGATTGGTAGGTGCAGAATCTCAAGGAGTGTCACCTAGAAATGGAAGAAGAGTAAGGAGAGGTGACATTAAGGAATGGTATACTAAAGGCCGGGGAGAGCTAATGTCCGAAGTAGCACTCACAGGGCTGACGAGGCAGCTTTCTTGGAGAAGTTTTGCTGGAGCTGCCTTATTTCTCCTGGAGATAGACCAATTTCTTTTAGGCCTTGAATATATGGACTTGACTAAAGTTTATAACTCACTGTGATCTCTCTGTGTCTCTGTCTGTCTGTCCATCTCTGTCTCTCTCTCTTTCTCTCTCTGTGTCTGTCTCTGTGTATATCTGTCTCTCTCTGCCTCTGTGTGTGTGTTTGTGTGTGTGTGTCTGTCTGTCTTTGTGTGTCTGTGGTTTTGGAGATAGAAACTGCCTACTCACACACACTAAGCAAGTAATACACCATTGAGATATACCCTCAGGCTTAAAAATAAATAAATGAACGTTTTGAGGTCTTACTGAGTTACCCAGGCTGTCTTGAACTAGTGATTCCCCTGCTTCTCTCAACATGTTGCGTAGCTGAGCTTCCAGGCTGAGCTTACCAGGTCTGGCTTGTGATAGGCTTATTTCACTGAATCGTAACCATGACATACATTGTTTTTAAAGCAAGATATCTGGAGCCTTAGGTGAGTCTTAGGGTGAACTATCATGACAAAGCTAAGATTGCAGAACATGAAATGGAACTGAAATTCACTGACTTCAGAGCAAGTCCTAGGCATCTGTTGCTTTTCGGGATGGGTGGAGGAAGAAATTTTAGGATAATGGAAAACTACCAACTGTATTTTGTTCTTGTCACTTAAATCCCCTAAATTTAAGGAAAAACAATCTTCAAAAGAGTCATAAAGTATCGGCAGAGGCAACTGAAGGGGATGCTTAGCTAAGATAAACTGTAATGTTCTTGACTCTGGGTTCTGAATCCACCCGTCAGACGAACAGCGTCACACATCTGCTGACTGAGAGGAAGCAGATGAAAAGCAGAGAGGCTGAGGCGCACCCTCAGCTGAGGCTCTGCAGTGTCCTGATAGATGGATCCTCTAGGGACACATTTGATGACAGAGGCACTCAGGGAAGATCAAGGGATGTTGGTGGGCCTCGGAGGGAGGGGACCATTTATTAGCATCCTGTGTAGACACACATGGTCATCATTCCTCAGCATGGCCTTTCGTGAGAGATGTTGAGAGTAGGGAAACTCAGGAGATTCAGAGCCAATGACTCAACAGGACAGAATGGAATCAAGCATTGACTCAGGGTACGAGTTCAAGAGTTAGTACCGCCTAATGGGTATGAACTCTGCCCTGGAATGAGGTCCTGATGAATTCAAATGCAAACTCTGATAGTTAACAGTGGCAGGACAGATAGTCTAAACATTTTGAGTTAAATAAAAACCCGGTTTACAGCTGAACTGTTTAAATCACACTCTCCCTTTATACTGTGCTCAGGACTCCTGAGAATGGGGTAAGTTCCAGCCAGGATTTCTCTAGTTGAAAGTGATAAAAATCCACAGAACTTGTGCAAGAATAAAAAAAGACCTATTGTAAATAAGTCACAAACAATATAGATTTCAGTTTCAGCTGGATCTAGGAGCTTAAATAATGCATCAAAGCTTAAACCCAGTGTCTCCATCTCTGGAACTCCATTTCCTCGTGTTGAAGTTGGTTGATCATACCCAGGTGCCTCCCAGGGGCTGTGGATGCGAGTCCTCTTTCCTCTGTAATACCACTGAATAGAGAACTTTCTCACAGGTTCTAGCCAAGGTCTTGAGACCGACTCTGATTTGCCCAGCATGGTCACATGCCTAATCCAGACTTGAACTTGTAACCAGAGAGTTGCATCTGTTTTGTTTCCGCTGTCCGGACCTCAGTTGTATCCTACCTTAAAATTTAAGACTCAGGCGGTACACAGGACCTTCCTGAACTGAATGGGGGGGGGGGGGCTTAGAGAGGGACCACTGGATGTAACTGCAAGGGACAGAGAAGATGTTGGGTGGATAGTAGTAACCAAGGAAGGCCTACCGCCGTGGCCTTCAGGGCAATTGTTAATGAGTCAGTGGCTGCCATGTCAATGGCGCTGATATAGTGGGGACAGGATGGTCCATCAGATTGAGGAAAGACCAATTGGTCCATCTTCCTCATCACAGCCCTCCAGGAAGCACGAGAGTGAAGACAAAGCCTTTGACTGCCAAGGCAGAGCCTCTTAAGCCTCCCTAGACCAGCCAGTTCCCAGAAACAGATCACTAGCTTGCTGAAGTTCTTTCCTACCAGTTTGTCAAAATATATGAAGTGTTTTGCTAATTTCCACAGATTCTGAAGGTCGATCTCCAAAAAAAAGATACCACCCCTCTCTTCCCAATGCCGATTCTCCAGTAGCAAACACTGCTCTCTTAGCGACAAGGCAATCAGCTGGGACCCAGCACTTTCTTCTGACCTCTTTACATGGTTTTGTGGCCAACCCATTAGAGCTGAGCTTTCCAGGGGTTGGTGGCCGGCAAAGCAGCTCTGTGATTTTTGCCACACAATGAAGCCAGATGAGCTATGAGTTACATCATGTACCTATTCAGGTTACTTCTCTTTGATTTAACAAAATTAATTTAGAAAAGAATGTTCCATCTCTACCACACAAGGAAAGCCAACATTAATTGCCATAAGTAAAAAAAAAAAAAAAAAAAAAAATGAGTGCACAGGTACAAATTGAATAAATTGTAATAAATGGTATTAATAAAAAAATTTCTAAATGAGCACACAATTAAGAGCCATGTACAATGTCATTAAGTTCCAGCTGGACTCCAGTCCTGCCCATGGCCGAGGCACTTCCTGCTCTCCTTGGGCACAGAGACGGTGGTGCTGGTTGGAAAGCTGTTGAGGAGGGATCCACTATTCTCCTGGAACAGCAGCGAGAGCAGAAGAACAGGAAAGAAAAGGCCTCAGTGCATTTCTACAATGTGTCCAAGTCACTGCAAGGACCAATTAAAGTGGAACTTCCCCTGAGGGCCAGCTGCCTCCTCACTGTCCTCCTTGTTGTACAGTGTCTTCTGTCCTTAATGCCGCTTCTCCACCTTTAACCTTCCTTATCTCAGCTGGAGTGAAGGGCCAGGGCACACACCGATCCAGGCAGTGGTTCGCTTTGGCCCCACCCACAGACACCAGCAAAGAGCTGAGCTGTCAGTGCCCTTGGTGGCAGGTGGGGTATTTTAACTCCAAGGAAAGAGAGAATAATAGACACCCTCCCATGACCAGGTGAAACCCAAATCCCCAAAATGGACTGTGTTAGGAGGTGGGACCTGGGAGGTGACCAGGTCATGAGGATGGAGCCTCCAAGAACAGGGTTAGAGAACCATATTGTGTTAGTGACCATAAGGAAGGCCCCAGAAAGCACCTTGGCCTTCCACCACAATCCACCATTGAAGAAGAGCCATCCATGAATCGTAATAGACACTGGACATGTTTGAGCTTCCAAGACCCCAGAATTGTGAGCAGTGCATTTCTGTTTTGTGTGAGCCCTCAGTCCAAAGCATCTTGTGACCACACAGCAGTCCAAACCAACTGACCTTCAGCGGAAACCATTGAAGGCAGGGCTTCATCACTGAACTTGCTCCAGTTTCTCTTCATGTAGGATTCCACATGGGACCCCTTTGCCTGGCTGGTTTGGGCTTCTTCCTGGCGTGGTGGCTGCGTTCAGTGGACACATGTTCTGAGATTAAGCCACCTGGGTCGCCTACTTTTTAGAATGCCCATCATTAGAAATATGGGGGGGGGGGGGGAGGAAGGGCTGGAATGACCTTGAAACCAACATTTTATGACAGGAGACAAAGGTTTGCGGACACATTAAACTGCCACAGTGCGCCGAGAAGACACCTGCGGACAGTTGTTGAAGGGATGAGTTGTGGCCTCTGGAGACAGGCACCTGCCCCTCACTGAAGGGTACAGTGAGGAAATGGGACGTCCCAGGACCACGACCTCACACCGAATGGAATCTTTGCGACTTTGCTCTCCGTCCCACTGCCCCACCCACCACTCAGAACTTCTAGAGGCAGGGAGCTGGCTGGGGCAGCCATGAATCAGAGGTGTAAAGGGCACCCAGAGCCTTGGCCCACAGGTCCTCAGCAGGAGTAAGGTCATTGGTGAACAGATTCTTTCCTTCAGACTGATTTCAAACAAACAAGAAACCAGCCACCCTCCTGTGCAGCCCTTTCATGGTCTTGGTGCTCTTGGGATGGGGTGGGGTTGCTGTAGGCTGGGGAGGGGGTTGCACGTGTGAGTCTGAGTAAGGGTGCAGTGTGCACAGGACAGAAGGTGGCCTTCAGGCAGCTGTTCGGCGGTTGGGGGGGGCGACCCTACCCCACCCACCCCACCCACCCACAGGGAGCGCGGCCTTTCGCTGGCCCTGGGTGTGCCTGGGGCAAATGTGCCTCTGCAAGACTCCCTCCTGCGCTTGGAAAACGACCACCGTGAGCCCCGGGTTCAAAGGCCCAGCTCGGCAGCTCCAGCCCCTCCGAGGGGCGGGGAGCCGAAGGGGGTGGTGCGGGAGCCAGAAAAGCCGGAGCCCAGCCGGCCAGCCCTGCACAGGGATGGGCAGCTCGCTCTGAAAGTTCGTGACCGCCGCAGCCAACTAACTCTGAGCGCCGGGACGCGCAGGTCAGGCAGCAGCAGAACTCGGAAAGCTGTACCCTGTCCCAGTGCCCTTTCTCGGTCACAAGCGTCCACCCTCCAGGCCCGGTGCCCCAGCGCCTGATCGGGGTTCATGGAGCCTGGGCTGTTGCTCCTTCTGGGGCTCACAGTGACCTCCGCTGCAGGTAAGCGGGAGGGGCGGGGCGGGGCTCGTCTCCACGCGGGAGTGCACACAAAAGGAACTCAGGCTCCGGGCTGCGTTGCGGGGGGGAAGCTAAGGAGCCTGGCTCTGAACCCTGAGGTCTCCCAGAGGCGGGCAGAGGGGCCTGAAGGCGTAATGATTACTTCCACTGGGTCTGGGGGTTTCGAGACTTGGACTGTTCTTTGGGCACTTTCCAGAGACCATGCAAAGTCGAGTTTCACCCAGCGGAGAGCAAATAGCTTTCAGAACTTCACAGGGACTGAAATAACTCACAAGTTTGTACTGAGTATGCACAGAGCTTTGTAAACACTTTAAGGCATTTGGCTTAGTTTGGAGACTTCAACCAGCCAGCCCCCAGATATTGCAGAAGTTTGGTTGATTCTCATTCTGGTTTGGTGGCGTGTGTGTGTGTGTAGGGGGGGTAGAACTCCGCGTGGGCAGCTTAGGAACCCTTCAATCCTTCTCCTGCAGGATTTGCGCCTTGCCCCAACCCCAGGGACTCTGGAAGAGCCAGTGTGTCCCAGGGGCCCCCTGAAGCTGGATCGGAGGGGGACTGTAAAGAGACTGTGGCTGGCCCTGAGGAGAGGACTGTGGCCCCAACAACTGCCCCACCTGCCCCACCTGGAGGTGCTGGGCAGGACCGGGGACCAGGCAGGCCTGGGGAGCAGACGGGCGAGGGGGTCCCCGCACGCCACCGTCCTCGGCGCTGCACGTGCTTCACTTACAAGGACAAGGAGTGCGTGTACTACTGTCACCTGGACATCATCTGGATCAACACCCCTGAGTGAGTCAGCCTCGGGGCTTAGGCAGCGTGGCTCTGTGCCAGGCCCGAGGCTTCAGTTTTGGGGTTTTTGTTGTTGTTGTTGTTTTTTGTTTTTTGTTTTTTGTTTTTTGTTTTCGCGTGAACCTCAGCCTACCTCATTCAGACCCATACCCCTGAATCTGCCATGGTGCAGATCTCAGCTTTTGCAGTGTCTCCAGGCAGCACAAGTCCTATCACAGGCCAGGAGCAACCCGCCTCCCCTCTGAGAACCTAGCCCTGGGGAAACTCAATCCTGGATTTGAGATGTGGTGGGCAGGGGGCTGGGCAGGGGCTTTAGATGCTCAGAAGTTGTCTAAGCTCCTGCCTCCAGGGGCTAAATGTACTGAGCCTTTCTCCTAACCCTTCCTGAAATTCCCTGAGAGCAGCTTTGGAGGTGGGGAGACAGAGTGGGAAGATGGCCTTGGCAAACCTGCGTGGCATCCATCCTGTGAAACGGCGTATTCCTTTTCTGCCTATCTTGGATGCCAAGTCAGAGTGACACAGGTGTCTCAAATGACTGCCATCCTCCAGGGCTGACCCCAGTGCCCACAGCCCTGACCACAGAGGGCCCGTCTGTTCTTCTTTAAAATCTCCTACCTAGTGGAAGGGTGCTGATGCAACCTAGGGCCAGCCTTTGGTGAGGAGTTCCTTTTCCCAGGGCCAGAGAGAGGGTTTGACTGTCTTATCTCCCACTTAATTCCAGCTCAGTCTCTGGGATCCTCCTGTGTGAAGACATATCTTGTAAGCAGTTCTACAGCTTGACCTTGCTCTGGCCACTATCTCCATGGCTTGTCTTTTGAATCTTGGACTTGGTCAGGATGCTGCTAAATTTTTTCCTTGGGTGTTTTCTGCATTTCTGGGGACATTTACTTGAACTTGCGTAGGGATTTTTGTGTGGGAGCCTGGAGATGGCTAAGCACAAACCCTCAGCCTGAAAAGGCAACTAATCATTCTTATTTGTGACTTTTTTTTTCTCCTGAAGCCCATTAGTAGAGACCTCTGGGCAGTGGTTTTGAGTAGTCACTCACGCACCTAGACATCTCAATAATGTAGAAGAGCGGGAGGGTCCAGTGTCTTCTTGAACCTCGTGACAGTGTCTTTAACCACAGCCAGGTAGGTCTGAGATCTCCCTGATGTTCCAGACTGGCAGACAAAACTGACTTCACTGAAGAGCCCCTTGGACTCCTGCATAGGTCCCAGGCTCAGGTGGACCCTGGTTTGTTTAATAATAGTTGTTACTGTCCTTCAACTTGTCATTCTTTACTGAGTCCAGAGCCGCCTGGGGCCCTCCAGCTCTGTAACTCATCTAGCTGTGTCTGATGAGGCCCTTGTACAAACTTTCAGCCCACAGTGAGGAGATGGGAGGAGAACAGGGATGAGTATTGGGTGTCATGAATTGGTTCCCATCCTCAGAGTCTCAGGCTTACATTTTCTTAGAGCCATCAACTACCTGACCATTGTCCCTTTTGGGTTCTAACCATCTACCATCATGACCCTGCCAAATGAGCATCACTGAGAGAGAAACCCTGGGCAGTCACTAGAGGCCTTGGGTCCTGGTCTTGGCTAGAATCCCACACTATTTGGAAGAAGAAAGAAGAAATTCAGAAGCAAGGGACAGGATGGAGTCAGGAATTGGAAACCACCTTAGGTCTCTGCTTGTCCTCCAGTCTCCTTTGCACCATGTGGGCCTGATTTTAGTACCAGGGACATGCCCCAGAGGCTTTATAAACACCTAGGCATGTTGGAGACACTGTGTTGAAATTCTGAGCTGTCTTGGGTGGCATGAAAGAGAGCCATGGCTCTTGGGCTTTTTTTGAGGACAGCCACCTGGAAGAGTTTCTCCAAGTGTCTGGTTGATCTCTTCTTCTTTTCTCCCACCTTGTTTTACCCAGTGGGGAGGAAGAAGTGAATCCAGTGTCCCTGTATCCCATTCAACCACTCGGGAGAAACAAAAGTGACAGTTGCCAGACTTGAACACTTTGAATTCAGACAAGATATGTTAGCAGGGAGAAGTTTCCTGGATGGCCTTACTCTATTTCTGTGTATGCCTGTGTGTGTATGTGCGCGCGCATGTGTGTGTGTGTGTGTGTGTGTGTGCGCGCGCGCACACACACACACACACACACACACCCTTTATTTCCTTCCTCATCTTCTTCCTTCCATTAAGTAAACCTGTTTGCTATCTTTGCAATATTTGGAACAAGATTACAATGAGAGAAAATGAGCTCAGCGGGCCTCCAGTGGAATGGAAGGACCTGAAAATGTATGGAGTGGCACAAAAGGTCTATGGCTTACTCTCCTCCCTCCCCCAACAGTCTCAGCCCCTTCTCTTGAGCGGCTCCCCTCCTCTCACATCACCTCTGTCCTAAATGGACCTACTATTCCCACTCCCTAAGTGTCCTCACCAGAATGTGACCGTTCCTGGTCCCTGTGGCTGGCTGCTCATGTTGAAGGAGGAGCCTTGATCCTTGGCCCTAAACCAAGAACCTTGAACTTCAGGTGTTTTTGCCTTTTCATGGTGTTCCTCTTCCTGTCCATTCAGTTGCATGGAGATCAAGTCTAGCCTCTGACTTTGTCTTTGAAGGCCACTTGTGAGGACCTTCTGAAGATTATCTTGAGTAGGCTTCGTTCTACATCCAAGACTCTGCAGGAGTAAAGTTGGAAGCTCCCATCTACCCCATCCACATCTTCATGGGAGGCTAACTGCCTAGTTTATGCTCAAGGGACATTTATATTCTCATGAACCTCCCAGGCAGAAGATCCGTGATTCTGTGCTTCTTCCATGTTTGTCTTACCCTGAGCTCAGTTAGACTGTTCTCATTACACTCAGTATGCTGTAGATGTTCCTTTGATGTTGGCTGACTTTTGGTTGGGCCCTGAACCTGGTTTTACTTTCTTACTTTAACTGTGGCTGTAGTCTGAAGGGCTTTCTCTCTTCCAGGAGGCCCCTTTGTCCAGGGTGTGTGGCCCTTGTTAGAGATCCTGCACTTCAGTGTACTGTGCATACCTTCGAAGGAACCTTACTCGTAACTTTTCTCACATTCTCCAACAAAGCCCATAGCTCCAAGGAAGCACATTTGTCCTTTACCAGTTGTGTTTCTTGGCATCTGAGATCACAACTAACAGATGGCACAGTTTAGGCATCCTCCTAAAACTTGCTTCAGCCATGTGTGGAACTCCAACTTCCACAACCCACAGGCAATTCCCACGTTGCCAACAAAAACAAAATTCAGACCAAGAGAAGCCCATCCCATCTTGTCCTGGAAAATTCACAGAGCCTAAGACAGTGAATGGGGAGGCGGTGCATGGGATGTCATACGTGTACACACTTGAGTGAGGAGGTGATGCACAGAATGTCATGTGTGTACATACTTGGGTGGAGATGTGGTACATGGGATGACATGAGTATACAGACTTGAGTTGGGAGGTGGTCATGGGATGTCACGTGTATACACAGTTGGGTGTGTTGGTGGTGTATGGAATGCCATGTTTACACACACTTGAGTGGGGAGGTGGTGCTCGGGATATCATGTGTATAGTCTTGAGTGAGGAAGTGGTCATGAAATGTCATGTGTAGACACACTCACATGCTTGGGGCTGCTCTGCCTGCACAGGTGTACTTAAAATACATGTTTCCTACTTTCAAGGCATGTGGGGATTGGACCACTCAGGGTTCACCAGAGAGATGGAAGCAATCGAGCTCACGTGTACAACCATGTGGAAACAGAGAAAATACTGTTATACGATCACAGCAGAAACCATCAATGGCTGAAAATTTCAGCAAAAAAATTTCAGAGATGGTGACTTAAGAGCAAAGGGAGTCAGAATTCTGTCTTTGATAGGGGACTTCAGTCTTGACTCTTAAAGCTGCCAACTGGATAGACAAGCCTATCTAGGCTGTGGAAGGCAATCTCCTTTGCTCGGAGGGTAATGCATAAAGGCTAATGCTATCTGGAAAAGACCCTTACAGCAGCTTCTAGTTGGTGGTTGACCAAACAACTGGGCATCAAACAAAATTAACCCTCTGGGGACACTCCGTCTAACATGCCCTCCGGAGGCAGCTTCCTCCTGAACTGGGTGATTGCAGATAGCAACAGAGCAGCCAGGATGCCCACCAAATTGCCCGACGTATGCTTCCCCACCTCTGCACCAGGGGCCCCACCATCTGTTAATCCCTTAGGGACATCTGAGGGAGTTACTGTGATGCTGTGATGGTGACTGTGTTTCCGAAACAAAAATATGAGCCACATGGCTGACAAGCAGGAATGTATTTCTGGAAAGATCAGGGAAAGACGTTGTGGTTCGTGACTGTGGTGTGGCAGAGAGACTGGTGGCATCTCCTGTCCTGTTTGCCTTTGCCTTCTGGCCATGCTTCTCTGTATGGTAGGAGGTGCCTTCTGATCCCCGATTCCCTTCCATACGGCACAGATTCTAGTGCAGCTTTGGGGCAGTGACCAGGGGGTCTCCCTGAGTTTTTCCAATTGGAGTCTCCTAAGGATGTCCAGCCTTTGCCAAAGCTTGCCATGCTGACTTAATGCCATAGGAATGACATTTGTTCTGCGTTCTTTCCTTCCCCAAATAAGTCAAGAGTAGACTGATAATAATAATAATTAACACAACATTTGAACTTGCATTTTAATGTCTTCTACTGCAGAACAGCACGAGTCCTGCTTTCACCATCTGTGTTCTTCAAGAAAGGCATTTTAGCAGGTTTCTAAGAAAGGCTGCCCAACTTTTCCAAGAGGCCCATGGAACTTATGGGACTGGGACCCCGGCTTCCTGCAGACTGGGGCCAGCTGTGCACCCTCCATAGGATTTGGAGATCCCAGTAAATGTTCCCTGTTCTGTGAGCCAGCCTTGGTGGGATCATTCCTGTTGGTGCATTTATTTGAGGTAGAAAGGGCCAGTCTTTGTGGCCTTTGGTCTTTGGTCTTTGTGGCCATCCTCGTGTTGGGAATGTGTCATGAATGATGGACTGGTCCTGATCACAGTGACAATGTGGGTTGGTTATACATCCTTCTGTGAGAGTTACACAACTGTTTGTGGTGTGTGTATGTACGTATCCTCCACAGTTTGCAGGAGACTGCGTCATTTGCCTGGGGTTATAAGGACCCTCACCTCAGTAGTGTGACTTTTGGATCTGGCCTCTCAGTCTCTTCCCCTTCCCTGTTCATCTTTTCTAGCACAGCCTCCCTACTGTACTGTTACTAATCACTGCAGCCATGCATTTGACTGGGCGTATGTATTCATATGTATACAGCTACCTGTGATTATGGGTGGAGGTCAGAGGTCAATATCATGTGTTGTCCTCGTCATTCTGAACCTTAGCTTTCAAGGCAGGGTCTCTCACTTGGGGTCAAGGCTCCAGTTAGACTGACTACCCAGCAAGCCCCAGGGATCCCCACACCTTCTCAGTCCTGAGATCACAGGCACACACCACCACAGCCAGCTTCTTACGTGGGTGCTGGGGAGCCAAACTCAGGTCTTCAGACATGTGCAGCTTCACTGACTGAGCCACTTTTATGGATGTCTAGTCTTCCTGGCAGTGGACTAGGCTCTGGGACAGAGCTCTCATTCCCAGCTGCTTCTGTTCTTCACAACGATGGCGTTAATTCATATTCATGACTCTTTGGACTAACATGGTTGCCCCTTTGTAGGATTATTTTCGTAGACACAAAGAAACCCACAAGCAAACACACAAACTGTTGGTCCATCACATGGCCTACGTTTTATTCTGGAAGCACAGGACTGACTTGATGAGGAGAAAGTGACTTTGTTAGCCTTCAAGAGCATTGGGTGGGTCTCAGAGATGGCAGCTCGCATGTCTGGCAGCTCTTGTGCCTGGCATATTGGAAGGTTTAGCCTGATGGCAGAGATGCTGGGATAGACAGGCATAGGTATGAGGGATGCACAGCCCACTGGCTCCTCCCTGTGAATGAGAATTGTTTTTGACCATTCTTTCATGTGCTTTCACTTCTTAAGTCCATGCCATGACCCCACTTCTCACAGCCTGGAGCTACCATGAAGCTTATGCATAGGAGAGAGATGGATTTGCTTAAGCTCATCCTTCCTTGCTGAACAGATTCTCACATACTTTGGGTCAAAGACTCAAGGCATTTAGAGAGAAAGTGACCCCAGGGCTCCCTCACATGCATTTCACATGAGAAGCAAATCACACATGCCATCAAAGAGCTTAAATTCTAGGGTCCTATCATCTTGTTGGATATTGAACTTTGAAGATGTCCTTCCATGGGTCTCAGTCCCCTGTATACAGTGGGGGATGGGGAGGGAGGGAAGATTCTGTCCAGGTAACCAGGGCAGGTGGTAGGGGACTGGTCAACACAGTGCTTTGGATCAGTCAGTACAAGGTCTTGAAAATGTAGCCATCACAATCGAGGACAACTCCATCCCTGCAGAAACCTCTCACCCCGGAGTGCCTGTCTTACTGTTTTTCATTCCATGCTGGGAAGGCATCCGTGACTAGACAGTTCTTCTCAAGTCGACTTCTTGGACCACCAAACGTTGGTCTCTGTCTTGACCAGGAGCAGCCGGCAGCAAGTGCCAACTCCTGGAGGCTTTGTTCACAGCCTAGTGGTGTCCGGTTAGCAGAAAGGTTTCCAGCCCTTGGGAAAAGGTGTGTCTGCCTATTCCAGTGGCTGATAAAGCAGCTAGCTAAAGGCACCTGCGGCCAAAGGTTGTTGCAGGTGGGATAGGATTTTTTTTGTCCCACCCTCTTCTGTTACTTCCTGTTGCTTCTCTTTATTCTTGGTAAACAATCAGAAGGCTTGGGGATTGGGGCATGGTGCCTCCTGAGATCCTTGGGGCAGGCATCATGCTTCCTTCCTAAGTCCTGGCCCAGGCTCCCTGGGTACAGTATGCAGCACCTCGTCCCTTCAGGGCAGGGTGAAGTCTCTGGAGTCTTTCTATTTGATCCTGTGGAGAGTTGAAAAGAAGGTAAGGCCTACCTACTTCTCCTACCCAGGAGAGCCTAGCACAGTCCCAAGCAAGGGATTTGTTTGTAGCTGATAATCCCTGAGGTTCAGAATTTTGTTCTCCATCTCACACCAGACCCAGGCCCTGTAGTGGGTACAAGAAACTGTGAGTCACCAGGAATGAGGCAGAGAAGACTGTGCATATGACGCGCTGAGAGATGATTCTGTGGTACGTTTTTTAGGAAGGACGTATAGAAAATGATGCTGGCCAGATTCCTTGATGCTGAGTTCAAGGTTCTGACTGTTGGCAGTTGCTCCCCACTCTTGAGCTTTTGTTTTCTCCATGTATCCATTTTCACCTCTCCCTTGGGAGTCTAACACCTTGCCTGTCAGTTCTGGGTTTGAATAACTTAGTCCTTAGAACATTTGACAGGAAGACGCTTTACTTGGGAACCTGCGGGGGTTCAGTTTCAGAATAGGATTCGAAGGTTGGCCCCACAAGGTGACTTTTTCCCTGCAGTTCCCACTGCCAAAACCCTCAGAGCCAAGGAGGAGGAGGCCTGGGAGCAAAGTCAGGCTCGGCTGGAATGAAGCTTAACCCTGACGAGGCTCATGAGAAGCTTAATTTGAAGCAAGAAAGACTGGTAAGAAGAGGCTGTGACCCCACATGACCCCAAGGGAGCATTCGGGTTTCTGCTAGATGAAAGGGGTGTTGCAGCTAGGAACTTGGCCTTAAATCTGAAGGCCTTTGCAAGTCCCTGACATCTCTGGTGTGGTTTATTCCTACAAGAATTTAAAACAAAGGAAACTGGGAGGTAAACAATGTTTTCCTTAAGGAGGCTCTTTGGCCATGGCTGGAGCAGGACTGACTTCAACACTCCAGCCCTCAGTCCCGGGCTGCAACCTTGGTGCCTCGGCACGACTGCTGGAGAGCTGCTAGGGGGCCCTGTCCTCACCGGAGGAGACCCTCTTTAGCCACTACTCGGTACTCAGGTGGTCCTGTTTCACATGAGAAAATGGCCTGCTCTCGTTCTGTCATACCACAGCACTGAAGAGGAGAACCACCTACATGAGAAAACACACATGTGCTCGTGTGAAGCACGCCCACACATCTACACTGGTGCAAACACTTGTGTCCCTCCTCCGGTTTAGAATCAACTGTTCTGAAAGGGAAAACCGACATGCAAAGTGGCTGGGTGTTGTGGATGATGGGTTGCTTGTCCAGGCACAGTTTAGGGGGCTGAATTTCCAGCTGGCCACAGGGATCCCCAGCGTAGACAGAACAGGATCATCCTGTTGCATCCTCCTCAGCCCTGACACAGGGTCTTAGAGCCAAGCGCTTTTGTACAACTTGGCAGCACTCAGGCAGGCCTTCTTTTACGGCCTTCCGAGGTAGACTTAGCAGGAGGTTCTAGTACACAGTGACTGGGGCACTGCTGCTCAGAGCCCCGCGTCTTGACCCAGTCAGTTAAAAACCAGAAACAGATTTGTTTACTGAGTCTGTTAGAAAGGTCCAGAGACAAGGGTAGCCAGAGGGACAAATGGCTCTTGACGAACAAGGGGAGCAGGGGGCGGGGGGATTGCTTTGCTGAAAGTTGGAAGCAACTAATTGAGAATACAGATCTGAGTTGAAGAACAAGGTGCTTTGAGGTATAGACATTCAGAGGCACCAAAACCTTAGCACAGGAAAGCAAAGTCTTTTCGTAAAACCTATGCCTACAAAATACAAGCAGCTTAGATGCTGACCTTCGCCTCATGTTTGTCCTCTCCCTGACTTCTCATTTGAGGATAAAGCCTGTCTCACTAACAGGGACCCAGGTATTTTGGTTTGAGAGAAGTGTTGCATTTATTGGCACTGCCTCAATGGCATCACACAAGGCCACAAGCAAGCAAGACCATCAATGTGATGGCATTGAGCAAGCCTAGTCACCGAGACTTTTTCTGTCCTAACACAGACTTTCCTGAACAGCAGCCAGGCAGGCCTCACTCACATACTGCAGGTAATTTGAAGGGACATGTGATGGTGTCAGCATTTTTGAAAACTCCCTCTACAGGGACCCCCTTCTTCCAATACCTGCTCTGATTTGCCTCTCCCGGCCCCACGTCTGGCAGCTATTTTGAGCCCCATCTGTCTGCAGCTTTGCATAAAGTTGTAATGAAGCCTACATCTGACTTGGAGTTTGTCAGGGCCCACAGGGTCATGTGGGCCTGGAGAGGGAAACTCTAGCCCCTTTGATGCTTTTGGTCACACAGCGGAGGGAAAGCTAGCTACCCCAAGGATTCTTTAGATGTCTTCCTTTCTACGTACTTTATTTCTCTTCCCTTTTTCAGGGGAAGAACAGAGCTGTTAACTCTTAGGCTTCCTCATAAACATGCCAGAGCATTTCCTATCACCCCCCCAACCCCGTCCCTCTGCCCCCTGCACAAAGAAGGGAGAGCAGCTTCTGTGTTCCAGAGAGCTGGGAGATGAGTTTTGTGGGAGTTTTGCTTATTTGTTTTCCTAAGGCCCAGTTGGGTGCAAGCTTTCTAAATATGGTTGGTGAAATCCTGGGAACCTCTCAGAGCGGTGGGGGCAGGGGTGGGTGCTGAGTTGTGGTTTTCTTGTTGGAGTCATGTTCTGGGACTTTTCCTGGGGACTGAGTGGCTGACGGTGCTTGTGGCAAGGGTTCTTGAATAGCTCCAGGTGGGATGTGGAGCTGGGTGAACCTTCCCAAGTAGCCAAACAACCTCCCAATTTTCAGCTTCTTCAGTGGGGAAGAAACTTACCCAGGATTTATCAGTTCAGCTGGAGCCCAGGGCCTCCCTGCTGAGGACCACCTCCGGTCTGGCTCATGCCCTGTCCCTCTGTGCCGCCTGCTCCATTCCATCGGGCTAGGTGTGTGGCCTCAGTGGCTACTATGGGGTGAAGATCCTCTACTTGGAATGCGCTGAAGACCTCACTTCTTCTAGGGAGACTCCCCTTACCACTAACTGTTTGCCTCACCGTCACCCTAACAACCACCTAAAACAACCTGAAAGGCTGTTGTGATTCGTACTGCCAACTTGGTAGGCTAGAACCACCTAGGCTTACTAAGAAACTTCTGGCACGCCTGTGAGGCAGGTTAAGATTGGGTTAGCTGAGGTGGGGAGGCTCTCTCCAAAAGCTAGCTGAGCACCAGCACTCACCTCTCCTTGCTCCTTGACTGAAGATTTGACACAGCAGCTCCTCCAAGCTCCTGCTGCCACGCCTACCATGCTGTGATAGACCGCATCCCCAAACTGAACCAAACAACCTTTTCTTGCCTTAAGTTGCTCTTGTCGGCTCCTTGATCACGGTGAACAGGCACTAACATGTGGAGAAAAGTTTTATTTTGCCCACAGTTTCGGAGGGTTGGTGTTGTGGTAGGGAAGACATGGCAGACCATAGCAATTCACATCATTGCAACCAGGAGGCAGAGCCAGGAATAGGAAGGGGTCAGGGAAGATACACCTCTCTAGTGATGACCACTTCTGCTTCTTCTCCTTTTCCTCCTCCTCCTCCTCCTCCTTCTTCTTCCTCTTCTTCTACTTTTTCTTCTTCTGCTTCTTCTTCCTCCTCCTCTTCTTCTTCTTCTTCTTCTTCTTCTTCTTCTTCTTCTTCTTCTTC
>NW_026596234.1:3866738-3876177 GCF_907164565.1 Psammomys obesus | reverse complement strand
TCTTCTTCTTCTTCTTCTTCTTCTTCTTCTTCTTCTTCTTCTTCTTCGTCTCCTTCTCCTCCTCCTCCTTCTTCTTCTCTTCCTCCTTCTTCCTCTTCCTTTTCCTCCTCCTCTTTTTTCTTCTTCTCCTTCTCCTCCTCCTACTCCTCCTTCTCCTCCTTCTTCTGCTTCTTCTAAAACAGGGTTTCTCCTTGTAGCCCTGGCTGTCCTGGAACTCACTCTATAGACTGGGCTGGCCTCAAACTCACAGACACACCTGCTTCTGCCTCCCTAGTGCTGGAATTAAAGGTGTGCACCACCACAGTCCGGCTCAGTGACATACTTCTAATGCCCAAATCAACTCTCAGTGATGTGGAGATGCCATCACACTGTGACTCCAGCCAGCCTGGAATCCTTTGATTAGGTCAGAGCCCTCATGGCCACTAATTCCCTAAAGTCTTGTAATCCAATAAAGTTGACAGTTAAAATTAATTATCACAGCTTGATGTTGTAGGGCTGTAATCTCAGCTTCTCGGGGGAGCTGAGATGAGAGGGTTGAAAACTAAAGGCAATAGAATGATTTGAAGGCTGGAGTAGGCAACTTAGTGAAAATAAATGGTAAAAAAGGAAAAGTAAAACCATGGTTGGGGATGTGAGTTAGTGATAGAGTATTTGTCTAGTTGCATGAAGCTCTGGCTTTAATTCACATTTTGCAGGGGTGGGGAGGGGAGGGTGGGGGTGGGCATGGGTGTGGAGGTGGGATTGATCATCATGTTTTCTAATGCAGGTGGATAGAAGACCCAAACAGTAGAAACCTACTCAGCCAGTCAGGAATTCGGTACACTTAGGAGACAGTGTGGGGAGACAGCACCTTTTTCACTTAGCAGATCCCAAGACATTGTTATAGTGATGAGCTAGACACCTGCAGAGGTGAGCAGGCAGACAGTCAGGGGCTCAGATGGACAAAGCTCTGCTGTTTTGACCCCAGGAGATGGTGTCAAGGCTATTCCCAAGGATACCACAGCTTCAGAAGAAGATGTGTTCCTTGACCTTGGAACCGATAATGAGGAACTAGCCATCAATCACAGCGGGGGACCCTTAGTGTCTCATAGCTCTGCATTCTCTACAGTCTTTGGCTCTTTCTGGGGGCTGTGAGGGCACTGCCATGGGTTCTTTCAACATCGATCTGTGAGGGTTTTCTGCTGCAGAAGCAACGGGAATCAACAGGTGGCCAGTGCCCTGCTTCTGTGTTTATGAAACATGAGGTGTGTGTGAGATCCTACGTAGCCAGCAAGTATACATGTGTGTTTTCTGCTTGGGAATTGAGAACATAAGGAACCAAGGCTTTCTGCTCCATTTTATCCTTGGAAGTTGGAAGACCACCTCATGTGCTATCTGGTCTAAGGTCTGGCCCATAGCTGACTTTCTTTTTAAATAATTTTATTTATTTATCATTTATTACAATTTATTTACTTTGTATCCCAGCTATAGCCCCCTCCCTCATCTCTTCCCAGTCCCACCCTCATTCCCTTTTCTCCCTCTATGCCCCTTCCCTAGTCCACTGATAGAGGAGGTCCTCCTCAACAGAGCCAAAAAATGGGCCCACGGGTTCCTGCAGAGACCAATGTTCCCACCAAGGAGCAATGCATGAGAGGACCTAGACCCCCCTGCTCAGATGTAGCCCATTGGCAGCTCAGTCTCCAAGTGGGATTCCCTAGTAAGAGGGGGGCTGTCTCTGATATGGACTCAGTGGCTGGCTCTTTGATCACCTCCCCCTGGGAGGGGGGTACAGCCTTGCCAGGCCACAGAGGAAGATGATGGAGCCAGTCCTGATGAGACTGTAGCTGCCTTTCATACATGAATGATGAGTAGGAAAGGGGTGAGTAAATTCAAAGCTTCTGATTGGCTCAGCTCATTGTCTGGAGCTGGGCTCTGAGCAGAGGGATGGAGGCAGGAGGTGTGTTTCCTTCCTGCTCAGGGATGATATTAGTCAACCTTGCCATTCCACCATAGGCACAAATGGAACGAAAGGATGTCAGCCAACTCTGCTTGTTGGTTTTGGCCTAATTCTTTAATATATTGGTGCAGTGAAAAACTTATTTGCTTGTAGACATGGAGGCCTTCTTGTCGTACCTGAGAATGTGCTTGCCAAGTGGGAGTTTGTGGTAACAAGCAAGAAATACCTTGTTTAGACATGATGCATGGAAGGGACTTATTGGAAGGAGACAGAACACCCTTATATCAGAACATCCCGGAGGGTAGGGCTGCTACAGTGTGGGGGACCTGGAGTGGCAATTGATGCCTAACGCAGGACAGAGGCACTTGGCAAAGAGCAGCCCCACAGTGCCCTTTGACCTTGTGCTCCTTTATTAGGAGTCTTGGAAGAGAGAGAGACAGGGTAGCCCATCTGAGGAAGGGCCGGTGGCTGGAGGGATGGGGAACACCGGAGACTAGATTTAAGGAGACCAGAACCTCTGATATTGGTCTCAATCTCTGGATGGAGAAGCCCCTATTTTCCATCATTGACAGTGGGGATACTATCTCCAAGACTGCCACTCCTCCTCTCAATCCCATGCATTTGTACACAGCAGGCAGCTAATAGATGATTGTTGACATGAGGAGAGTTGCTTCCTGGCACGTCTGCATTTTGTCACACTGGCAAGAACACGGTTTTAACTGGCTAATACTTTGGAGCTAGTAAAAAACATGGCAGACACCAGCTTCCTTGCCTGAAGAACTAAGCTTCAGATGATGTCCTAATGGTTCTATTTAAAGACGGCTTTAATGGAATCTGAAATCGAGCCATGACGAGACAGCATGCCAGGGTCTGCCAAGTAGAAGGAGGTTGTATACAGTGATGGCTGCTACCTCCTGACTACTAGCCAGTGGAAACCATTTGTTTCTCCTCTCTTGGCCAACATGTCCCCAAAGCCCCATGAACTGCATGCTGGGCTGCCCCCTTGTCTTTGATTGCTTGCCTCAGAAGAGAAAGCATGAATAGAAGGAGATGGATCATGAACTTGACACATGTTCTGAGACTAGAATGAACATTCCCTATTGTTGGAGAGACACTCAACCAGAACTTTAGTTGTTTTTTTTAACTTAAAACAACTATATCGTGAGTATGTGAATTTATTAAAAAAAAAAAAGAGTAATAATAGGTGCTACCTTTGTCACTGTTTCCCTCTGCCCAGCTGCTTCACATTATGAGAGAAGCCACTGACCCAGGAGCTGCAAGCTCAAGCGCTCACCATAGCCAGATCTGCAGCAAGCACACAGAAAGAGGCAGGCATAGAAGTATTGGGAGGACCAGAGCCCCGGGATGGGTGGAGTGCGTTCTTGCAGCCAGCTCGAGGCCAGAACTGCCATGGTGCGTCTGCTGCCCGACAACCTTAGTTATGCAGGAGAAGCTGAGCTGTTAGATGGAGGACACTGGCCATGCTGATATGCTAACCGGTATTCGGCTCCTTGTTTCCTGTGCAGGGCCTCCTGTCTGCTTTATGGTGTTTGCCCAGCCCCTTCTCCAGCAGGTGTTTCTAAATGCCATTCAGTGGGGAAATGAGGAGCAAGTTTTCCTTCTGTTTGATCCACTTTGCCAGTGGTGTAGAACTCAGCAAGTGAAGGCCTTCTGCTGATTCCCCCACCTTTTAAATGTCACATGCAGCTGCCGGCTTCACGGTTAGAAAGGTGGAACTCTTTCTAACCTGAACCTGAGAACCACATGTGCGTGTGTGTGTGTGTGTGTGTGTGCGTGTGTGTGTGTTTCCTAAAGTCATTTTCCTTGTTTAAAAACTTCTCACAGAGAGATAAATGAAGGGTGTTCAGTGTGGCTCTGCAGATGAAGACGAATGCGGGCGACTGGGGAGTTTAATATTTAATAACATTTGTCTATGACATTTGGGAAAACTTGAAAAATAAA
Organism: Psammomys obesus; assembly: GCF_907164565.1. Lineage (NCBI taxonomy): Eukaryota > Metazoa > Chordata > Mammalia > Rodentia > Muridae > Psammomys > Psammomys obesus. The sequence continues at coordinate 3,872,279 of NW_026596234.1, read as the reverse complement.
GACACTGTGATAAATAAGATTCTGGCATCTCCGTCGCTCATTAAATAATGAGTGTTCTCCGTACATAAGTTGAGAGATGATTTATTATACAAACACACAGAGAGAGCCCTAGACACCGCATGTGTAGGTATGATGGAGAGCGTTTTGTTTATCCACCCCCTTCATCTGCTTTTCTCGTGTGCAGCTCTGTGCTATAACTGATATCAACAGATGGGAAGACTGCCTGTCTCCACAAAGCATTGCGTTATCTAAACCTACTGCTCAACGGTAGGCAGCCGCAGTTGGGTTGAGTGTTGTTCTGTCTGGTCCAAGGTTCTCAGCCAGTTTAATTCCGTTCTCACGCTTCCACTGTGGAGTACTTCCTGTTGCCCATTCAGGGAATGGTGACAAAGGCCAGTCCCAGATGAAGTGCAGAGTCTTTGTGAGATGGGTGGTGGTGCATGGCCTGCCTGCCAGGGCGAGGCAGGGCAGGGAGGAGCATTGTTGTGGTTTTCTGGTTCCTTTATCGCTTAGTCACACATCACAAACACAGCATGCCTGATGAGGGGAATTTTTCAACTGATGGAACAGCTTCTCAAACCAATTAGATAATCAAAGGACCCGATTTCCATTCATTGCTTACTCTTTGCTGAACATGCTCCATGCAGCATCTCATTCTGGCAAATGCCTGACAATCTTTTTGTATACTGAGAGGGTGGCATGCTTTACGACTTAATAATGGAATTAACAAGTAACCTCTCTCTACTCTGTGTACCTTTTCTATGCTTGAACACACAGGCTTGATGTTTCTCCTTTTTCAATTTGTCATCTCCCAGAAGCATGTGAATCCTTGTAGGCATGGATGTATCTATATTTCACACTTAAAATAACCCTAGCTACATGTTAGGTGTGTAAGAGCCTGTGGAGTTTTTCCTACTGACGTTTTCCATGGCTGAGCTCATTAATCTGCATAGAATCCGGTTTTGTCAGACTGGGATTACCTCATAAATAGCAACCATAGGCTCAGTAGCAGTTTTTTCTTTCTTTTTTTTTTTTTTTTTTTTTTTTTTTTAGTGTTTTATTGTGATTTGTTGTTTTCTTGCTACAAGGTCTCATTCTGTAGCTCACCCTAGTCTGGAACTCAGTGCACAGCCTAGGCTTAGGTGGAAGTGATCCTCCTACCCCAGTTTTTACTCTACTTTGTGTTAAGTTCATCACTGGTACAGAAGAAATAAAAGCCTAGCTCTCTGCTATTTTTCTTTTGTTTCTGCTTTCTCCCACTGGTGGCCCTCCTTAGGTCATCATTCCAGTGAATCTCTAAAACTAAAAACACCTTTTCCCAGAGAGCGTACCCAGTATTCTGAGCCCTGCGTCCCCTGCCTGAATGTCCTCAAGGCCATATAGATATTATCTAGTGTCTGACACATGAGGGCACAGCAGGGCTTCAGGTAGGTGCCTGTAGGTTGGTGTGTAGACAGATCATGGACGTAGCCTGGGAATAGACGAGGCTGCATTGGTGTGGGATGAAGAGGGAAGAGAAGCTGCCGGTGTCATTTGGGTTACCAGATTTCATCTGAGAACCCCAAGGAATACTTGCACCCCTAACATAAGGCTGCTTTTCTGAGAGGTTATGAACAACTTGTATACTTAGACCTGGAGTAGCTGGGCATCCATGTTGAGCTCTTGTTCCAAACCCCATACATGTTCACTGGGGCAGGACATACCAAGGAGCTCTGGCCAGCTCCTAAGAGCCTTCCATCCCTTGGGGAGGGGGCTCAGCTCTGTAAACACTCTTTGAAGCTGTCGGGGGCATTTGTACATGGCGTTTTTTGCTCGAGGCTGCTGGGAAAGTGCTAAAACGTCTCTATTAACAAACACCCATTCTTATTTCCTTACTTAAAACACTTTAGACGCAGCCTTTTGCTTCAGCTGAGTGGCTCTACACCCACTGATGCATGATCACCCGACAGCAATTTCAAAATTGCGGGTCTCTATGCTGATGAAGGAACAGGAGCACAGCTGTTCCTCGTGTGTGATTTTCACCAAGAAATGGAGGACTGGCTTTAACGTCAACACTTAGAGATTTACTGTAACCCCGTTACTGGAAAGATACACCTTCAGCCAAATCTGGACCCATAACAATGGCCACATTCTTCTTCTCCCCTCTCCCTGGCCCTGTTCCTGAGAAAAGATCCAGCTCCCAATAGGACTGGATCCTTCCACTTTCCTCCACCTTGCTCAGCAGCTGGGTCTGTGTGGGTTAGCAGGGAACCCCGCTCTGTTGCCTCTTAGGGTGCTTGGTACAGGCAGAAGCAAAGGGGCACGGGGCTGGGTGGGGTGCTCTTCTCTGGTCTCCAACCCAGCATGGAAGAAGGCAGCTGTTCCAAGCTGCAGGCACCCTGCCTGACTCTCCTCAACACCCCAAAAAAGACTTTACGGCTGCGTGCTTCTAAGGAAAAGAAATTCAATTTCATTTTATTTTCAAAACAGAGAGGGTACAAGGCCACCCTTTGAGGTGGATAATTGGTGATACTCTGTGGGACTCAGAAACAGGGATGAACAAGAAGGGCCAGATTTACTGGAAAAAGGCCTTTGGCCCCATAAGTTTCCTCAAGTTCTTGGTAATTTGTCTCCCATATCATGTTCAGTTACATTAATGAATTAAATATGCGGTTTTAACTTCTTCTCACTCGACTCTAGAAGTCTCTCCTCTTTGGAGAATGAGCCACGGTTGGGCTGCATTCGCTCTTAAAACCAGATTTAAGCATTTATTGCTCTAGATGACACGCCTCCTAATGCCAACCATAACCATAAGCGGTTGATCATTTCAGACAGCTTTTGCCACACAATAAGACCTTCCCATGATGAATTCTCTCAGCCTCCCCACCGAGGTGGTGGCGGCGGCTCCTGGAGAGCATCGGGTATACCCGCTGGTGTTTGTCCCTTTGAGGGATGCTACATTCAGGGGCTAGGGTGGATCTCTAATAACTGTAATCGCATCTGCCCCATTTTTCCCTAGTGCCAGCTGGGAGGCTTGCTGTGTGCCCTGCCATGGAGTTCAGTTAGCACTAAAGTTGCTAGGGACAGCCTCAGGTATGGAAGGCCTTATAGGCACCAGATTAGGCCCCAGACAAGTAAGAGCACATGGATCAAGTAGACCTCCCTGTCTGGAGCTTGGGTAATGGAAGGACAGGTTCCTGGCAGGACAGTCCAATGGTTCATGTGAGTATCTGTGTATGCGTGTGCATGAGGAGGCCATTGGTCAGCCAGCAGGGTGCCACTCCTTAGGAGCCATCCGCCTTTTTAGAAGACTGGTTCTTTCACCAGCTGAAACAGTTAGGCTGGCTGGCCACCAAGCCTCAAGGAGTCTCGTGCCTCTCTCCTCCTCAGCATTGAAGTTTTAAGCACAAGCTACCACACGCAGCTTCTTTACATGCATTCTGGGGCTTTAGCTCGGGCTGTCATGCTTGGAAGGATTTTTACTAATTGAGGACAGGCTAGGGACTAGCTAGAGGTCTCAGGACTTGCTTTGAAGGAGTTGGACCTTTTTGGTTCGAGTTGGAAAAGAGAGAAAGGCAACTGTGTGCTAGGAGGAGCTCAGAGCCTGGGACCTGGGGCACGCTTGCAGCCTCAGGCATCTCAGTGAGGCCAAGGGCTCCCCTAAATGCATGTGTTTGTGCCAGCTCTGTAGGGCTGCTAGTGCGGTCAGCTCTTCCCTGGGTCTCCAGCAAGTCTTTGCATCTCAGCAGCCCATTTCAGTACCGAGTTCACTCCAGACAGTTCCCAGCCAGCATGCTATAGGGGGTGTCCCACTCTGGAGTGGCTGAATAGACCCCCCCCCCCAACGTTCCTCTGTGCTCTGCAGACAGACTGTGCCCTATGGACTGTCCAACTATAGAGGAAGCCTCCGGGGAAAGAGGTCCTCTGGACCATTTCCGGAAAGCTCCCAGCCTTCTCCACGGACCCATTTGCGCTGTGCTTGTGTGGAGACAGACGACAAGGCCTGTGCACACTTCTGCACACACACTACAGATGTCTCCAGGTATGACATACCTTCTAGTCCCATGCATACCCAGGTACAAGTCACTGGTGGGCAATGCTAAGCCAGGGGCTTCACAAAGGTGGGTGGAGGATAGGTCAGCCAGGTCTTCAGCCTTCCTTGCCTTTCAGAACACAGGCTACAGCCACAGCGTATAGTCTGTGAACAAACCAGAACGAACTGGGAATATTTAAAGAGTGAAGAACCCATCAGTCTCCTTGTATTTTCAGCTTCTTTGCAAACAGCATGAGGAGTTTATAGTCTTACCACGTCATATAAAGGACCCCCTGACCTGGGCTACCCATTTGGTTTCTTTGTGGTCCCTGGATCTTTTATCTGTATTTGAGACTGCATGGTCTTCTCAGCTGCACAGAGACTGCATATAGACCCATTTTGGGTGGTAAAAGCCACCATGCTTGCCCCAGGACCACTGTTCCCTAGATAGGTGCTATGAAACTCTTGGCTCCTCTTTTCCTTCATATTGGCCTTACCAAGCCAGCCAGGCAAAGCAGCCTATCGCTAGCCTGAAGGAAGGGCTGAGTGGTGTGCGGATGGGCCTCCCGTGGTCTCTCTTATGAGTTTACTAATCTATCGGAGCGGGTGAGCTCAAAGCAAGGCAGGCACTATGGCCTCGGGGCTGGGCTCTGCCATCTGGGGAACCTGGTGCTCACTGCACTTTTGTTCTCAGATGGGGTTCCGAGCACCCAGCGAGTAACCGAGCAGTGTGTTTGGCACTCAGACATCCACCCACCGAGCCTCCAGTCCTGCAGTCAATGCCTGGAACTTGGTCCTTAGGGAGCACATATTAACGAGCTTGTTGGTGGGGAAGAGGAAGTCATAATTTGACACCCCCAAACTAGCCACATGGAAATGTTAATTCCTGAAACCTGCTGTGTCCCCACAGTGATTCCAGGAGAGCAGAAAGACCAGCTGAAGAGGAGAAGAGAGAGACAGGAGGTCCACGTCAAAGGTGAAGACAGGATACATTTATTCAGGGGCACAGAGTGGGTGGAGAGGTGGCACCTGCTCTCAATAAGGGGCCAGCAGGACTCCAGAGCTCACAGGGGCCCTCTGCAATAGACAGTGGCGGGTTTTTTTTTTGTTTGTTTGTTTGTTTGTTTGTTTTTCTTTTTTGGTCTATCAACTGTGGGTATACATGGTTATTGTCACTTTCCTGGTACTGAGTAACCCTTTGTGTTTTTGGAGCACATCCTGTGTCCCCCTTGAGCCTAAGGTAATGACAGATAGCTTGGCTCTCCCTGAAACAGCAAAACCCTTACTTGCCATTTTGATAGCTCCCCAGGCTGAGCTGATCAATCCCACCGTCCTCTACTTCCGTAACCAAGTGTTCCCTTTTAAGTCCTTTCTTCTCAGCGGACATGGCTGTGCCCCATGGACAGTAGACACCCAACCGGCACTCACAGATCATTTTGTTATTGTTTTAATACCTGCTTCATTTTGTGTTTGTTTGGTTTGGTGTGTGTGTGTGTGTGTGTGTGTGTGTGTGTGTGTGTGTGTGTGTG
>NW_026596234.1:3854904-3866728 GCF_907164565.1 Psammomys obesus | reverse complement strand
GTGTGTGTGTGTGTGTGTGTGTGTGTGTGTGTGTGTGTGTGTGTGTGTTGTTTTGTGTTTGGTATGAGCAATCCTGAGGGCTTCCTGCAACCAAGTTGAGCTCATTTGTCAGCCTGGTTTGTCTACCAATCAGAAGTGTTACTCAGCTGCACATCAGCAATGGGATAGTAACTAACATTCGTAGCCTGGAGCTGGCCTCAGTTCTTGCAGGGAATGATCAGGGGAGGATTAATCCAAGCCCTGCCTGCAGGAGTTTCTATATATATAAGATGGCTTCCAGTGGTCTAGAGAAAATGGAAGAAAACAGAGAGGCCAAGGTGCCAGCAGGTCCTCAGAGAGTGTGTGACAGGCCCCAGCTGGTCCGTACTCAACCTCCTCTTCATTCCTTTTCCCCTTTACAACTTTTTTCCACCCCTAACTACAGTTCTGTCAGTGAGAGCAGAGTATAATCAAAACTATACACTCATTGCATCATTTATTAATTTACATGTATGTTCATTTGGCCAAGATCTGTTACTCACCTGCTAAGTGCTGGATCCTCACTATTCTAGCCAGGCAGGGAATGAGGCAATGGGTCTTCTTTAGTTTAGTTAGTGGTCGAAGCAGACAGCAGACAAATATATACAGCACAAACTGAGGAGAGCAAAGGAAAACCTGGCAGTTGATCAGGGCTAGTGCTGGGTGCTATGGTTTGTGATTGGGTGGACAGGAGCCATCTCACCATCCAAGTGATCTTGGCACAGAGACCTGTAGAAGGGATGGTCTGAGCTACATGGATGCAGGAGGGACAGGTGTTTCAGGAAGGAGGAATGGTAGAGACAAATGTCCCGGGGCTGTCCAAGGAACAGCCATCAAAGGAGCTATGTGCAGAGAGAGCACATGATACCCCCTCCCATGATGCTTCAGAGAGGATCCAGTGACTGAAGTGCATGCTCTGTTAGCACAAGGGTGAGTGTGACCCCAGCACCCACATAAGAAGCTGGGTGTGGTGGTCTGCTCTGTGCCTGTGACTCTGTGGCTCGGGTGCAGAAAAGCAGCTCCCTGGGCTCCCTGGGCTCCCTGGGCTCCCTGGACAGCTAGCCCAGCCTAAACAAACAGGCCGGGGTCCCCACAAGGGACACTATTTTAAAAAGAAAAGGTGACTAGTACTGAGGAATGACACCTGAAGTTGCCCTCTGACCTTCACAGGCATGTGTGCCCACCACATGCCTGTCTACCGCTCCCCTCCCCACATACATACTCCCAATCAAAAATGAGATTGGGTTTGGTGGGGGATGTACCCCTGGAGCCTGTCAAGGTATCGTCCAGATCCTTCTAATTCACGTAAAGTTCTTAGAAGATGCTTTGTGCCAGAGGAGAGCCTTTAATTCTGCCGGCATCCCTCTCTGATTAGATGTTGAGTTAGCAATGGCCACAGAATGGCAGCTACTACTAAGCCATTCTGAGCTTGTGGTTATCAAAGAGGGAACCTCTGGGTGGCCACACCTGCTGCTATTCTTCTTTTCACACCTCTGTTCTCAGCTTCTAAAATCACTGAGCAATTTAGTGAGGGGGAACTTGCAGGCAGGAGGCAGAAGAGGCGTGGCCAGGGTCATCCCTTCAAGTTGGAAGAGCTGGTGTGCTAACATAACATCCCTCTTTTTTTTTCTTTTGTTCTTTTCCCTAGAAATAGGTTGAAGTCGAGAACAGATAAAGGCCTCCAGCCTTAATGAGCCCTAGCAGGCCACAACCGATGCTTCTTGCTTCCTGCAGCAGACTTCATCCTTGCCCTCCCTGCCTGCCAAAGGCCTTTCAGGAAAGAGGCATGGTGCTTACACAGTTTAACTTTCCACCTCTTTAGGGACGGGGGGAGAGTTGGCCTGAGGCAAAAAAAAAAAAAAAAAAAAAAAGGAAAGAAAGAAAAAAGAAAGACCCACCCAAAGAGTCCCCTCCCCCTTACTGGTAGCCCTACTCCAAGAATGCCCAAGTCCAAAAGACCCCAGTTCCCTAATGGGTAAAATGATCCCACATGTGCCCCGGGGGCCAGATGCCTGTGGCTCCAGTTTCACAAGGAAATTGTTTGGGAGGTACGTTAAGTCAGAAAGCTACTTACTGACTTTTGACATGAGGCCTTTTGGAGAGTAAGTGGACACCAGGTTGGCTCTTGGCAAAAGTAAACACGCGTCCGTCTCCTAGAAGACACAGGACACCCATGTGGCCGGAGTAGGCCTGCTTCTGCAGCCTGCATGGCCCATGCAAGTAGTGAGCTGTGAAGCGTCTGTCTGAGTGAGACCTAGGGCCCAGCTGTCTCTGATGTTGCAGTTCACAGGATTTAGAAACTTTCAGCCATGCTTATTGTTCACCGGAAGAGCGGACCTCAACATTAAGAAGAAAAAGGAAAGAAGAAACCTAGATGTTGATGAGACAAAAAAAGAAGAGGGAAAAAAAAATGCATTCTTGATGGTTTTGAACTCTGGGACACTCAGCAAAGAGCTGTGGGTTCTGCAACAGCCTCTGTTTTGGAGCTCCTGAGCCACCTTGCAGCAAGCTGCCCTGAGGACAGCGCCAGCTCAAGGCTGTTAGGCTGCTGGATATCTACTTTCATGAATAAATGTGGATCTTTGGGGAGTGGCTTGCGGATAAGCTGAAAATACAAACTCTTTGTACATTATGTAAATTCCTGTTTATCTATATAATTGGCAACAACTGGGAATTGTAACTCCTGGTGGTTCAAAATCTCTTTTAGCTGAGCTCTTTCCGCTGTGTTCATGGTGAGTGTGGGGGACGAGGGGGGGGCAGACTTTGAGTCCCCATGTAAATTCTGCTCTGCAGGCCCAGCTGGGACAGTCTGCCCACCTCCCCTCTGGGCCTCACAGCACTGTGAACCTGTCTTTGGGCATGTGCCAAGGGCGCCATGTGGAGACACTTTAGCTGTTGTGTGAAGTGGGGCTTTAACCAGATGGTAAACTTCAGAGGCTCGTCTCCTAAGTTATTACAGGTGTGAACATGCCTGCCTATTGCTTTGGGGGTGGGAGGAGGGAGAGTGACGGTTTGCTGGTGTCGGGGGATTGTACAGTTTAGAGAAGTAATTATTTATTGGGGAACTGTTTTCTACTTAACTTCTTTAGGGGATCTAATAAAAGGAAAGGCATTGTAGATAGGTAGACAGCCAAATCTTAAATTGTTTATATCCCTTAGCACATACTTCAAGCGCAAACACACTATTCAAGACAATGGCCAGACTGTATCTTAAAAACACCTCTACTCACTGTGCGAACACTTAGAAGATAAGTCAAATGCATAATAAAAAATCTGAATGTTTGCTCTGGTTTGTGGGTTTTTCCTTGCACACATAGTTACACATCCACTCTTCATAGGCCTCTGGAGACAGCAGGAGGGGACAGGAGTTCTAGAGGTAGGAATCATCAAGAAAGGAAAGTTTAGAGCGAGGCGGGGCAACAATTGGAATACTGGGGAAGGCGAGGAGCCTGGAGACCAGTTAAGAGAAGATAAGCATCAGGGCAGCTGGGAAGAAGGTTTGGATGTAGTTGGCAACTTTCTTGGCATCCCTGGCTCCTCACACAACCTTTGCAGGGAGGCGATCACGGGCCTATTGCTCAGGGCATTTAAGAAGTATCTCCAGAAGTGACCACAGTAGCAAAGCCGCACAGGACATAAAAGCAAAAGGGAGGCTGTTGGATTAAAAGGAGAGGGAGAACATAGGAGGGCAGGGGTAGGCAAGGGATGAACACTGTCAGAGTATTTTAATGCAAATGCCATTATAAAAGCGTCACACGGTATGATCCCTGACAATAAACTTTTAGAAAGGATTCTACAGCATCTCTAGCAGTGGTTCTCAACCTGTGGGTCACAATCCCTTCATGGGGGTCACCTATCACATATCCTCCATATCAGATATTTATATCACTAGTTATAACAATAGCAAAATTACGGTTATAAAGCAGCACCAAGATAATTTTATGGTTGGGGGTCACTACAACATGAGGAAGTCTAACAAGGGGCTCCTGTGTTAAGAACGTTCCGAACACACTGGTCTAGAGGATCTGGGAGTCCTGTCTCTGTTCCCCGCCTTTTAATCCAAACCCATACTCCGAGAGCCCACCAGGGGAATAGAGCTGGGCCAAGACAAAGACACAGACACTCCCCCACCCTCGAATCCTGTGTTTGGAGTAGGCTGGATCACTATCTAATCTGAGAGAACCCGAGAGCCTCTTGTTTTAATTAAACTCATTTTGGAGAGTTTTGGCTCTGTTAAACAGAGAGAGTTGAACACTGATTTACTCAGCAAGGACCTTGTTGTCCCTGGGAGACACTCATGGGGCCTGCCATCCTTCAGCCCTTGGAGAGGATTCAGGGCATAGGAACAAACAGTCCAGGAGGTCTAGGAGCTTCCTATGAGCACCCTGGTCCAGGCCAGGCTTTCTGCATAGGGAGGAGCAGTGGAGGAGGGTGCGCAGGGCTGTCTACAGAGACCATAACACCCTAGTTCACAAGGGTAAAGGATTTCAAGATGGTCGAAACAGAGACCTAAACCAATGGGCAGTCTGCTGCAGGGCTTCCCTGGTGGCCTTGAGTCTGGAGAATGGGTTTGGCTACAAGCTCCCAAGTAGGACTAATCTTAAGCAACTATACCCTCAGTTCCTTTATTTCTAAGATGGATGTAGTACTTGCTCTGCCTAACTCACAGGATGTGAGTTTTTTCAGGATGTCAGTCAAGGCTTTATGTCTCTACCCACCAACCACCTCTAAACCCAAGGCACCAGATCCTTCCCCCCTTCTCAATGTGTGTGCCTGTGTATGTAGTGTATGTGTGTACGTGTATGAACATCTGAGTGTTTACATAGATACCTGAGACTGAAAACTGATGACAGGTGTCTTCCTCTGTCACCTCCACCTTAGTTTTTGAGGCAAGGTGTCTCCCCGAGGCTAGCACTCACTAATTGGGCTAAGCTAGCTGGCCAGCAAGCCCTAGGGCTCCTGCTGCCTCCCCCCCAGTCCTGGATTTCATGAGTGCATGTCCATAAGAGACCTGGAGATCTGAAATCAGGTCTCCATTCTTGCTCAAGGAATGCTTTACTCACGGTGCTCCCACCCTCCCCCCAGCTCCTCCTGGCTTTTTTGTTTTGTTTTTAAATGAAAAGTTCCACACAGACACATACATTTGAGTTTAGAATGCATCTTAAGGTAATGGAATTGCTTCTGTTACTGTCAGAACCATCAGCCCTCAGCTCCCACCCCTGGAAGGTGTCAGTTCTCCAAATCCCTGAGTTAATCTGATATGAAAGCTTTGATACGCAAAGCTTGTGTGATTCAAGCTCCTGGTCCTTGGAACTTTCTAAGCCCACCAGGGCCTCTCCCTCACTGAACACCTGGTTCTTTTTCTGGTAGGAAGGCTGGGAAATTATATGACTTAGTGACTTCCAACACAAGGGCCCTTCTGATAGGTGTGCCCCATTCATCCTCCCAGCATTCCAGAACAAGATAGCAAGGTGTGACAAGAGCTGGGCTAACACACATAATCCTGTGAGGCCAGGAGGGTGGTCAGTGAATGTGAACTGTTGCTTCCCCCTCCACCTTTATCTTCCGTGCTCCTCCCTCCTTTCGACCATCTTCACTTGAGCAGCCCCTTCACAAGGCACCATATGTGAGTGCATAATTGGTAAAAACAAACAAATAAACATCAGGATGAGGTTTGCCCCCAGCGCTGGCTTTGTGTTCATTAGGACACACAGGGGACTGACAATCTCTGTGGGACCATCACGTCTTTTTCACAGCTTTCTCTCTTGTTGGCAATAAGGAGCCCCTGCCTCATCCTCCACAATGAATGCCATAGTGAATGCCCCCTTTGGCTGTTTATTTGACTTTTTGGTGTGTGTGAGTGTACACATGCCTGTGTGTTCACATATGCTTGTGTAGCATAGGAGGCCAGAGGTTAACCTTGGGTGTTGTTCCTCAGGACCCATTGCCTCACCCACTCACACCCCACACCCACCCCTGCCTTTTTTTAGACAGGGTCTCTCACTGGCCCCTGATTAGGCTTGGCTGGCCAGCCAGGGAACTCTAGGGAAACTACCCATCCCTGTATCTTAGTTAGGGTGTCTATTGTGAAGAAACACAATGACCACAACAGCTCTTATAAAGAAAAACATTTAACTGGGCAGGCTTATAGTTCAGTGGTTTAGTCTCTTATCATCATGGTAAGAAGCGTGGCAGCATGCAAAGAGACATGATGCTAGAGAAGTAGCTGAGAGTTCTATGTCTGGATTCAAAGACAGCAGGAAGAGAGAGAGTGAGACACTGGGCCTGGTGCGAGCATCTGAGACCTCAAAGCCCACTCCAACTGACATGTTTCCTCCAACAAGACCACACCTACTCCAACAAGGCCTCACTTCCTAATAGTGTCACTCCTTATGAGCATATGGGGGCCATTTTCATCCAAGCCACCACATCTGCCTTCCCAACTCCGGGATTTCAAGTACACGCTGCCACAGGTAGGTTCTGAAGATGGAAGCACTTTTAATTCTTGAGCTGTCTCACCAGCCAATATCTTGGTTTTAGATATATGTGGGTCTGGAAAGGGGAAGAAAGAAAGAAAGAAAGAAAGAAAGAAAGAAAGAAAGAAAGAAAGAAAGAAAGAAAGAAAGAAAGAAAGAAAGAAAGAAAGAAAAGTATGTACCAATCTGTGCAGCACTTCCTAAGCTACTTATGACTGAGAGTATAGAGAGCTGAAATAGTCAAAAGAAGGGGTCTTGGAGTAATATGGGGCAGAGGAAGGGTTGGTGAGCAGCAGCCAACCAAGCCTCTCAGGAGGGACATGCTGAGGAAGGGGTGTAAGCTATGCCAAAGCTTGGAGAAAAATGGGGTTCTGGGTCTTTCAAGGGCCAGTGAGAGGCAGAGGGTAGCAGGATGAGGTGAGCAAGAGCAGAGAAGAGTATGTGATCATGGGTGTGAGGCAGGAACCTAAGCTGACCCCGTGATCTTTGTAGCATCTTAGGTGTGCCCAAAGCATGAAGAGTTCAAGCTTATCCCTCTGGGAAAGACATTGTAAGCTCACCAGGAGACATACCTCGCTCCTGTTTGGTGCTGATTCTAGACACACACCCTACTCCCACCTCAGGGCAGTCCTCCTTCCCTCTTCCTGGCAACACCTCTTATGAAAACACGATGGCCCTTACAGGCAGACCACTTGGGTTACTGATCTTTGACCGATGCTCTGGTCTAAGACCAGAGTGTCTGTGTCACTGACCCCCCCAGAGTGATACTACTCCATGAATGGCCGTGTGTGTACATGTTTCACAGAGCAGGACACTTCCCTGTACCTTCTAAATATTTGACTGTTAGACTTTGCTGTTGTTGTACCGTTGTGGCTTGAATGTGAAATATCCCCCCCCCCCCCCCGCAGGGCCATGTGTTTGAATTCTTGGTGGACAGCTAGCGGTGCTGTTTAGGGAGGTCGTGGAGCCTATAGGAGGTAGAGGCTTGCTAGAAGTGAGTCACTAGAGGTAATCCTTGAAGCGCAACAGCCCAACTTCCTGTCCGATCTCTGTTGCCAGGGCAATGTAAGAAGCCTCAAACACCCCTACCACTGTAGACACCACACAGTTTCTCCATGGATCACATTCCCTTAAACCATGAACCATGAGCCACTTGTCCTCGCTCTTAAGTTGCCTCCTATCAAGTGTTCTGTCACAGAAATGAGGAAAGTGACTAATGAACAGTTGCTGTGAATAACTCCTTTACTGCTTCTGCACATGGCACATATTCTTGGCACTGGGGTCACAGGTGTGTATTGTCTATCCCCCTCTGCAATGGGGACTCAGCAGCTACAGGCAGTATGTGAATTATTGGGCCTTGTCATGTTCTGTTCTTCTGATTGACATTAATCAGTGGACCAAGTGGCTAGTGGGCTAGTAACAGCACTCTAAGGGTCATGAATGTCTTCATTTTCGTCTATCTGCATACGTCTTTATCTTGAAACTGTGTGTGATAGTTCAGCAGATATCACCCTTTTGTTAAAGGATACTACCCTTTTCTTTTCTGGCATCACAAATAGTCTTGACTTGTGGGCTGTTTCTTTTCTCTGTGTGTCCTTAAATATGTTTTTCGTATCCTTGATGCTCTGCATTAGAAGGTGACTAGGCAGAGTTTTTATGTTGTACCATTTTGTCTATGCCAGGAAGCACTTGGGATGAATTTTCCATCGAAAGGAGCCCCATCCTTCTATCTCCAGGAGACTTTTGGCTCTGTCACCCAGTGTTGGTACTCCACCACTCGCTTAGTGCCCATTAGTCGAATTGTTTGTCTGTGTACTTTTCCTTGAGTTTGAATCTAGTATTAAAAATCCAATGACGAGACTGGAGAGATGGTTCAACAGTTTTAAGTACTTGCTGCTCTTTCAGAGGACCTGTGGAATGGCTGACAACTGCCTATAACTCCAGCTCCAGAGGATCTATCACCTTCCTCTGGCCTCTATAGGCACCCTCATGCATGTGTGCCTATATACACACACACACACACACACACACACACACACACTGCAAATAATCCTTTAAAATTAAGCTATCTTAAGCAGGCATTTATATGGAGACAATGTTCTGTATCAGAATTACTCATCATTCAATCCACAGATGTTCTTGGAGGGCTCATCCTGTGCTGGGGGGTGGGAGGAGTCAGCCACATATGAAGTCTCTTATTTATTCAAAGTGTGCACTATCTGATCAATAGCTCCTCAGTATAATTCCATGATCTAAGGGCTGCTATGGTCCTCCTCTTAAGGATAATAACAAAAGCCAGGGGCTGTGAGATTGGCTCTCCCATGGGCAAAGAGTTCTCACCATGGACCCTGCCTTTACCTACACACATAGTGCTCACTCATTCTGTAAAGTAAGTAATTAGCTAGTTCGAGTGGCCATGGGGAATTGAGGCAGCTGGTGCTGATTCCATGCAGATGTTGCCAACCAAAAGAGCTAAGCAAAAACCCCTACATGAGTCAAACATCAAAACCACTCTAAAACTCTATATGCAGAAGTTGGAAGCCCAACCCTGTCTCTGCTACACCGCCTCCCTTCTGCCTCTAGATACCATTCTGTGGCTCTCTGGTCCACCTGGCTCCATCTTATCATCTAAGTATGAAACAAGTACCAAGGCCAAGAGAAGTCTGCCTTCCAGGCATGACGTGGCCGTGCGTGTCTTGAAATTTGAGTAGCTGTGATTATCCACAGCCAGGAGATCCTTGCAAGACAGACCCTCATTAGAGAACTTTACCACAGGTCATAGCGCTCATTATTTCTGTCCTCCTGCCCAGTCATTGACGGCATTAGCATGTACAGGACATAGAAGGTTTGGGAGAGAGGTAAGTCATGTATAGAGCTTCTGGGAGGTCGTCTCCAATTCTGCGGTGGGACTTTGCAGCAATGCAGCTTTTTGGGTGTTCCTATAAGAAACCTCTCACCCATGTCCCAGAAGGGTCCTCAAGCTGAACTTGGCTAGAATGGTGTCTGTGGTCTGTCACTGGTTCCCCATCTGGGGTGAAAATGTATTTGTTCATGCCTCTCTAGTAAAAGTAATGCAACACCTCATCCCACTTCTCACTGCAGAAAAGATAACAAAGTGACATTGTTTTCCTTCTGCCCCAGAATATATATATTCCCTGACATCAAATGCACACTGTTTTTCTTCATCAATTCTCCAACACCACTAGGTGCCCAGCAACTCAATTCAATTCTGATGTTATCTACTGGAAGTGGCACCTGATCCCACAAGCTAACATCTCAAAATAAGGCAGCTCCCTCTGCAGATATCAGCCACAAATAGGGTCTCCACATGACCCGTGTTTCTGCCTGGCTTCACGAGGCACATCCCCATGTCTGACAAGTCACTCAAACAATTGCAAGAACAGAAAGAGCTCTGCATATGGTCACAGTTTTGTTGGGCAAGATAGGGCACATTCAGGGCAGTATGGATGTAGATGAAGCCTTACTAGAAAGGAGACACCTTGGAAATAAACACATGCAAAAGTTCTATGAGATGACATATAGCAGGACGGCATAGAACTTTCTGTCATACCCTGACACATTCACCAACATGGCAGCCCTTTGAACACAATGTTTAAGGGTTCTGTGGAAGTTTACCATTGACTATTGATTATTGAACTCAACCTCACAGGTCAATGTGTGGGAACAGAAAGCTATAACCCTATAGTCAAGGTCTCTTTGAGGACCTGTTCCATCAAAAACCTACACCCTGCTCCATTAGTCACTCCATTAGCAAACAAAGGACTGAAAATTTTCAGGGGTTCAAGAGCCCTTGCTAGTTACCAAGGGATAAAGACCAAACATTTTTGTAAGACATGTTATTTTTTTCTTTTGTGTGTGTGTTTGTGTGTGTGTGTGTGTGTGTGTGTGTGTGTGCTGTGCCTGTGTTTGTGAGTGTGCACCACATGTGTGAGGTGAGGCATCCACCAAGGCTAGGAAAGGGTGCGGGACACCCCTGGAACTGGAGTTACAAGCAGTTGTGAACTACCAGGTGTGGGTGCTGTGACCTCGGGGCCCTCTGCAAGAGCAGCAACTGTCTTGAGTACTTAAAATATGGATATTTTTTTGAAATCCCATAAGCACATACTTTAAAAATAGACTTTTCTGGTTTTGCTCAATGTTTTTGCAACTGGGTGAATATGACATGGTTTATTCAGCTGGTATCTAGAGGTGACCAACGAGTTGTTCCCAATATTTTATTATAGCAATTGCTACTACAATGGCTAAACCTGTCATGCTGTTTCTTCATGGGTGGGTCTATCTGAAAGCGACATTCCCAGCAGCAAGACTGATATATCAAAAGGCAACTACATCTGTGTTTTCAACAGACTTTGTCAGATTCACCAATGTATTGCTGCCATCACTATCTGATGATAAGTTAGCTGACTGAGATTCAAAAGGTGAGACGTTTCCCCCAAAGTGATTTCAGTAAAGGGAAGTTGAAACAGACAAATCATTAGGAAGGTAGGAGAGATGGGGGAGAACGGGAAATGCTTTAGGGGTAAAGACAGATGAAAGTTCTGGATTTATTTTTGCTTTTAAAGTCTATTTATTATGTGGGTGTGGGGGGGCATTGTATACCGTATCACATGGGCCATTGGTCCTGTGTGGCAAGAGAACGTTGTGGAGTCATTGATATCCTTCTACCTTTATGTGGGCTCCAGGGATCATTCTCATGTCACTAGGCCTGAATGGCAAGCATCTTTACCCATTGAGCCATCCTGCCAACTCCTGGGATGAAGTTTTGTGAAGAGGAGCCATGCTGCATTGGATGCTCCACATTCAGGAATATACAGGCATCACAGATTGGACTTGGTGGTTTTTGTTTGTTTGTTTGTTTGTTTGTTTTTTAAAGAAGAAAACACATAGTTGGGAAGGGTAGAGGGGGGTCTGGGATAGTGAAAGAGGAATATGATCAAACTATATTATATGATCTTCTTCAACAATTAATAAATGTATTTTTAAATGGCAAGGAGAGGAAGAAATAAAGGCCCCGTGAAGTCTGATGAGAATCTCTCCCTGACCTACAGTGTCACTCGAAGTCATTCTTTTGAGTGATTTTGATAATGTGGGAAAGGGCAATTGAGCCAGTGAACCAGGAAGCGTTTGCTCCTTTTCATCATCGAACCAGGAAGTATTTGTTCCTTCCCGAAATTGAACCAGGAAGTATTGTTCATTTCCACCACTGAACCAGGAAGCAGTTGCTCTTTCCCATCACTGAACTGGAAGTGTTTGCTCCTGGGAGTGTGTGTGTGTGTGTGTGTGTGTGTGTGTGTGTGTGTGTGTGTGTG
>NW_026596234.1:3832463-3854894 GCF_907164565.1 Psammomys obesus | reverse complement strand
TGTGTGTGTGTGTGTGTGTGTGTGTGTGTGTGTGTGTGTGTGTGTGTTCCAGTGGAGTAGCCTGGTACCTCACTAATGGACTGGCCAAGCTGGCTGTCTAGGACAGCAGCTAATTTCAGAAGCTCCAGATTCCTGTCTTAGGTTTGTTTCTACTGCTGTAATTGGCAAACACCATGACCTTGGGGAAGAAAGGGTTTATTTTATCTTATACTCCTAGGTCACAGTCCATTGATGAGTGACAGTGAAGAACTCAAGGCAGGAACCTGGAGGCAGGACCTGAAGCAGAGGCCACAGAGGACTGCTGCTTCCTGGTTTGCTCAGCCTGCTTCCTTCTGCAACCCAGGACCAACCACAGTGATCTGGGCCTTCTCGTATCTATCATGGATTAAGAGAGTGCTCTATAGAGTTTTCTACAGAAGCGTTTTCTCAAATGAGGCTCCTCTTCCTGGATGACTCTAGCCTGTGTCAAGTTGAAAAAGCTGACCAGCTCAGTCACATCTCAGGTGGACCAGCATCTGTGCCTCACTGGGAATCTGGGAGCTAGGGAGGTAAAGGCAAGAAGATCATACTCTCAAGACCAGCCTTGACTACATAGCATATTGGAGGCCCATCTGTTTACATAGTAAATTCCTTCTTAGGCGGAGTTACTTATAGAGTGAGACCCTCTCTCAAGAAAAAAAATAAAGTTTGGGAATCTCCAGCACCGGGGGAGAAGCTGGGGGTGATGGCTTGCATCTATAATCTTAGCGCTGAGGAGGCAGAGGCAGGACCCCTGGGAATTGCTGAACAGCTTGTCTATCTGAATTGGTGAGCTACAGGTTCAGTGAGAGAGCCTGTCTCAAAAAATAGAGTGTGCTTGCAACAAGGCTCAGCAGGTAAAGGCGCTTGCTGTGTAAACCTGAGCGTGATCCTGGAGTGTGATCCTTTACTACGTAAGGTAAAGAAGAGAACTGCCTCCACAGAGTTGCCCTCAGACCTCTACATATACGTGCCATGCATGGTACATGTGTCCCCACAGGAATCATCACACACACACACACACACACACACACACACACACACACACACACACGCCATTTTAAAACTCTAAGTTTAAGAAGTGATTAAGGAAGACATCTGATATAATCTTTGGTCTCCATATATACATGCTTGTGCTCTCTCTCTCTCTCTCTCTCTCTCTCTGTCTCTCTAGTTTTTGCATGTTTTTTTCACCAAGAATATCTATTCCTGCTCAAAAATACAAAAGACCAGTCCATATCCAAGGACACTGGACATTTTTGAGTGCTATCTATAAAGCTCCTTTTTAAACAATTTACCCCTTCTCTCCATGCCCACCCCATCCCAAGATGACAAAGAATAAACTATACAGTCACTGCTCTGGCCTATTTGATTGGACCAAGGTTGGATACCTTAAAAACTTGTCTTCTTGGAGTTTAGAAGTTGAGCTGTGAGTTAGTCCATTCCCTTCTGCATTGTACACAGAGAGGAATGAGCTTCAGATACTGGGAGAAAGAAGGAATCCTTACATGTGGAACAAATAGGAAAGCAAGCATGGAGGGAGGAAAAGAAAGGGAGCCCTCGCTGGCCCTTGGTGACATTCATCTCTGTCTCATCTCCTTGCAAGACTGGCCCTGCTTTGTACTTGGGTTTCATGCAACAAGACACTTTTCTCTCAAGAAGGCCCTCACAGACCCCTCTGCTCCTGTAACTAGTTAATGACCTCAGTGTGGGCACCCTCATATAATTCACCAGAGAACCCACTAATTACTAGCTTTTATTGCTCCAATTCCAAAAGGCAAAGAGAAAAATCGTCCTCAGTTGCTCCTAAACAACCCTGGCTCCGCAGTAATTGGGTCAAACTGGGTCATATGTCCATCTTTGAACTAGTCACTGAGCTAGGAAGCCACAGGGTAGGGATGGGTATGGGTCTGACATTCAGTCTTTGAACCCAAAAGATGTTTTTCCCTGAGAAGAAAATGAGTGACAGGCAAAAAAAGACCACCAAGAGCCCACTGAAGGTGCCTAGCAACACAAGAGCCCTGATTAAGACATCATTTCTGTCTTGAATTAAGTGGAGTGCTTCTGCAAAAAAAAATAAAAATAAAAAATAAAATAAAACCCGTGATTTTCATCAATTTGCAGACTACTAATAGGAAATGTACCCTGACAGGCTCATTCAGACACTTCCTTCATGCACATGTCTTTACAGGGTTTCTAAAGAGCCAAACATCTTCTTTATTTCTCTCCCCATCCCATGGTACAAGAAACAGGTGAGGGGAGGAAGCAGTCAGTGGTGGAAACTCACATTGTGATGGAAGGGATGGTCTTTCTTTCAGTCACAGCATAACCACAAGTCAGGGGCCAATGATATTGTTGCCACACGAAAAACCCCACACCCATTTATTTATAGCTAATTTCCAGTCACCCTTGGAATCAGAGTGTCTTGGGCTTACTTTGGACATAGGATCCAGGAGCCCAGGTCCTAGGTATAGAAGTGATCAGGAACATCTCAGGCTTGTCATTGAATATTCAAGGCTATTTGGTGGTGATAGAGACCACCCCACTGGGTCTTTTGCTGAGATCTGGGGTGGGTGAAGTCTGAGGGGCTTGCTTTTTTCACTTGGTATCAAGTCAGTATTTAAAAATCAAAAACCATTCTTAAGACTTCTCTCTTTCCTGGGTGCTCTTGATCCAAAGAGTGTCTGAAACTTCTGGGTGGCTGTAAGGTCCAAAATGATCCAGCCCCCAGCTTCATTGTACCAAGGAACTCGCATGACTTCAAAGATTCCTTCCTTGCAGTTTCCTGAATCCCTACCCATCTCATGACCTTCACTTAAACTGTTTCCCTTCTGGAATGTTCTCTTTCCCTCAGCCCCCCTCTGCCCAGACTATGTCTATTCCATTCTTACCCAACCAGGTCAAAGCCTTGTGGCTTTACATTCCAAAACCACTTGCGTGGCCCCATCACCTATGCGGTCTCCTCTCAAAGCAAAGCTGTACCTAGAGCTAGCAAAGGCAGCTTTGGCAACCAACCATGACTTCCCAAAGGCCCAGCAGAGAGCTTCATGGGTCAGCCATGGCTGAAATTCTCCCACTATCTTCCTGAACCACTTTAGCAGCTTGTATCCTCATCTCCAACACCCTGTATCACACAGCCTCTCCACGGAGCTGCTCATCTTCAGCTAGTGGCCTCGACCTCCCACAGATGGCCTGCATAGCACAGATGTGGTAAAGGCTCCTCTGCTAATAGGTACAGACAGACACTAGTGCCCTGATAACACACTCTTTGCTGCTCTTGGCCAGTTACCTTCATTGTCCATTTACCATGTCTCTTCTTTCTCCCTATAGCAAAGGTCTATCTGTCTGTCTCCCTCCCTCCCTCCCTCCTTGGTGTGTAACCCAGTGGTTGAATATGTGTGAGGATGAGGGGGTATATATACATATGTTTGTATGTGCTCGTGGAGGCCAGAGTTGGTCACCCTCAGTTGTCCCTCAAGAGCCTTCCACCTTGTTTGCTGAGATAGAGTCCCTCACTGACTAGGCTGGCTGGATATCCAATGCCAGGGGGCCTCTAGTTTCCATGCCCTAAAATGGAACCATTAGTGTGAGCCACCATACCTAGCTTGTGGGGTCCTGGTTAGGGCCTCATGCCTTCAAGGCAAGCACTGTATCACTGAGCTATCTCCCCTCAGCCCAGGTTTGTAGTGTTCCATCCGAAGGCTGAAGAAGTTTCTCTAGGATTTATTCTAAGATTCCCACAGACCCCGGGGACTGACGTCTGCAGGGCTGCCTGCTGTCAGAATCCAAGGCACAATGAGTAGATGAAAGGGCATACACAACCCACGCTGAGCAACTACTGGGAAGGGGCATAAAATTCTCTGCAAAGTAGATTATTTTTCTTTGTGACTGTGTGTGGAGTTTGGCACAGTACAAGTGGCAAAGATAATAATTTGAATTTCCTCATGATTTCTTTTAATTTTGGATTTTATTAGGGAGGAATTATTCATTTGGCTTGTACGCATTAAATTTTATTCAACTCGTATGATTGCATATTAATAGAGTTACAGCCTGCTTGCTGCCTTAATGCTATGTTTTCAAGGGACTTGATGAAGAATTTCTCAATTTTGTTATGCAAGGTTGTTTTTGCTATCCTTTGCTTTGTTTTGAACTCCAGAGCCAACAGACTCCATTTGTTTCAGCTCTCGAAAGGCTCCTCGGCCACGGTGACTTACCTTCAAGGGCATGCCTCAGGGTGCCATGGTTCTGAGTGCCTAGCACTGTTTCTTACTGTCTACATGTTGCCTAGATTTACTTGGTCGGATTTGAGAGATCAAATAAAATGCTCGGTGTTTAGGCTTTTTCTGTCCCGGTGACATGTTGATTCACTAGAGGTCATCCCAGACTTTAGAGGTGTAGTTTTCATTGTTACGGTGACTTTTCCTTGATTGACTTTGGACTGGAGAGATGGCTCAGCAGTTAAGAGCACTGGCTGCTCTTGTAGGAGACCCAGGTTCAACTCCTGGTACCCACATGGTGGCTCACAGCTATCTATAACCTCAGTTCCAGGGGACCCAATACTCTTTTCTGATCTCCACGGTCACCACGCATGCATATGGTCCACATACACACATGCAGCCAAACGCATTCCCTTACAAAATAAAAATAAATAAATCTAAGCACCTCCCCCCACAACTTAAACAACAACAACAACAAAATACCAAGTTCCTACCTAAGTTTTTGGATGACTTAAAAAAATGTGTGTCCATTCCAGCAGGGATGGGACTCTCCCCAAGTCCAGCCTGGAGAACCAATGAGCTTATTGCGTGGTGACTTATGATCACTGTCAGTCCCATCCCACCACAGCAACAACAACTAAGGAAAACCCACAGCACTGAGGAGTCCATCTCGTCTGGCTGTTTACTCCTCATATAAGCTCAGGGAAAGGCTCGGCCTTGTGAAGGTCTTTTGGTTATGGGCACGCCTTGTGAGCCTCTCTCCTCCCTCTGCAAGAGAATATTTATAGGGCTGCCTCTGGTGATCGCTGATGGTATAAATGTTCCTATTCAAGGTGTTGATGATCATAGTCAACCCGGAAGTTGCAGCCAAGAGACACCTACAAAAGTAACCCTCCACTCCCCCAAGACTATAGGTCCCTGCTCAGCTGACCCCTGCTCTGGTGATCTCTGCTGGATTGGCTGGGTGTCTACAGGGTAGCTTGACTGGATGAATCCAGCATGGACTTGGACTCTGCTTCATGGAGGCACTCTGGAAGGTTTCCCTGGGCTTTTCCTTGAGGTTGAGGTAGGAGGCATTGGCGAGAAGAAGCACAGATGGGCTGAGGATCTAAGATCCTTCCTCTTTGAATTGTTCAAAGTAGGTGCCAAGGCATCCCTAATCAAAAAACATGGGAAAACTACTTCCTAGAAGCACGTTATAAAAGGCCTGGGAAAACACAATTAAACATAATTGTGTTTGTCACAGCCCAGTAGCAAACGCAGCATTCTGTGTTCTATCGCAGAACCATGACTCCACTGCACTCCAGTTCCGATTGGTCCTTGTTACAGTCAATGCCACCTTGACCTTATCGCAGGGATGCGGTGTGTATCTGACGGAATGGCCTCACCCAGCCTCTGGCAGTATGGGATCAGTGTGCCAACACTGCCCCTGGTGTACTGCCCCTGGTGTTCTAGAGGTCCTGACTACTGCTGAATGAACAGTAAGTAGTTTGTGCTGCCATGGTTTAGTATTTCTTTAAGCAGCTGCTGTTTGGTTAAAGAACCAACCTGTCTGGGCTCCAGTTTCTTTGGGAACACACTCAGGAAGTGGCAGCCATTCTTCCGGTGCTCGTTCGTGCCCAGGGCCCAGAACCAAATTTGTCTTCAGGGGAATTATGTCGAATAAATTAATTAACGATGCAAGCCCAATGGGTTTTGTTTTGTTTTGTTTGTTTTTTAATTGAGGCAGGAAGAGGATATAAGAGAAAGAAAAAAAGAAGATTTGTCTGGCAGTTTATTCCTCAGGAATAAAGGTACCATGTAATGTCCTTTCTGGTGTCAAATGCCCAAGCTGTTACGCTGCTAACAAAGGAGAAAACGAAAGGAAGAGCAACGGCATGGAGTTTCTTCAGAACTTTGAAATACCCCCCTTTCCCTGTTAGAGCATCTAAACCATGTAGACGGCCAAGGGCGCTGATAGTGCCTGGGGGTGGGGGTGGGGTGTCCACGGTCATTCTAAACAGTGCAGAAACCCCATTAGTGAGACTGGAGTGCTGTGGGGGACAGGACCTCGGTGGGAGAGGATTAAAATGTCTCCTAGACTATAGGGGTTCTCTGTGGGACACTGGCATATTTGAAATAGGACACTTTGGCCTAGGAGAGAGCTTCTGGGCATGGGAATTCCTGGGCCCAGATGCTGGGAAAATCCTCAGCAGACCTTGGGATTTGGGTCTTCCGCAGCTGAGCTGCAGCTGTGCGGTTGGAATTGGAGCCGGCCACAGGTGGCGCCACCTGTTTCGCTTACCAAGTTTGTCCCTTCCTTGTCAACTGAGGCCTAGTCTTTACCCCCTTCCCAGAGCCGGGAGAATGTGGGAGAAGAATGGAAAAGGACCATTTGCTGAAAGGATTAAAAAGATGGGCATCCGGCCTGGAGGCCTTCCAGAACCCAGGGCCCACAGCCGCAGGGCTGGAACAGCAGAGCGCGTCCTGTGGCCAGGGGTGGTGGATGGAGCTGTCCTAACGTCACTCTCTGCACCTGCAGTGGTGTGTGGTCAACAGTGTGATGCGGGCCCCATAAGTTCAGAGTTCATAATTGTTCTGACAGGGCGTGGACTGGATCATCTTTTCGAATTATCTATGAAAAAGCAAATTAAGAGCCTAAGCCTTGCTTGCATGGGGCATGCCCACTTCCTGGAACAAACTCTCTCCTGCCTTCCAGAGCATCTGTTGCTCTGTCATAAATTAATAAGGTAATTGCCAGTGAGTCTTCTGGTGGGCGGTGTTCTCGCCAGTCTTGTTTTAAAGCCATGCATAGGGGTTGGGGAGACGGTTCCGCTGGTAAAAGGCCCGTTGCGCAAGCAATGAGGACGTGAGTACCTGTTCCCATCGTCCACCTAAAAGCCAGGCAGGGTGCCAGGGTGCTGTAAAGCCCATCATTAACAGGGCTGAAGGCAGGCAGATCCCTAAAACTCATGGGTCAGCCAGCCTTGGTGATTCAGGTTCCGTAAGAGAGCCTGTCTCAAAAAGCAAATGGAGATCAAAGACATCAACCTCCAGGCTTCACAACATGTTCTTTTGTATGGACACACGTGAATGTGTACATACACCACATCCAAATGGCACTGGGAAGAATGATGATGGTGCCAGAAGTAAGGTCCCAGGCAGTAGCTACTCATGTGGCTTCCTATACCTCATAGTCTTCTTCACCGGTAGACCGGCGGGATGAGCAGGGGTCAAAGGCTTCTGTCTCCATCTTTTGACATGTAAAATGTTGTGGTTATGAAACCATCAGCCTCTTGCCAATAGGTAGCATCAACAAGAAGGTGCATAGAAACCTTGAGATGATGAAGGACTCCACGCCAGACCGACCTGGCTAACTTCTCCTGAGCATCTGATAACAAATCTTTAAGATCACATATTACTACTATAAGTCAGGTTGCTGCTCACAGGCTCATAAGGATAAACAACTCAAGGCAGAGGAGTGCTGATATGGCTCTGGCACAGAGTGAGAACTCATCCTGGAGGGTCTGGGTAGTGAGCACCTGCAGCCGTTCAAAGGGGAAAGGTAGGCACGCTTAAGCTGGGCACGATAGCACAAGCCTGCAATCCTAGGACTCAGAAATCTGAGAGAGGAGGCTGTAGAGGTCAAGGCTAGCCTGGAACACACAGGGACAGCCTGTGCCAGAACTAACTAACTAGCCAACCAACCAATCGATCACATAACTAAGTGAGTAAATAACTCTTAAATGTTTTCATCAGAAATGATTCAGTGTTTGGTGAAATGGATAAACCTACCTTGATTTAGACATTGCAAAATGATATATGCATTAAAATTACATGGGGGGGGGTCTGGAAAAGATGGCTCAGAGCACCTGAGGCTCTTTCAGAGGACCTGGGTTCAGTTCCCAGCACCCACATGGCACTCACAACTGTCTGTAACTCCAATTCTAGTTGATGCCCACCTCTGGCTTTTGCTTGCAACAGGCACACATGTGGTATCCAGACATACTCTCACACATGTAAAATAATTTTAAAAAAACCACACAGTAACTCATTAATATGAACAATATCATGTCCTCTCTGATGGTTAAAAATAAATAAATAAACAATGCCAGGTAGCGGTGGCACACACCTTTAATTCCTGCACTTAGGAGGCAGAGCCAGGCAGCAACTTGAGTTTGGGGCCAGCCTGCTCTATCCAGTGAGTTCCAGCATAGCCAGGGCTTTGCAGAAAAACCCTGTCTTGAACACCCAAACCTCCCTGCCAAAAGAAAAGCACAGCAACCCATCCCTGTTGGACCTTGAACTTTAGAACTGTAAGAACATTAGTTTTTGTTTTGTTTTCTTTTATTTTTAAATGCAGACACATATTCACAAAGTGGTTCCAGACCTAACCCAGAAAACTAGAGCAATCCCAGTAAAATTCAAATTTCAAGTGAAGAATAAGTAAAATTTATAAGTATGCTTCACACAGTAATGGGGACATGTACTGTCTGAAATTCAAATTTAATGGTGGCCTGTGTTTTTAACTGGCAATTCTAAATTGAAAGGACGCTTTCCTCATAGCATGAGGGACACGGGTCTCCTGTGTGCTTTATCCTTTCTTCCTTAATGGAAAACATACCTTTTAAGTACTAAAATTTATTTTGGCATTTTTAACCCTAGCAACAGCATGGAGGGAGCTGTCATTCTCACAACACAAGGGTGGAGGCACAAACTGAAGTGATCCACATGGGAATAGTTTGTCGAAGGATTGAAGAACTCAAAAAATATTCAAACTCCAACTCTTGATTACAAGGATATCTACCATGTTATTTAATATCAGAAACTATTTAGGAGCAAACACTGCTTAAGTGCCAACAACAATTGGACACCCTCCCCCAAGTTCTCCAGCTAGAATTGAGGCATCCTTTGATACTATCTATGAAGGTTTACTTGACATGAAATAAATAAATAAATAAATAAATAAATAAATGAATAAATAAATAAATAAATAAATAGAATAAGAGCACCATCTTCTTGTGTGGTGAGTGGGTGGCCTTAGCTGGGCATCCCAGAAGTGAGTGTTATAGAAAGATTCTAGTCCTGGCACACCGGCCCCTTTATAGTTAGGACACCTGGGAAGGTCTGAGTGTCCCAGGCTGGGGGCTGATGGTTCTTTGATCACTCTCTGACTTGGTTTCTTCACCTATGATGTGAGATGACAGTGGCCTTTTGCATGGGATGGTGGTGCCGGCTAGGTGAAACGGGGTACATGACTACTTGGAGTGGTACCTGTGAAGCATGAGCCAAGAAAAATAAGAGAAGTAGGTGGGAGGGAAAGAAGGCCTTCCTTGAAGCCCAGCGGGGACAAGATCTGGCTGCAGAATTGCTCTCTGGGTTGTGGGAATACCCCAAGGTCAGACCAGGCTCCTGAGGCAGAAGAACAGAATAGGCTGTGAACCAGTTCTGACCTGTGAACCTGTGCTGACCAGCATCTGGTTGGGGGACATCTGCACGGAGGGCTTTACTGGTGGCAGAGCACATCTGCACTCAGCACGGTCAGCCAGGGTGTCTGCCAGGGAGTGGTTGGAGAGACGGATGCTGATGAAAAGAAAGTCCTCTAGGCAATCCTTCATACAGCTCAGAGCATCCTGGAGCCAAAAGGACCTCCTGTCCACAATTATGTAAACCATAGTGGGTGCCAAACCTAGGGCTTGGTCAGGGCTCTGAAGATGGCCCTCTTTCGAGAATCTGGTTCTATGGATGAAGCCTCTAGAAAGGCCACTGCAGAGCAGCAAAGCTCTCATCAAATCTCAAGGTATGATGAGTGTGCCCTAGGATAGCAAGCTTTTCTGGAGACCGTAACATCTTGTGCTTGGTCCAGGGAAAAGTATAACCAGAAACAATCCCTGGTTCTACTTCGAAACCCTAACCCTAACCTCCTAACACGCTGGTTTCCTTGTGTATGGATTTTCTGAGATAATTCAGCAACTGCCTCCTTGACACCATTATTCAGCCTTTGTAGTCAGCCAGCTGGTGAGAAAGATGGAAGATGGAAATTTTGGAATAGAAACCTTCTTGGAAGATGGAAATCTTGACTGGAAATTCAAATGATAAGATGGTGTGTCCAAACTGCGGGTGGGGGAGCCACACAGAGGGAATGCAGGGCTTGAGAACAGAACATGTGGGCCAGTGTGTCTAGAATTTGAGGACTGAGGTGTGTGAGTGTCTGTCTGTCTGTCTGTCTGGATACAAAAGAAACAGGAAACTGTGACCCCATGGGGACCAGTGGGAAGGATTTGGAGCTTTTCTGAAAAATCTTGGGAAACCAAGCCTCGTTTCAAAGCAAAGGGGGTACAGACAGAAAAATTAGGCAAAAATTAGGTTGACCCTTGAGAAAGAGACCTTAATCCACATGAGGGGTGTGGGTGGGGTCATCCAGAGTCCCCAGCGTGGCAGCACAATAGCACAGACAGGCAGGAGGTGGCCAGAACTTGCAAGCAGAAGGAAGCTGCCCCAGTTGGGCCTCCAGGCTACTCAGCATGCTGGTAGGGAAAGCCTTCTCAGGAGAGATTTATGGCTAATGGTGACTCCCCTGTCTCTGCATGAGGAACTTGGCTGCCACTGAGCTTGGGTATATTCAGAGTACAGTTTTGTCCAAGAAGATTCTAGAGCCTCATTAAGCAGAGCCCCCATGTCCCTAGATGTCCCCCATGTCATATAGAGTGCCACTGGGGCATTCTTGGGGACGAGCCCACCATCTGACAGAGTCTCTGTGATTTAGAGGAAGTGGCAGACATCTCTACAGATGGCCCTGGGTTCTGTTGTAGCGTCCTCTCATTGGGCCAATCCCACCTCCCAGCAGATGGATGTGCTGTGCAGAAAGAAAAATGAGGACAAGGGGCTTTGGGAGTGCCATCGGGGTGGCAGTGGCATCAGCATCTGCTTTGTGTTGTCCAGTTGTCATCTCTGGTGAGAGCTGGCCTTGCATATGGGGAGCAGACTTGGGGTGTGGACTTAGAGATAGCTCTACAGAACAGCCCCCAGCTGTTCAGATGCAAATGGATCTCATCCCTCTGACAAGCCATGGGGACATTTGTTGTCTGCACACTGCAGGTGAAGAAACCCAGGACAAAAGAGGAATCCTGAAGGATATCTCAGACCTTTGATCTTGAGACCTTACACCTCATTTTCCCTGAGATTCAGAGTCAAAGCTCCAGCACCCATGACAAGCCAGTCTCAACCACTGCCTGTCCTTAGTAGTCCGAGTACAGAGATAAGCCAAGGCCAAAAGCATTAAAAAAAAAAAAAAGGACTTATTCAGTGTGGCCACACTGAAAAGATGAACAAATGAAGACTCTGACTTCAGTGTCGTGGTATGAAGTATGTGGTTGGTGGAAGCCAAAGATGCTACAGTCCTGGTCAAGGTGTGGTCTTAACCCATCTACCACTGACCCATCTGTCTTTGTTAGGGTTTGTTTGCTTTTTTTTTTTTTCTTCAGTGTGATGACATGCCATGGCCAAAAAGAAAGTTGGGGAGAAAAAGTGTTATTTAGCTTATACTTCCCCCACCACTGGAGGAAGCCAGGAACTCTAGCAGGGCTGGATCCTGGAGGCAGGAGCCGAAATGCAGAGGCCATGGAGGGTGCTGCTCACTGGCCTTCTTCACATGGCTTGCTCAGCCTAAACCCAGGACCATCAGCCCAGGGATGGCACCACCCACCATGGGCTGAGCCCTCCGCCATTGATCACTAATTGAGAAAATACCTTACAGCTGGATCTCATGGAGGCATGTCTTCAAATGAGGCTCCTTCCTCTTTAATGACTCCCACTTGTGTCAAGTTGACAGCGAAAACCAGTCAGTACAGTATCATTGTCTTAGGTCCTGCCCACCACTGACCAGGCATTGTCTCAGGTCCCAACTGTCGGTGACCCATCATTATCTTGGTTCCAGTTTCTCCTACAAGATAGCCTGACAAGCCATCAGAACTGAATGAAATCTCTTCCTGGGTGGTAAGTTCTTCTGGTCTGTACCAAGCTTCAGCCTTTCCCTTCTCCCAGCATGAGATTCCTGGGAAACACTAATTTTGGGGGAGGGGGCTGTCGTCTCACTAGTCTGATATAGTGGAAGGGGGAAGACTCAGCTCCACTCCTACAGGACGAGGCTCCTTGTCCACAGCTTGACCCTTTACTGCTCAACACTGCTGACCCCACACACTGTGTGGATGTGCTGTGCACTGCAGGTTATTCAGAGCACCCTTGGCCAACTGTTACATCTGTAACTTTCTCCTGACGCTGCCAAATGTCACCTCCAAGGCAACATCCATGGCAGCTGAAAAACCTTTGCTTTAGGGGAGAATCTCAGATGACTGAATGTCTCTGGCTCCCCACTTTTGTTCAAGCTCATTGTCAGATGTAAATGTCTTGAAAAATCAGCTCTCAGCTGCTGTTGCCTGTCAGGGTCATGCTGGAATTAAAGGTCACCTGGAAACTGACCCTTCTACCTGCCTGTGTCCACTTGACTTGGGCTTTGTTTCATTTCCCCACAATGAGCTTTGGGAAGCTGTTTAAACAAGCTGCTAGCACCTTCACATGCCATGGGGCACATTACTCCAAGCCATGGGTCACATTCCTGTCCCACTGTCAAAAAGGCAGAGATCTACCAAAAGTCCAAGATCTTTGAGTGCTTGGGGGTTAGGAATGTCTGTCTGCAGCTGTTTGAGGTGGAATGGAGAGCTAGGTAGACTCCAACTCTAACATGGCGCAGGTCACTGTTAAAGACAGAGGCTTTGATTCGGTTGAAAGACTCTGTGCTCTTAGCAGGCAAGGGAGGGACACAACACAGACACAGAGTTGGAGGTAGCCTGGAGTGGTGCTGCCTTGATTGGTGTAGGAGGGTGTGGACTGCCAGCTGCCACATCCCTGAGAATGGAGAGAGAAGCCTATTCCTAAGAGCCCATTGGAGGAAGCTAATCCCACCTGCCTCTTCACTCTGAATTTCTACTTCCAGAATGACAAGAATCTGAAGCCTGTGTTAAACCACCCAGCTGTGGAGCAAACACCACAATTTATTATTTACTTATTTATTCATTCATGTATGCATGCATTCATTCATGCAGGGTCCCATGTAACCCAGGCTGGCCTTGAACTCCCTATGTAACAAAAGATTATCTTGAACTTTTGATGTTTCTGCCTCCACTTTCCAAGTGCTGTGCTTAGGGGTACATACCATCACATCCTGTTTGTGCCATGCTGGGAACTGAGCCCAGTACTGCATGCATGCTAGGATAATATTCTGCCAAAAGAGCCACATATCTAGCCTCTAATAGTGACTTTGTCATAAAATCAACATGCACACAATGCTGGAAAGTATGAATTATGGAATATTCTCAAAGAATGAACGAAGATACTGTATGTCTTAGTTTCTTTGCTTTTGCTGTGAAGAGACACCATGTCTTATAAGGAAAATATTTAATTGTGGCCTTGCTTACAGTTCAGAGGATGAATGCATGACTGTCATGGCAAGGAGCAAGGCTGCAGGCAGGCATGGTGCTGTAGCAGTAGCTGAGAACTCACACCTTCTCCACAACTTGGAGGCAGAGGAAAAGAGAGTGGGCCTGGTGTGGGGCTTTTAAAGCCCATCCCCAATGACATACTTCCTCCAACGAGTCCATACATCCTAGTCTTTCCCAGAACAGTTTCACCAACTTCAAACCAAATCATTCAGATATATGAGCCTATGGGGGACATTCTCAATTATGCCATCACAGATATCATCAAAACATTGACCAAGAGCCATTCTCATCATGAGGACAAGGGTCCCTGATCCCTACATTTTGCTATTTTATTTCTTTTTGTTTTTCAATGTCAAGGATCAAGTCCAGGCCCTTGTGCATGCCACACAAGCATTCTACCACTGACCCAGAGCCCCAGCCGTGAATACATTTCTCAAAAATATTTTAGGTTCTGGAAAATGTTTGAAGGAAAAAGCACAGCCTTTAAGACACAGGTGCCAGGAGCAGAGTCTGGGAAAGATACCTCTTTCTTGTCTGTTTTGCCTTGAAATGGAGTATCATTCATTCCAGGCTGGCCTCAAACTTGCTGTCTCACTAGGATCCCTTGAGGATCCCTTGGTCCTCCCGCTGTCTCTTCCCAAGTGCAAGGTGTTCATCAACATTAAGGACTTTAAGATGTGTGCTGTCTGTGGAAAGTGTCTTGACCTGGACAGCTGCTGTGCGGACTTTTCCTGAGAACACATACTTACCCCAGACAGATCACTAATAACAGACCAAAGAAACTTTTACGCAAGTCCAGTTGTGTGAACCAGTAAACAAGAGTTGCTGCTGAAACAAGAGACTCGATGGGTCCAGCTTTTGCAAGGCTCTCTTGCATTACCCTCAGTTTGCCATGCGTGGTCATGGGTCCGCTTCCAGGACAGGGATCCCCAGATCCTTAATGGAACTATTTAATGGTATTTTGAAACAATAAATGGAATTCTCCAGGACAATGAGGAAAGCAACATCTTATACAGAAGTAATGATGTCCCTGCACCATATTTTCTTGGGAATAGATGTAGGTCAAACATCTATTAAGCTCAGACAGGGCACCAATGACAGAACAAAGCCACCATTATGCTACACTTCAACGTTGTGAGCCATGATGTTATTGGACTTGCATACAGAGCATGTATGTGGGGTTATTTACATGAGTGTGGGCAGCCCCGAACAGCTACACCATTGCAAAGTACCCATCATAGATGGCACCTCGTGGAAGTTGTATCATGGGTCCCTGTTTGTTAATCTTCAGCTTAGTACACACTCTAGCATCTCCAAAGATCACTTGCAGAGCGGCGTAGGGTAGTTGAGGGATAGGGGTTAAGGGCAGGGCTAATAGCTAGATTTTTCAGATGAAGGGCTTGTGCCTCTCCTTCCTTCTTTCTCCTAGAGAGTTTAGATAGCTCTGTTATTATTATGATTTTCCGAGACCACTGTATTGTTTTTCTAATTAGCACTGTGGTTACCTGGTCAAGGAATTTTCTACTCCAAGATGGCAATGAGGTGAACATCTTGTGCCAGAGGATTAACTCCACCCTGTAACATCCACATGCCTTCTCCTGGTCTAACAACTGGCCATGTGACTGTGTGGCTTCTCCCAACTGTTCTCCACCCTGGAGAGTGGGCCACCCTATGTGGAATATGCGGTGAATAGAAAAGGCAGAATACACTACTGATTGTCTTGGCATCCTAGGAATCAAGGCTCTCCCTTTGCCATGAAAATTACCCTGGTTTTGCCTACCGAGGACAAAGAGCATTGTGAGGAGCAAGCGGTCCCAGCAAGGCTACCAGAGTACTCAACAGCCAGGCCAGTCCCGCACATGTAAGAAGGCCTGGCAAAGTCTTCCAGAGTCATTCTTCCAAATGGCAGCCAACCACTGATTAATGAGCAAATCTAGAGATCGGAGCACCTGCACAGCCTCATAGACAGCAGGTGATTGTTTTATAAGCCATGTGGGCAGTTTTGTTATACAGCGAGAGCTGATTGATATACAAATGGGCTCACAGTGAGGTAGGATAGAAAGACAGAAAAACTTTGGGGGACTCAAGAGGGAAACCATGATAAAAGGGAGTCTGACTCATCTGTCCTACTGACAGAATCAAAAAACTTCAGACACCACTGTGGAGCCCACAGTCTCCCATGGAGACAAGAGACATCTCTGTAGTGACAATAACCAAACTGTACTTATGTGGGGCTGAAAGATTGTAGCTGAGTCTCTAGTATATCCCTCTCATCCCTGAACCTCAGCAATTCCCGGCATAAATCCATCTCACAAATCTTGTTGTGCAATTTATACTCTTTGAGCAATGTTAAAAGTGGGGCTGGGGAGGGTGTTTGCAGGCCTAAGAGATGGAAGCTGAGAGCTACCAAAGATTCACATGTACACATTATAAAAATGTCTAATGAGAGCCCATACCCACACATGGGCATCCCTTCTCTTTTTTCATTTGATTCTCCATCTTCAATATGTGCTTAAGACCTGTGTTTTAAAACCATCTTTAATAAACTTTATTTTCTGTGGTGAGACTACAACTCTCCATTTTGCCTGAGTGGAGGTCCCAAAGAAAAGGGGAACCTTCATTCAGGCTCTGTTTCCATTCACTGGTGACAAAAAAAAAAAAAAAAAAAAAAAAAAGGAAGAAGAAAATTCCTTGATTTTGCCCGTGTGATGCCTGAATGTAGACCCTGACCCTCAATTCACAAGATATTGCAACCAGGGTAAGTAGCCTTAAATATGAGACAAAGGAGCTCCCAGTCCTGCTGTGTGGCCAGAGCCTCCTCTGGCAGTTCTGTGTTCCCAAGCCTAGCAGCAAGAGAACATCTAGGCATGTCTGTCACACAAGCTGTGTCTTAGCACCTCACAGGAGCTCCTGGCTCATGCCAACAAACAGATTGGGCTTCAGCAATGTGAGAGAACATGAGAGAGTGTGTGAGTCCAAAAGCAGATCTTAGGGAAGCATCAGTAAAGCTTGCTTGGGGGGACACATGTCTGGGAGGATCCCAAGGCCCCAGGAAACCTCCATTTCCACATGGGCTATCACTTCGGTATTAGATTAGGTTCCTCACATGGTGTTTGAGAAGAATGGTTCCGATAGGCTCATATATCTGAATGCTTGGTCACCAGGAAGTGGCCCTCTTTGATAGGATTAGAAGGATTAGGAGGTGTGGCCTTGTTGGAGGAAGTATGTCACTGGGGGTGGGTGATGAGGCTTCAAAAGCCCATGCTAGGCCCAGTGTCTCTCCCTCATCTTCCAGCTTGCTGAAAGATGCAAGCTTCCAGCTTCTGTTCCAGCACCAAGCCTACCTGCCCGCTGCCATACTCCTTGTCACAACAATCGTCGTCTGAAACTGTAAGCAAGGCCCTAATGAAATGCTTTCTTTCATAAGTTGCCTCGGTCATGGTGTCTCTTCACAACAGTATAACAGTGACTAAGACACAGAGTGAAATGAGATTTACTGGGCTGGCTTACAGGGTGTGGTTCCTGCAGTCCAGCAATGGCTGTCTCATACTGGAGAGAAGTTGTTCTGTCCATGAGGCTGGGGGATCAGTGGTCCCACTCTGGTGCCAGAGGCCTGGGAGATTCCTAGAGAGCTGCTAAGGAGTGCCACAGCAACTGAGCTGATAAACTTGCCAATGAGAATGAGGGCAAGCAGGCAGAAAGCAAGGCCTTCTTCTTCCATGCCCTTCTGCCTGGGCTGCCACAAGAGGTGCCACCCACGCTTCAAACACTGTAATCAAGAAAGTCCCAGAGGTTGAGTTTTTGTTGATTGCAGTCGAAATGAAGTAGATAACAAAGATCAGCCATTACAGTGGATTGTGAGCATTGTTTGTGGTCTGACCTCACCCTGAGCCATTCACACCTATCACAGGTCAGAAGCAGGAATCTGAGAGGTCTGAAACGTGAGGAAGGGCTGACACTAGACACTGTCTGTTCCGACTATGAAGACAGAGGCCACCTGGGTATGAATTATGGGCAGCCTGAAGGAACTGAGCCAGGCCCCAAGGGACTGCCAGCAAAGATCCCAGCATCAGTCTTGTGACCCAAACCAATGGAATGTTCTCAGGTTTCCACTCCTCCCAGCACCTTCCGGGAGGGTCGCAGCAGGGCTGGAGCCTTGATGTGTCTGGAGAGACCCTGAGTTAGGACACAGTGCTGTGTGGACTGTGACCTTCACAGTGTGAACAGACCCTTGAGTGCTGTTTCGAGCCACTAAAGGCTGGACAATGTGTTGGGCTACACAGGTAGATGTTGGTGTCATGAGGCCTAAATTCACAGGTACGAATTGGGACCATAAGAGGGTTCCATAGGGACGAGTGGCCCACGTGGTCACACAGTGTACTCACACCAGGCTAGTTCTCTTCCACACGGTCTACCACTCCATAATTTTGGGCAAAGGATCCCCACACTTTCATTTTGTACCAGGACCTGCAAATGCAGTAGCTTGACCTGCTTGCTGGAGAGGACATGGGTGTCCCTTTTTGCCCCAGATCTGTGCTCAGCAGAAAGAGAAGGGTTTCCTGCCAGATGGCCATTGTAATACAGCTTGCACTTGGAGATATGTAATGTAGTAAGGGTCTAGAGGAGGAAGGCAGTAGAACAGATGCCCTTGTCTTCGTGGCTGGAAGGGAACCAAGAAGGTAGGAGATGCCAAGTGGTAGCAACAGCTGGAGCAAAGGTCAGGTGGCCAGGAGGTGCCGGGTGCTGGGAGGTACTGAGAAGAGTGCTGGAGAGCGGGCCAGGTGGTCAGTAGAATGTGATATGGGGTCCCAGAGGCAGAAGTGTGGGTTCTGTTGGAGGCTTCTGCATATGGCCTAATGGGGAGTGAGCCAGGCAATGGAAGAGGGTCAGAGTGCAACCATGGAATGCAGGGGTGGCTATGCAGGAGAGATTTTACTAGGACCCACCAGTGTGGAAGAGTGAAGAGGTAGAGATGTGGCCAGGATGAGGGCCCTGTCCTAGGATCTAGGGTTCTTTCTGTGGGGTAACGGCTGAATCTAAGATGTAAGTTCAAAGGAAAGAACATGTTGACATCACTGTCACACACCTGCCTATTCTGTGAAGAATGCTATCTCTTCAAAGGCGCTTTAATAACAGCGTGTTCTGTGACTGACAATGCCTGGGGCAGGGTCCCTGGACCAAAGATGATGTGAGTCTCTCTTGTCTTAGCCCTTGTCTGACTTTTCTTATAGTAGATCCATTGGTGGTCAGAAAAGCTGTGCCTTTGAGAATTAACTTCCAACATAAACCTTCCTGTGACAGATGGTCTCACCTCCCTTGTTGTTTCAAGATTAATGAGATCAGATTGGGGTGGGTCAGCTGTAGGGTGACAGCTTCCAGATGTGGGGTCAGAGCCTGTTAGATTCCAGAGCCAGGCGAACCGTGATCCATCTAGAGCCTTTCCTAATGGAATTGAGTCAAGTGGCAAACTGACAGGCTAGTGGCCCAGGATCCCTGCTGGATGATACAGTCCAAAGTAGAGAGATACCCACATGGAGCCTGAGCCTCTGCTGCACCTCTGTGTATTACAGTGTGGTCCTCTAGCACAGCAGCCACCTTCCTCATCACATCAGTTGGGTCTGTTTGCAAGAGGCCATCATGATTGATTAGGCTTGCCTACTGCTGATATTTCCTCAGAGGAGGGCCTGGGGGGAGGGTCATTGGAGCCTAACTTGAGCCTGGAGCCAGTCCTCTTAGCCTTTTGTATGAAACTATGCTCTAATTTCCAATGGCCTGAGGCTCTCTGGAGACACCAGGGTATATAGTCTGGGGAAGGTCAGCTGAAGAGAGATGCCTTCCATGATGAGTGAAGACTTTGCAGTGTGGCTGCTTTAGGACCCTCCATGCTCCTGTAGGCAACTTCTCCCTCACAGAAGCCCTATAAACTCACTGGTTCCCCAGGTTAAACTTTATGGAACAAACGTTGGCTTGTCATTAGGAACTCTCTAGGAGGAGGAGACATTATTTATATCCTCGGGGTTCTGGAAAGTCCAAAGAGATTATTTGGGTCAGAGTTTCCAGTGTTCCAACAGCATTAAGGCCAAAGAGGCATGTGACTGAGGCTGGGTGGGTTTGCTGAGCTCCAAATCCTACTTCAGGCTCCTGACCTCTTTCAGGATAAAAGACGAGCTATTTGATGAGCCACTGAAGTTGAAACACAAATAAAAAGAAGGATATTTGATGACACATACCATGCAAACACCTCACTGCCGGAAGTGAGGCCTTATGGGACCCCGGTGTGTGGTCTTGCGCTGATTTCAAGTGTCTCCATCTCTGGGGAGAACGGCTGGGTGCTAAACAGCCACCTTCTTCAGCTTCTCTGTAGGAGGTTTAGGATTTTCCCCCATTTATCCACAGAGTGGGGGGGTATCTGGGGGTTCTAGAACCATACCTGGAACCAGTGCACAGATGTGTCCCCATTGTTGTCTTTCTCCCATTGTTTCACCCAAATTTCCTGATTTGAGTCATGTTCCTGGTCCTCTGGCTGCTGCTTTTATAAGCCATTCTTCCCCTTGCCTCAGTCCTAGCCCATTCAGTTCCCTGAGCCTATGACATCCTTCCCTCCATTCTGGTCACACACACACCTTCACTTCAGATCTGGCCTGAGTTAGGTCAGTCTTCTGAGAAGGAGAACCTCATGAGACCCCAAAGGGAAGGCAAGCAACTTCTCTCCATGTCGTCAGGGGCAGAGTGTCTGCACACACCATCCTTTCCGGATATATTTATTTATTCAATCATTACATACCACAGTCTCCAGATGTTTTCTTTTATTGGGGAGAATGATCCAGCAGTAGTTTCTGCATTTTCTTGCTGTTTAGTGGATTTCTCATCACTGTGCCCAACGCCTGGCTAGAAGCAACTTAAGGGGTAAAAGTTTTCTTTGGCTCACAGTTTGAGAGGGGACAGTCCATCACAGTGGGGAAAATACTGGCCATACAAGATGAAGCTGAGGCAGGAGGCCAGACTGAGAAAGATGCTTTGAGGAAAGTCTGATGGCAGGCTCTAAGATGGTCTGAAAATGCTCAGGAACTGGGGAAGGTGTGGTTGAGCCCTGCCTGCGAGCTCAGGTCTATAGCTGGCATGAGATTACACATAGCAATCATCTGGCTCTGGCTCCATGGCTATCTGCAGGCCAGCAAGGGCAGCGTAGTGAGGGGTCAAGGCAGAGTTTGTAGTCTTTCAGAGTGGTGCTATGGGACCTGGGCCTAGAGTCTGTGTATCTCTCCACATCTCTCTGAAGTATGAAATATATCAAGCACAGCACTGCCACAAAGGCGTCCTGTGAGCATTGGTTAAGACAATACTTGTCATACAGCAAAGACTCCGACTCCGTGAAACATTGGTAAGACGGTGATAATGATGTTGATGATGGTGATGTTGGTAAACGGTGATGTGAGGATGATAGTAATAATAAGGGTAGCGGGGGTGAGGGCAATGATGATGGTGGTGATGGTTATGATGATGATGATGATCGTGATGGTGATGATGGTAGCAGTGATAGTGAAGGTGATGGTGGCTATATCATCAATGATACTGAAGCTTCCATCTATCCACCCATGCCTCCATCTGTTTACCTACCTAAACATCACTAAATAACTACATCATGCATGGGGCAGGGGGGCATCTATGGAGTTCCATACATGGTCTGTGGGGGAGAAACAACAATTTAAAAAGTACCTGCATTTCTACTCTGTCTCAGCAAGGGTGGTGGCAGACGATTAGACTGCAGAAGAGGGGGAGCCCGTGGCCCGGAGGGCAGGGTGACAGCGTAGCAGGTAGAAAGTTAGACTAAGGTGGCTGTAAAGCCAATTTGTGGAGTTCAGGTCCATTCTACCAGCAAGAAACTTTAATGGAGGTCATAGCAGGTGAACCAAGTTTGAAGAGTGAGAAAGAAACAAACAAGAAGAAAAGCTTTGTCTCTGCCACTGCGGCACGATCTCAATCCCAAAGGGCTCTGAACAGTTTAGACTCTCTTTACCTAATGGAGCGTGGCAATAACTACGTGGGTGCCTATCTGGAAATCTTCCGTCTGAAGGATGCAGACACTGTCTTCCTCTGCAGGCGAGAGCTGTTTATCCACTGCGCCTCGGCACTAGCGTGGGAGCAGCAGAGGGACTCGAGGCCGGCATCGCCAGAATGAATCTGAGTCATTAATAATTCGCTCTCAGGAGAAGATGGTGGAGCCGATAAAGTCCCTTGACAATGAAACACTTCTTCCGGCCCTTTGCAGTAGCTAAAGCCATCCTCTAGTTTGGGAGACTCTAGGCTTTGTCCAAGGACAGACTGGAGGCTTTGGGGATTTTTGTCCCAGCCCCTCTTTTCCTCTGGACTCTCAAAGTGTGGCAGGTCATTTATTTAAGTGGTCACTTGAGGGGCTGGGGAGCTGGTTCGGTGAGTGAAATACTTGCTGTGCAAGCACAAGGACCTGAGTTCAAACCTGTAGCATTCACATAAAGGGATGAGCATGGTGGGACACAGAGAAGGGTTCTTGGCCTCGTTAACCAGCCTGCATCAGTGATTACAGATTCTAGCTGCATCAGTGATTACAGATTCAGTGAGAGATCCTGACTCAAAGAAATATAAGTTGAAGAGCAACTGAGGAAGACATCCAAGATTGATTTGTGGCCTTCACACACACACACACACACACACACACACACACACACACACACACACACACA
>NW_026596234.1:3815318-3832453 GCF_907164565.1 Psammomys obesus | reverse complement strand
ACACACACACACACACACACACACACACACACACACACACACACACAGTGTGTGTGTGTACAATGCACATGTAAACACACACACACCCTACTGAATCATAAGCTACCTTTCCTTATTTCTCTTCTTTTATTTCTGGATCCTTTGTTCTCCAGAAAATTTGTATGTGTTACAGATGTGAGAGGGATATCACTGTCTCTTCCCTCTGTCTAAGTGATCCCTTTATGAGCTGGCCAGGAACAATTCTGCCCTCTGTCTCCCAGTGCTGACAGTGGACACCTGAAAGTCAGTTCCATCTTCAGATAACATCTCTCTGTCCAGACACCACTTTCCCCACTTGAAAAGGAATATTTATAGAACTAGGGCTGGGCATCCTAGGGGGACTGGAGAGAGGGACAAGGGGTAATTTATCAGAGAGACAGGGTGGCAGAAATATGGAAAGCCATGCAGTCCTCCCTCACCAGGGACAGATGGGTCAGAGAGGAGCAAGCAGGAAACCATAGGAGCAGAAGTCTAATCTTCTGGTCTGAGACAATAGCCCTTCTATAGGGACCAGTATGGACAGGTGGAGCCAACTAGTAAGGTCACAGCTACAGACGGGCTCCTGCTCACACCCTGACAGCCATGGGACAGCCTCAGGGTGTATCACATGGACATGTGAAATTGAAGTTTTAATCACATCACACTCCTCTATCCCTCTGGATGTGACCAGACAGACTCTGGCTCTGACGAACTCGTGACCATGGGAGCAGAAGGAGAGTGTCTCATGTTCTGCATTGTTTGTAGCCCAGGCCTGGTAGACCAGTGAGTGATGGCATTCCTTGTAAGAGCATGAGTGACTCAAAAACAGCTGAAAGTCCCACCTGGGCATGGGCAGGAATGATTATGAAAGCTGTATCTCCAGAGCTTCTAGAGTCTCCTCTCCTCGGCAGTTGTTACCTTGTATAATCCTAGGGGCAGGCCTTGTGGATCTTGTAAGTTTTAGCAGCTTCCTGTAACTTTTAAGTTTCATTTACTCTCTGCATCTTAAGGAGCCTTCTTCCTTCTTCCAGCAGGGAATGTTTTAATTTGGAGGAAAGAAGCACACAATGCCAATCAGGGAGGCAGCCATCTTCTCTCCTCATGGCTTCATGCCATGTACAG
Source organism: Psammomys obesus (assembly GCF_907164565.1). Lineage (NCBI taxonomy): Eukaryota > Metazoa > Chordata > Mammalia > Rodentia > Muridae > Psammomys > Psammomys obesus. The sequence goes on along the minus strand of NW_026596234.1, from coordinate 3,831,313 downwards.
GCCTGGCCCATAGATTGTTGTTAGTGGTTTGTATGGTTGGAGTCAGATAGGTCAGAGTGCAGGAACCCGAAGCTTCTCTTTTCCACCCCAGCCACATCCCTGTGTCCTCCCGAGCACCTTGAGGTACCCTTGGGTTTCCCTGCCTTATGCATGAGGATACCAGTTCAAAAGGCTGGAATTCAGATCCCAGACCTTTTGTCCCCAACTGTTACCTACGTGGAGACACTTGGACCCATGTGGAGACTTGGCTGAGACCGTGGTGCCTGTCTTTCTGCCTGCCCAGGAAGAATATGGTCACATCTCTGACCATGTTCTGATACTTTGGATGGAGTCCCTTCCTGCTCTTCTCTGCTGCAGTATGATTCTTTCTGGCTCTACTGACAATCCCACCCCGAAGCCTTTTTTTTTTTTTTTTTTTTTTTTTTTTTTTTGTGACAAGTGGCATTGTTTGAATTAACAAGTGACATCAGATCAATACCTTCAACATCAAACACCCATTTTGTTCTTCACTTAGCATCACTGTACACAGGGAACCATTAACTGGTGCAGTTGAGAATAGGGACTGCCACCTTTCCCAAACAGAGAGGTCACTCACTGCCTGGGAGTCCTGAGAAGGCAGGCCTTCTTTGGGGCCTTTCCTCTCAAAGAGGCCTCCCGCTCCTGTGAGACCCAGAAGCATGTGTTCTCATGCCCGAGACACCACTGGGTCCCCACAGTAGGTGGCTACCCTGAAAGCACAGGCCTCCAGCCTGCCTGATGTGGATGCCTCTGGGGAAGGGTGCTCATCACAGGACACAGAGAGGACAGTGGCCATCAAGCCTGTAAGGGTCCAGCTTGTGTCGCCTCCCAGCGGGAGCCTCGGCCAGTGTTTTGCCTCTCTTAACACTGGTCTGGCCTTGCAATCCCCCACCCCATGGAAGGCTGATATGAGCTGTATTTAATAGCTTAGTATTATTATTGTTAGAGCACATGGTTAGAAAGGAAGACCCCACCCCCAGGGTCCCCCATTGTCACAGGTGTTATCTGCAGACTGCAGGACGGGTTAGGCGGATGAGAGGCCCAGGAACATTTACCAGGTAACTGTTGGAATCCAGGAAGGCAAAGAGGAAATGCTGCAGCAGCCCCCTGACCCTCCATCCCCTCACCCCCTGGCTGGCTCGGCTACTGTGGAAGTGGGGGGGCTGGGGGCCAGAGCCCAGGCTTCCTGGCCATTGTCTCTATAGTGGATGCAGCCCTCTCCCCACCTCTCAGCCTCATGGGGGTCCTCTTCTCTTGTACATTTTGCTCTTTTTCTCCATTTTTGTCCCTGCTTGTGCCCAGTTACCAGGACCAGCCTCTGAGATGCTGAAGCTTTGTAAAGAAACACCAGGGTGCTTCCTCTAGCCGGAAGAGCATCCTTCGATGCCAGGTGGGGCTCTGAGGTGGGCTTGGTCAGAGCTGCTTTCTGAAAAGATTGGGGTCACAGTGTTGAGACTCAAAACAGGACTCCTTTGGGTGCTCTCCCAAGACCATATACCAGATATGGCTGGAGTGGTGGGTGAGATCATCAGCTTCAGGCTGATCAGATATAAGCAGGCCTATGCCCTGGCCAGCCCTCTACCCAGAAGGAAAAAAAAGCTGCTATTGAGCCTTCCCAGGTGAAGCCCTGGCCTTGCTACATAGTGTTTCAGTAAAGCCTTGTCCCATCTGGAAAAGCAGTGTGCACTCTCTGCCTTCATGCTTTGCTAAAAATCAAACCCCAGCTCTCCTGCCTGGCAGCTGTGTGGTGGGGCTGTCCCTCACCTTCTATGGGTCCTGACTCTTTGTTAGTGTCATAAAAGAGAACTGAGATCACAGTGAAGGTGTCAGTGTGGACAACAGAACCAGAGCACAGAGAAGGCTCAGACACGTAGGCACACAGCCAGGCACAAAAACAGTAGGTATTTCCATCTTTCCAGACAAGTAAGGAAGTGGAGGCCAGCCCAAGGAGGTGATAGAGAGTGAACTTGGACTAACTCCAGAGGAATGGCTCCTGAGAACGCTTCCTTGACGTAGTATGGTGAGGAAGGCAGATGCTATTGCTGCAGTGTAGGTGTTTCTGGACCCTGCTTTGTGGCCCAGGAAGTCAGACACTTGACAGGCTCTCAGAGGTCCTCTCTACTTTCATTGTCCTGGTCCAAGTGTGCCCGTGGCACCATCTCATTTCCAACCAATTAGACCAAGGTTCCATCTGGCTTCATTTGGGCCAGCCGCTTCCTTTTGTTGCTCTGTTAGTGAGCTTAGCTTTTTCAGGGTTCTGTGATATTCAGCAGTTAACTGACATAATTTGGTACATGGTTGGATAGATGGGTGGATGATGGATAGAGGCATAGACTCATGGGTGGATGGGCAAAGGGTGAAAATCAATGAATGAGCATGTTATCTTGGATGTCAGGGACCATGTGTCATTCTTCAGAGGACACAGGCTAGGCTTGTGGAACACAAATACATGGCAGAACCACATGGAAAAAAAATCAACTGCGTTTCCTGACGGGCATTCACTGAGGGCTAAAGCCAGACTCTAAAGGCCTTGGTGGCCAGCATAAGTAGACAAAGGGATCAAGCATCTGGTCACCTGGACACGCTTTGGGCATTTCTAAGGGTAGACGGGATGTTCCTGCTAAGGCCACATGACTGGTATCAGCAAGGTTGTCCTTGGCAGTCAGCAAGTCGCCAGCATGTGTCTGGTCCTCGCTTAAGCTTCATAGCAACATGGCCTTTGAAAAGCAAAGTCTTCTGAGAGTGCGTTGCTGCCCTGTGTATAGCAGGGTCCCCAGAGAGAGAGGAAGCAGGAAGGTGTCAAGCCTGGGAAAGCAATGCTCCTCTCATTCTTTTGCTGAAGCTTCATATTTTCTTTTTTTTTAAAAAAAGGGGGTGTTAAAAATTAATGAGCAAAATATTGAACTCTCAGCCTTGGCAACAGAAGGATAAACACAGGTGTACTTTGTCATGGTGACAGATTCAATGGTGTTCATCTCTAACAAGGCGGACATCATTGGAATGGGGACAGCAGCCATCAGTTAAGTAAATAGCTGTGCTGTGGTGGGCTCAATAGCCAGCCAGCCTCAGAGCTGCTTGGGATGGGTGTTTGGTGGCTTCTGAACTTTGGGGCACGTGGGGATCACTATGAGCCCTAAAGTAGAGGGAACAAACGGGAATTGCATCTCATACAGCAAGGATGGAGCTAGCTAGCTGTGGAACTTAGAAAGTCAGACTTTCCCCAGCTAAGTATAAAGAAATCCCATATGCTCATGACAGCACATCTGCAAATTAATCATAGGGAAAGGAAATACAATAAAAAGAAAAATGTATCCATTCTGTTCACCCTGAAGTTACATTTTCCAGAAACTTCCATCTATTTCTGTACACACTGGTTTGTGTATCTTCTGTTCAGTGACTGCACTGGGGTCCTTTCGTGCATTCTGAGATGCATGAGCTCTTGCTGCCTGGGTGGATGCAATGGACATGTCTCCATTCTGCCTCCAGAAGTGTGGAGATTGAGTGGAGTCATCACCATGGGTTCTTTTCAAATGGGATAGTACAGCACACAGCTCATGGAGGGCTGTGATCCCTCTTCCACCAGAGCGTCAGGTAAAGGAAGCTCCCATCCCCAGCTCCCGAATCAAGCAATGTCATCCTCCTCTGTTCACAACATCCACCTTGTGGATTGAATGGTGTTGGCCATGTTGGATTTTTAACGAATATGCTAGACTGAATATACTTAGCAGAATATACTATTCTGCCCAATCCATCCAATTACTTAGCCTCATCATGCAACTCAATTGCATTTTCTCTTACATGGGGACTTTGCTGAGTGTGTGTCTATGCTGCAGGCCAGCAGCTCACACTAATATTGATGAGAGAGCACCCATTTTATTGACAACAGAAGTCCTTCCTGGGGCTGTATATCTCTGTGCTGTGTGCCTCTTCCTTGCTCCCTGCTTCTCCACAGAGTCCAGGTGGAGGGCAGAACTGTCTTTGGCTGAGGCATTCCAGTATTGACCTTCTTTCCAAACTTTTACTATGTCCTGCCTTTTGCTTAATTGAATTACCTTCTCTTCATCAATTCCCCAAAAGCATGGTCAAGGAGCCATCCTGCCTTAGTGGCTGGAAACTAAGAAGCATGTCTGCCATCTTTCTTCAGCTTTATAGCGATAATAGTGGTGACCTGCAAGGTAGGTCCAGACACAGGAGAAGGAGGCAAGCCCTCCTGTTCTTGCTGACATAGGGATGTGACTCCTGGCCAAAGCCACCTCCTCTCACTTTGTTGTAGCCTCCAGTCCTCAGTGGGATAGAGAATCAGCAGGAGTTGGCCAGCTGTCTCCCCGGCTTGCACTTAAGGATGTGATTACAGTTCCAGGAAAGATAGGTTCCTTTCTCCCAGGGTCAAGGGCATTCTTTCAAGTGTGTGGGTCTTCAGTTCCTAATAGCCCATCGGCACAGGGTCAATCTGTTTCCCTACTCAAGACACCCAGCAAAGGAGAAAGAAAGATAAAGAATAAAGGACAAAGTAGTGGCCCAGCTGGGAGCCACCACTGCTTAAAAGCTGGCGGACGTGCTAGAGACTGTGCGCTTGTCACCTCCAGTCCTCAGCCACGAGAGAGAGTATGTGTTTAAGTTAATTCCTTTAAAACTTTTCTTGGACCCCCTCACCCAGCTTCCTCTAATGAAGTAAGTGTTTTCATTAGCCATCTGTGGGAAAGAAGGCTGGGGTTCAGGCCACACGGCAGTGGTGGGATCTGAGCCTGGGTCGACGCTGAGCTTTGCTTTTTGACACTCAGCCAGCGTGAAGCCCTGTCTTCCAAAAGGCTTTGAAGGAGGAAGCAGGTGCTTGCTATTGCACCATGAACTTGGAGTGGAACTGCATTTCCCTGCCATGCCAGAGAGCCCAGTCCTCATTTAAGTTCACGCTGGTCTTGGCTGTACAAAGGCACCAGAGAAATTTGAAGTCCTAAAGGGTTGGAGGAGAAAACAGAGGCTTTGAGCACTACACCCTGCACAGCGCCCTTCCCCTCTCATTTAGACTTCATTAGTCTTGCATTGTGAGCCACATTCTGCCCACAGGGTCTGCCTCCAGCCCACCTCCTCCAGCCAGTCAACAGCCAGCACCTCTAATTTGGGTTTATGTTGCTACTTCTGTTGGCAATCTTGCAGTGAAATTAGCAACAATTAACCTTGAGAATAAACCAACCAACCCAAAAGCAAAAGCTCCATGTTTGCCAAGCGCAACAGTCTTTTTAACAAACCCCATTTGGGAGTTCTGGATGCTCCTAAAGAGGAAAGAAATCACCAGTGGCTTAAGTAAATAGACTTAAGGGTCAAAAATAAATCCCATTTATTAAGTACACACGGATGCCAGGCTGGGCGTTCAGTGTTCAACATTGACTCAGCTCTTTGAAAATCCCTTTAAAATTTGTGAAATGGGTGTTGTCATCATGCCCTTTAACGGCCAGCCCCCTGCCTAGCCTTCACCCACCAACATTGGAGCTGTGGAAATGGCTCAGTGGGGAAAGTGCTTGTGGCAAAAGTATCCACATAAAAGCAGGGTGTGGTAGTGCACACCTGTAACCCAAGTGCCGGAGAAGCAAAGACAAGAGGATCCCTAGAGCTCACTGGCCAGCCAGCCTAGCATGCTCAGTGACTTCCCTGTCTTAAAAACATGGTGGCCAAGCAATTGAGGAAGACAGTAAATGTCAGCCTCTCAAGCATGCACACACATGAACACACATGACTAACACTGAAATTTAGAAGCAAAGGTAGATTTTCAGGAAATTGTAGAAAATAGTAGTGATGTGCCCTCCTGGTGATTGATTTCCCCTAATGGTAACCTCTAACCTGAGCACAGGAAGCATCAAATGCACAGCCCTGTCATGGCTCCACCCTCAGCCCTTTGGAGCTCACCATTTACATGTACCAGTTGTGTTTGCATGTGCTTGAGCATGCAGCTTGGTCACCACTGTCCCTCTTTCTCGGGTGAGAGACCCAGGTTACGGAAAGCATTGGGATTTGCCACAGTGGTGCAGGCAAAAAGCATCCGACCCAAGGATATTTGTAAGGCTGGGTAGATAAGATGTGGCTTATGATTTCAGAGGATTTCCTATCATTGTGGCAGACATGATGGTTAGTCTGCATTGCCAGCTGGACGGCGATTCGGATCACCTATGAGGCATATCTCTAGGTGTGTCTGTGCTGATCTTCCCAAAGAGGTTTGACTGAGCAGGGCTAAGCCACCTCAGAATACTAAGCACCTTCCAATAGTCAGCCCATGTATGAAGTGGTATGAAGAAAGCCAGTGCCACGGGCCTGCACTGGATTCATCTCCCTAAGTACATCTGTCACTGAAGCAGCCACCATACATGGCCACCAGGCTCCAGCTTCTTTGACCTTCCAATGTAGATTGAAGACCGGTGGCTCTCCAGGGAACCCAAGACCTTCTGTGCCCAAATGGAACTGCTAAGGCATTTAGGCTCATGGACAGAGGACCGTTAACAGACTACCCAGCCCCTACTGTGTAAAGCAACCTCATAAAATCTCCTCTGATAATGAATACAGATTCTGTTGGTTCTAGAGAATCCTGATGAATGGGAGGGGGTTGTAAATGGTGGAACTTGGGAGCACAGTGGAGAGGATAGTCATATCAGGGTCAACCAGGAAGCAGAGAACTAGGCTGCCAGCAAAAGAAATAGAACTTTTAAAGCCCTGCCCCTAGTTGCTGATTTCTGCCAGTTAAACCTCAGCTTCCAAAGGCCTCTCAAACTGATGCCACCGTGAACAATGTTTGAAACATGAGCCTATGGGGGTCATTTCAGATTCAAATCATGATGCAAACTACACTTGAGGTCATAGCCCTCTTTTCTAGGCTTCCTATAGCCCTTTCTCTCAAGACCAAACATTAATATGAAAAGACAACTTGCAGATAAATGTAGCCCTTGGAAAAATCACACCTACAGCTGGCAGTAAAAATGTCTTCTTGTGATTTATTTCTCTGAACATGATACTCATGAAATGCCTTCCAGCTTGTGCTAGACCTTGATGGAGTCAGGTGAATGGTGGGCTTTATAGGATGGCTGTGTGCTTCAGCCTGAGAGAGTGGCTTTGAGCATGTGGGTTTGCCTGGTGTGGATAGCTAAAGGTCCAGGAAGACTCACTGGCAAATGAGACCTACCTCCTCATGATGTACAGACGCTGTGGCTAGACCAGGAAACATTGTTAATTTAACCATCTCATGGTTTCAAGTTATAGATAAGCAAACTAGTGCACGCTGGCCTCAGGGGTGCTCAGTGAGCTGTGAGTTTGAAAGCCCATGGAGCCACAGTAAGTAATAAAAGAAGGTGTCTTTCAGAGGTTTAGGAGATAGGGACGCTCTGATGGAGAAGTGGTGTTTCAAGGGTTCTGGGTTGGGCGTATGCAATCAAAGCCTTCCTTCTGAGTGGGAGTGGAAAACGTCCAGCAGGTTAAATTAAAAAAAAAAAAATCAATAGCATTTCAGGTGATTGTGAGTTAGGGGCTATTTGCTGAAACTTAGAAAAATTAAAGGTGAACTCTGAAAAGGATCAATGAGCAATTACTCCAGCAGTGAAGGGGCCACTGTAGGGGGGGCAGATGTGGGGGGCAGCCTGGCCCCACCCATTCCTTTTAACATCAAAAGCACACAGTCCATCAAACTCACAGAAGCATGGCTCTGATGCATAAGGGTCCATCTGCCAAATTACCATCTCTCTCTGCTCTCTTTCCCACCACCACCACTCTGTTGCTTCTCCTGGAAGGGACATGTCCACTCTCCATTCAGCATCCCAGTAGACAAAGGCAGAGGTGGGGACCTGCAGCTGCCTTCATGCCAATCAATTCTGGGATGTAATATCTACAATTTTCTGATTTGAAAGCAAAACCGAATGACCCAGAGGCATAATTCAGGCCTCACACAGCCCTCTTCCTCAGAAAGAGTACAAATTGATTCTGCCTTTTATAAGCCCAATTTTAGGCCTTTGCTCATCGACCCTCCTCCATCATTTCTGAGCTATTTCTCCCCATCTGCCAAGGCATAATTAAGACAGGCCTAGAAAGTTTTGTGGGTTTTTTTTTTTTTTTTGAGTTTTCAACTTTGTTGAACAAACTCAGTTTGTGTGTGTGCCTGGCAAATGCCAAGACCTGAGAAGTCCTGGCATGGTCTTAGAAGCCCCCCACCCCTCAAACCCTGTTTCCAAAATCAAAGTTGAGGGCTTGGAGTTGCAATTATGTCCACCTTTGCCTCAGACTCAGAATTATCCCATCCCAGGAAGGCCGAGGCCTCTGGCTCAGGCTCTCTTGGTTCACTTCTGTTTGTTGACCTGCTTAAGAGCCTTGCATGACCCCTGCTGACATCTGTGGCTGGGTAAGTGAAAACATGAGTAGACCCTGACCAAGCAGGTGTTGGGAACACTGGAGAAGAGCCTCAGCCTCCTCTGAGACCTTTCTTGGCGAACACGGTTTTTCTCCGCTGGATTCAGCCTCATTTTACACACGAGGAGGCCCAAGGCCCAGCTGGTCTAGGTGTAACTTCAAGTGTTCCCTCCAAAGCTCTTAGAATTTCCCCCTTGGGCAACTCCAAGCTGCTGCCATGAGGCTTCTCAGTCCAGCTGGAGAATGCCTGGGGTCTGTGGAGATAATTGGTCCTGTCTGTGCCAATTCTTACCAACACAAACAAGAGCTAGGCTGGTACTGGGAGGTGAGTTCCCACTGAAGTTGTGCATGCCCTACAGGTGGTCTTGGAGGTCAGAGAGAGAGTGGCTCTTCTGCAGCCAGGGAAGTGGGCCTGACCTTCCCCTAAGCACTGTCCATCAGCTCATTGCTACGTTTAAAATATTTTGCAGTCTAGAACCCCTGCACAGAGGTAGCCCATGGCAGTTTAGTGTCCAAGTGGCTTACATAGTGATGGGAAGAGGGACTGCCTCTGACAAACTGATTGGCCTGCTCTTTGATAACCTCCCCCTGAGGGGGGAGCAGCCTTACCAGGCCACAGAAGAAGACAATGCAGCCATTCCTGATAGACTAAGATCAGAAGGAAGGAGAGGAGGACCTCCCCTATCAGTGGATGTGGGGAGGATCATACATGAAGAAAGGGGAGGTAGGGTGGGGTCAGGAGGGGAGGAGGGAGGGGCTTATGGGGGGATACAATATGAATAAAGTGTAAATAATAATAATAATAATAAAAAGAAAAAAAATTTGCAGTCTATCTTGCGCTGAGGGCCCCACTTGGGAGAGCTCTGTAAGGAAACAGACCCTAGCCTTCCCTTCCCCAGTGAATTGTTCTAGGCACCATGGGATCAACCGTGGCTTCCCAGAGCTGTTGGCCAGGTGTTTCAGAGCCAAGCTACCCTGTCCTGACACCCTGTACCCACCTGCGTGACCTTTTAGAGTGTCCATATGTCTCCTCTCTTCTCTCTCCTCATTATCAAGGACTCAAATCCCATTCATTGTTGTGATCCAAACACATCCCTTTGTTCAGCTGTTAGAATAGATGCCTTTCCTTCAACTAGAAACCCATTCTCAAAGCTTCCAGTCAGCTATAGGCAGAGCCCTTCAACCTACATAGGGTCAGCTTCTTGTTGCAGAGTGGCCAGGGCAAGGCCAGAGACCATTGTTACCTATGGGCCAGCATGTTGAAGGGGAAGCTGGTGCCCTGGGGCCCTGTACCTGCCCCATCAACTGCCACTGTGCATGGAGATGGCAAACAGGAACCACTTGAGTCCCATCGGCACTGCTGATGCAAATCAAAGAGCACGAGGGACCCAGCTCAGGACGGAAGCACACTGGTCTCCCATTAGTTGTTATGGAAACTCATTACCCCAAGAGGTCATTCATCTGAAAATATAAACAGTTCCCGAAAAGGTTTTTAGAGAAATTCATGGGTGGCTGCTATAATGATATGATTATGGAAGAGCAGGGACTGTCCTCTTGAAACCTCGACCCACTCCCGGCAGGTGGGACCCACCTCTCTGCCCATCTGTCTAACAACATGGGACTAGAACTTGGACCAGTCCTCAGGGCCTTGGGAGTCCTGAAGGCCTCTCTAAAACACTGTCTTATGGGAAAAGAGGCATCAAAAGACAACATACCCTTCCAGGTCCCTGAACAAACTTCAAAGTTGTGAACAGTAAATACACATACAGTGCCCTCGATTTGTAATAATGATAAAGTTATTTGCTAATTTGCCTTTGATGGTTACTGTCATCATACTTTAGGTTAATAATGGTTAGCTGATGCTAGTTCTTAATAGTAGCATCTATATGTCCTGTGACCAGCCCCAGAATCTCAAAAGCTGTGATTCTCATCCCAACCCTGTGAGGAAGACACCACTTCTCCACTTTACAGAGGAGCATAGTGCTGTCTTCAAACATCCTTCGGTTCTGCTGGAAACACAGCTGGCATCCTGTGCTAAACTCGTCTCTTTCTCCTTCTCCCTTTGTCGGCCTGCAAGGATTCTCTGCATCCCTATGTTCGGTGGGCAGTTCATCAGTGTACTCGCCTGTGCTTGTACTAGATCTTCAGCCAGGTTCAAAACCTAGACATCATTTCTCCCAGGAAGGCTGTCCTGGACAAGATAGAAAGGATCCTGAGTGTCAGTGCTTCTCTGTCTCTGTCTCTTTGCCCCAGCGCCTCTGTGTGTATGTGTCCCTATTCATGTATGTATGTATGTATGTATGTATGTATGTATACACACATATATATACATACATACATATATTGCTTTATGTGTTTGTTTGTGTCCCTGGGCGTACATATTTATACTATATGTGTGCAGGAGCCCATGGGGGTCAGAGAAGCAACAAGTTCCCCTGTAACTGGAGTTACAGCCAGTTTTGAGCTGCCAACCTGCCAAGTGCTCTTAAGTGATGAGCTATCCATCCATAACATTTTGGGACACAACCTCGCACTGAACTTTGGAGCTTACTGATTAGGTAAGTCTGGCCAGCCAGTCTGCTCCAGGACCCTTCTGTTTCTGTGGCTGAGGTTGCGTATGCCCATCACTGTGCCTGGAGTTTACGATCTGAGGTCCAAACTCAGGTCCTCATTCTTGAGCAGGAAACACTTGCTGATGGTGACAACTTCCAGGCACTCAAATTCTATAGATGTTAATTCTCAAGATTTTAAGGTCCTGTTTTCCATCTGTCTTCTTGTCTAGGCTAGGAGCCCTTTGCAGGCTCAGACTATTTTTTGTTTTTGTGTTTCCAGTGCTTAGCACCAAATAGGCACCAAATAATTGTTTATCGCTAGGAAAAATTCTTCTGAAGGGATAGGTTTCTCCTGTCCACCACTACGTAAAACACTGTCCAATCCACAGTGGGTGCAAAATTCACATTTGTATGATGGCTGGGTGGATGATTGTATGGTTAACGTCTGGATAGTTGGCCAGATGTTTGTGGGAGGATGGATGAGTACATGGATAGATGGGGAAAAGGCAAAACAAAAAAAGTGGGTGGTCAGTTGGATAAACTGATGAATAATGTATGCATAGTCAAGTACAGATAAAATGCTTGTTATTGAAATAGATTGGATGATTGAAGAGCTATTTGAATGCTGGGTAGTTAGGTGGGCTGATGGATGGACATGGCCAGGTGGACAAATAGAAGGTTGTCAGTAAAGAGGGTTGGATGGGCTGGATCGGTGGATGATTAGACACTGAATTGATATAGAGATTACAGAGAGTTAGCATCCACACCAGTTTCCCCGGGCAGGCTACTTCTTCCAATCTCCTGTCTATAGTTCTCTCTGCTTTTTCTTTACTCCCTGCCCCCTGATTCTTCTCATGCTGGATTCCAATCTCTGGCCTGAAGATCCAAAACCACAAATCACATCCTAGGGCTGGGGCAGGGCCCTCCTGAGTGTGCAGACAGCTGAACAACCAAAAGTTGACCTAGATCTCCTCAGCTGGCTGGAGACAATCTTGTATCCAGAGCTATGAAATCCTACATCCTTTATTGTGAGACAGTCAGCTTCTAAGGTGGGCTTGGCCAAAACAAACCATCTTTGTTTAATCTTTGAGGCTGTTTCCCATGAAAGAAGCAGCTGCTTGTGGCTATTCTTGGGGGCTTGGAACCACAGGGCTGGAGTTCAACACCATAACCACTCCTGCTTGCCCTGATAGAAAACGTCTACGGAGACACAGTTTTGGAAAGTGGAAATACACAGTGATGACAGGCTAGACCACCAAGAATCAGGGACACTGGGCAGCCATTCCAAAGCTTATGACCCCCTCGGTGCCAGCAGCCAGCATGAGTGTGGCACTACTGTCCTTACAACAGGTTCTGGGAACTTGCTACTTCGATGTGTCCTTTGGCAGAGTGGACCAATGTGTCTTCTTGGTCAATACCAGCAAAAGGTATTGGGTCATCCAACATGGCTGGCAATGGTGTTGGAGGGTAGAGTAGGCAGGGACGCTACTGTCCTCCAGGGTAAAATTGGAGACTGTGTCAGTGCATACACGTGGACTCTGAATGGACTCTGAACTTGAGCTTTCTGAAAGGTGGAAAGCTTTCTGAAAGTGTTCAGCTGACTTTGAGGAGAACAGCAGAGTCCCTACTATAGACTGGGGAAATGTCAAGTCAGAACAAGAGCCTAACTTCCCCTGCCCTCTGCCCTCTACCCTCTGCACTCTGCCCTCTGCTCTCACATCCTACATGGCCATTCCTTCTCTTCTTAGAACTTCCACCCCAGCAGGCCTCACTGGCTAGCTGGTCTTCCGCACCCTCACCTGAGTAGATCCTCAGCAAAGGGACCTCCTGAAAGCCAGGTATTGGAAAGAGAAGCAGTTCCTCAGAACCCCTGACAGACCCCAAAGCCTCAGAAAGCCACCTGGCTAGGAAACATTGTGTTCTGGGGTCAAGGCCTAAGTACAGAAATAAGACACCCACAAATGGGGGGGGGCATATTCTAGCCAAATTATTGAAGAAATTATCTTGGATCTCAGAGAGTCACTTGATCCCCACCTCCACCCCCACTTGCTCTACCTGACAAGTCTCATGTAGCCTGCCTGCCCCTTCCTGTCTGTCTCTCTGTCCGTCTGTCTGTCTTTCCTGAGGCTTGAACCTAGTCCAAGCATTCTATCACTGACCTACATTCTTAAAGCCCTTCTTGGTCTTTCACTTTGAAAGAGGATTTCACTAAGTTAGCTAGGCTGCCCTTGAACTTGGCAATCCTCCTGCCTCAGCCTCCCAGTTAGCTGGGATGATAGGTTTTTCCTTGACAGGCCATGATGCGCTCAAGTCAAGCCCGTTTCCGAGAACAGGTGTTAGTGGTTGGTAGCTGAGAGAAGCAAAAAGTTTAGGCCTGTGCTTCTGACTGTCCCCTTGGGTGAAGTGGAGGGAGATGAGTGGAGAGCAAGCAGTAGCATCCCTAAGGGCTGCTGCTGAGCCCAGGACCAGAGACTCATTAAATTCCCAATTAGATCCCTGCACCTTTCAGTGACTTCTGCTTAAACCCCAAGGAACTAAGAAGCCTGGGATGTTCACAGGCACGGCTGCTGCTAGGCACATCTCTCCTTGTTTATGCCAGCTCCTCCGCTGGGGTCAGGTATTTGCATGTTGAGGACTTTCTGGAGTGGGCAGGCTTGGGGCTGGAAAGAACTACTGTGTCACCCCCCGGTTTCACTGGGCCTGCTTTCGAGACAGCCTCCTCTCATACCGTCCCTGCGAAGAACATCTTCATTTAAGTTTGTGTTTAGGGTTGGCGCTTTGAAAGAAGAGTTAGCATAATTTTAATTTATACTGTAATGAATCCAATTTGCTAGTTCAGGTGGTTAATAACGCTGGCTGCTGGAGCTGCACGTTCCTGTTGCCTCCCTGCGGGTCTGGCTGTCCCTCGCTAGGGTGGGGAGGGGATGAGCAAGAAGGCAGCCGCTACTGGTGGGGGCCAGCAAAGCTGAGGAGATCTGTCCATCATCTGAGCCCTTTTCGGATGAAAGTCTGGTGAGGGCTGAGGGTGTGAGGCACTATGGACCTCATCTCAGCCCAGTAGACCTATTGGCCACACACCAGTCTGGTCCAGCCTGTTCCTTCAGCATGTGAAGTTTGGAAAGTGTTAAGCAAGAAACGGAAAGGCAGGGAAGATAGCTCGGCTGGCAACATGCTTGTCCTGCAGGCATACGGACCCGAGTTTGGGTCACCGGCACCCAGGCAGAGGCTCAGGGTGGTCTCAGTGCTAGGAAGGGTAGCCAGAGACCAACAGATTACCAGTGTCTTGCTGGCCAGCTCGTCTGAAAATACAAACAACAACAACAACAACAACAAAGGTGGTGGGAAGCAATGGAGAAAGACACTTATCACTGACCTCTGACCTCCACATGCACACACAAGGGTGCTAGTGTCCCCAAATTCTCAGGCACATACCTCATGCTTACAAAAAGGAAGGGGCTAAAGGACAGGCAAATACTAGCATGACCCAGCACTTGCTGTGAGGTCCCGAAGACTGAGTCAGGACTGCCTGGACAGAATTACCTGTCCCCACCCCACCTTGTCTTCTGAGTTGACAGCTAGAAAGTTATACCTGTGGGTAAAGATACTTCGCCACTTTGTTTTCACTTGGGCAGCACGTTTTATTGTTTAATTCTGGGGTTGAAGCTAATCGATAGATTGATGAAGGCCGAATGCCCTTGTAGTTGAGCAAAAGCCTGGTGGAGCCGCCTTGACTGGAATGATAATGACCTTCTGGGCCGCTGATTCATGTAGGCCCACCCCTGAGCCCCCACACTGCTTAAGGTGTTTTCCTATTCCCAAGCCTGGCCTCTGAGACCTGGGGTCCAGGCTTAGTCAGCAAGCCTGCTCCCCAAGCAGACTCTAAGCATTCTTTAAAGCTCTGTCTCTGGCTGACATGACGTGCTTACAACCCGCAGCTTCAACCGATGGAGTAGAAGCCTAAGCAGAATGGTTGTATGCCAAGAGGACACACAGAAGATTGGCAAGAGCCAACATACCAGCTGAACAATCAGTATTTCTCATCCTCTTATCATGGTATTACCCCCTCCCCCAAGTCAGTCCAGCCCTGTGATGTGAAAAACTCAATCAAAGGAGATTTCTACAGTTTGAGACTCTCCTGTTTAGGGAAACCCGGTGTCATCAGATGGGAAAGGGCGTGGTCAAATGCAGAGAGAGTTTGGAAGACAAATGAGTAGAGGGTTCTGGGGAAAGTGGGTGGGGCTGTACATGGTCAGAGCGCAGTGACAGTGGAGGGGCCATTTAAGGTAGTGACCTGGCTCTGTCCCACATGAGCACCTCACAGGTTCTTCCATGACCGATTCTGAGCCTGTCTCCCGGGGCTACTGAGGGGTTCTGGTAAGAAGAGGCTGTCAGTTCTCTAGGAGACCATGAAACAGCGAAGAGCTGGGGATATAGGTTGGGAAGATCGCTGTCATATAAGCACAAAGCTCTGTGCTTGATCCCCAGAGCCCAAGTAAAAAGGCTGGGCCTGGTGCTACCACTCAGAATCCCCATACCCGGGATGCAGAATAAAGTGGATCCTTGGTGCCCACTGGCATGTGATTTTCAGGCCAGTGAAAGACCTTGTCTTTTTTTTTTTAATTTATCATTTATTCAGTATGAAATCTTTATACTATATGTTCCACGTGTTAAGAATAAATGTACATTAAATCTTGGTTATATATATATATATATATATATATATATATATAATTTATATACATATTTATTTATTTATTTATTTATTTATTTATTTATTTTTATGAGTGCTCTATCTGCATGTATACCTGCATGGCAGAAGAGGGCATCACATCACATCATAGATGGTTGTGAGCCAGCATGTAGTTGCTGGGAATTGAACTCAGGATCTCTGGAAGCACAGACAGTGAGCCATCTCTCCAGCCCATCGAGAGACCTTGTCTTAAAAACACAATGGAGATGGCATCTGAGGAACAACACCAAAGGCTGCAGACAGACAGATACACACACACACACACACACACACACACACACACACACACACACACA
>NW_026596234.1:3803333-3815308 GCF_907164565.1 Psammomys obesus | reverse complement strand
ACACACACACACACACACACACACACACACACACACACACACACACAAAGAGAGAGAGAGAGAGAGAGAGAGAGAGAGAGAAATGCATATTTTAAAACCCACAAACAAGCAAACTGAAAATACGCTAGGGATGCATCTTGGGTGTAGAATGCTTGCCAAGCATATCCAAGACCCCAGGTTCTATCCTCCAGAAAATCATTAAAATAGAGCTGGTGGTAGAGAAGATGAGGCTTGGGTCAGAGAGGAAAATACCCAGAAGTGGAAATGTGTAGCCATGGCTAGCCCAACCATCTCGCCGAGGTGTTGGGCTGTCTACAGAGGCCCAGACTCCAGCTGCAGCCTGCAAGCTTCTTAGCAATTAAAGCATTCCATCAATCACCTGGGCAGCTACCCACACCCCCCCCCCAGCTCCCAGGCGGGCTCCAGGATACCTGTCTCTCCATAAACAAAATTCCACCAGTGATAATGCAGACCCTCCTCTGCCTCCGTATATTGCTCTGACAGCAATCCCAGAGCTGAGAAATGGCACGTATAACTTTCTCCTTATTAGGCAATAAAATATCCAGAAGTGTTCCTGTATGCAGAGCAATTCCATATGTGTCAACCACGGCTTCACAATAACCTGAAATTATTCTTGCCTTCCTCTTCCCTGTAAACTGCATAAAACATGTACATTTTAAGTACAGACACCGGGAACAGAGAATTCACTAACAATGGAGCCTTGGCATGTACAATTTCAATTTCAAGTGAAAAACTGTGGCAATGGATCTAGCAGAATGAGGTGAGCTTTCTTTCAGATTTCTGCATGTTTGAGGTCTATTTACAATGAGTAACATGGTCAAAGTGTAACTGTACAGCTCTGCAAATTCTACTGTGTGTATATCCACTTAGTCACCAACCTGACCACAGGTCACCAGTGTGTCCAACCTAAGAACATTGCAAGGCAATCTGTCATGTACAATCACACAACGGAGCCAACAGAAAGCCCTCTTCTCTCTCCTAGCTAAGTTCATTGCTCCTCTCCTCCACCTATCCAAGACAAACAATATTCAGATTCCAATGTGATCATTACTTCTGCCTGCTCTTCCTCTTCCTCAAAAGATACCGCCGTGCTGCCTGCATCTGGATTCTCCTACTCAACATAATGCTTAGAGGGTCAGGAATTTGCAGTGTCCTTGCTAATATTTCATTGTGTAGCTGTCTCTCAGTCTACTTAGCACCCTACAGATGTGGCCATCTGGATTATTCCAAGCTTATTACAGATGAAGCTATTGCTAAGAGTGCTCTTCCATAGGCCTTCATTCCTCCTGGGTAAAGCTCCAGGGGTGGAATGGCTGGACGTGTGTTCACTACCTGCTAAGCTTTGTTAAGATCAGCTGCAAAGCTCTTAAGGGTGGGTGCTGCTTTTCCCCTCTGTGGTTACTGAGAGTATCTACTGCTCCATGTTCTTGCCAACACTAAGATGCAGCTCTTTTTTAGTTGTTGTCACTCTTGAGTGGATGGAGTGACATCCCTCTGAGATTCCATTTGTGGGGAGAAGTGGAGTTTGGCGGTAAAAGCCTGGGCTCCAGCAGCCCCACTGCCCCTATTAAATGGACAAGACAGCCAACTCCTAGGGGCCTGGAGTCATCTTTTTTATCCTTATTGCACAGAAACATTTGTGGAAAGTGGCTCTCTGCTGACCAAGATGGCAGCCTCCTGGCAAGAAGAGTGCCACAGTCATGGTACAGGAGGTCACTGTGAGCGATACAAGATCAAAGCAATTCTCTGCTTTCTAACACATGATCAAATACAACATATACCCCCAAGCTGCCTGGCATCTGTCCCTGGCTCCAGCCACACCTAACAATGTCAAGCTTTGAGCATACCTAGGCACAGAGGAAAAGGTCAGGCCCCATTCAAGTGAGGCTTAGTCTCATTTGAAGAAGGAACTTTGCATATATCTCAAGACCACTGCAAAGGGCCGTGGCTTCCTTCTCCTCCCACAAAAGACACTCCACACTTGTATAATGAAGAATGAAGATGAGGATAGTGACACTGTTTATCTTTTCTTGGTTGCTTACTGCACGTTGGATTCACTCCCTCAAGCGATACACACAGTCCACGCAGGGAGACACAGGCACGCCACAGAGGAATCCACCTGAGACCTCCAAGGTGGTCCAGGTTTGAGTGTCTACCTGAGAACATGAAGGCCATTTGAAGAGGAAAGGTGTGAAATGAGGTGGAGGGCTCCAGAAGGAAGGGGGTGTTGGTGTTATCAGATGAAAAGATCCAAGCGTGAAGATCAACATGATATGTGGGCACATGGCTATATAGCTTTGTCAGTTTGTCTCATGGAAGTTGAAAGACTGCTGGAGGGAAAGAAGCTGGCAGAAAGGAGACCAAGTGGTGAGGGTGTGGTCATAGGGAGGAGCCAGGAAAACACAAGGTGTGGTCAACCTGATGGTCGCCTCCAGTGCAGCTAATGACTCATCTGTGTTGTCCTTAATGTGAGGGAATCTGAGTAACTTTTCTTATACTTTCACAGCCAGCCATAACTTCCTTCCCTGTGACAAGGCTGTTCACATCTTTGACATTACCCCGTTGTACTCCTGGGGGCTCCTTGCAGGAGGCCATAGGGAGTGGCCTTTAAGTAGGGTGGGGAGAGTCCTAAAAGGGTTTGCAGATGTCTTGGCCCCTAATACTGGCCCTGGTTACAGTTCTCTGTGCAATCTTTCTGAATCGTTTGACCACCTTCAAGTGTGCCTTCCTTCTGGAGGAGAGGTAGGGTCAGGTCATCTAAGAATTGATGTATCTCTGGTTATCACACAGACAGTGTGGCTGGCGGTTTGCTATCTCCTGAGAAGGAAATGGACCTGTGCTTCAGAAGAAAGAATTTAATTTAGATACTGTGGACGACTTCCTGATGTCTCCGGATATTAAATTCAAGAATGAATGAGACAGTCCAAGGCAGAATGTCTTTCTAATGCAACAACCTTTGAAAGCAAGATGACTCATTTGTCCTCCTGGGGGATGTTTGGTTCTGGCAATGAGATGGGAGTTAGAACCAGTCTGGACTTGGGGTTTGTGCAAGGATCCATGTGTGATGGGGTCTGCTGTGCCCAAGGAGAGCGCTGTCTCAGCCTGGGGCTTTCCATGTTCTAATCCCAAGACTTGATTCATTATGAATGTTAGGGAGAGGCACTGTCGGGCGTAACTTAATGAATTCCTGAAATTAGCATTATTGAAAAGATGAAGTTAATCAATAGTTCAAATGAGCAGAAGAAAAAACATCAGAACTCAGCAAAGTCATGTAGAAAGTTGACAACAACTCTACGCCTGGCCTTTCCGGGGCACAGAGTGTTCCAGGCAGTGAAGCAGCCATTCTGAACACACACACACACACACACCACCACCCCCGATTTGTTCCAAGTGGCTCCTCTTGACAGACGTCATTAATGGCTTCTCACCTTCATTATCAGCACAGGAGTGGCATGGTTGAGTGTTCCTAACAACTCAAGGTCCGGTTAGCAATGTTTGTTCCTAATGCACAGAGATGACCTCCTGTTTTTGCAGAATTCTAGGCTGTCAGCAATTTGAAGGAAATTGAATTATCATGCCCTCCATGATCGGGGGAGAACCTTCCAGAACTTTCCAAAGTCTGG
Source organism: Psammomys obesus (assembly GCF_907164565.1). Taxonomy (NCBI): domain Eukaryota; kingdom Metazoa; phylum Chordata; class Mammalia; order Rodentia; family Muridae; genus Psammomys; species Psammomys obesus. The sequence goes on along the minus strand of NW_026596234.1, from coordinate 3,811,664 downwards.
GCAATCTCCACCCATGTATCTTCCAACCATCTCTGTCTCTGAGGAACTCCACAACACCTACGAAGCAGTCCTTGTTCTCCCAGCTCAGGAGTCTGTGGTATGGTGGAAGGCACATGTGATTCCTCACAAGCCCTCAACAAGCTGACAATCTCCTGTATCTCCCAGCCCAGCTGACCATGCAAGCACAGACACAGGCTATCAACAGGGCCCAGGATGATGAGGAAACTGACTTAGTAGCCGCTTCAAAATTTTTTCACCAGTATATTTTCCTGGTAGTTGGACTAAGCCATCATATCTTCCATGAGTGACATTAAGACTTTCCTGAAACCTTTGAGCTTGAAGGAGCAAAGTGGATCACTGGGTACATTACTTAAAGACAAAAGTATTTGGGTACCCTCTTGGGGAATCTTGAGATACACCCCCAGGATCTGCAACTCCCTTATTATGGGAAAAGCTAAAAGGAGCAGAAAGACCCTAGAGCCCACTTCATCTTCCAAATGTTTTGTGGAGATGCAGAAGCTGTGCTTGGCAAGGACTCTCATCTCTCTCTCTCTCTCTCTCTCTCTCTCTCTCTCTCTCTCAGTGTGTGTGTGTGTGTGTGTGTGTGTGTGTGTGTGTGTGTGTGTGTTCTTGTGTATGGGAGTGTCCCACATGTGCATGAGCCAGAGAAGACAATATCAGGTATTATTCTTTGTTCTCATAAACCACGCACCTTTTTTTTTTTTAAGATAGAAAGATAGAATCTGATGTTGGCTAATGTTGGTTGAATATGATGTTCCCAGATTCAGTTAGGCTGGCCAAAGAGTGAACCCCAGAGATCTCCCTGCATCTGGATTCCCAGCACAGAGAGAAAAGTACCATCATGCCTAGTATCTTGCTGGGTTCTGGGGATGATCTTCAGGGTCTCATCTGTACAGCGAGACCTTCATCACCCAAGCTGTCTCTCCAGCGCCCAGGCTTTCTGGTTTGTGCCACAGTTTCTGGCAGTAGAAGAGCTGCATCCTAAACCCAAGGTTAGTTTCAGGCCCTGGGAGCCAGAATGCAGCAGGAACCCTCTGGTCCTGCAGGGGAGGGCTCTCTCTATTTGGGGGAGCAGGTGGGTTGACTCCCTAGGCTTCTGTGCTCTGAAGAGTTCCCTAGGCAGGAAAGGGACACAGCACAGCTCTGTCTGTCCCACCAGGGTGCCAGGGTCTCATCTCCGCCTCTCTGATATCTGATGCCCATCCCTTCTCCCAGGAGAGATAAGCCTGCTTATTAATAGTCAAGTCCAATAAAAGAGTCTAGGTCAGGTGGCAGAGCCACCTACCCTCCATCTTCTCAGCAGGAGCCTGCCAGGGTTGGTCATGTCCATTGCAGAACCATTTGGTTTGCAACCTTTTCTGTGGTAGACGAAAAACATTGAGTACTTACATAAATCTATACAGAGTGGTTACAAGGGGGGCAGAGTGGTGGTCGGGTGGTGGTACCACTCGGACACCTGTGACCCACACATTCTTCCTCTTGTAAAACTAACGTCATCCTGTGGCTCTTTAGGAGAGAGAAACAAATTGTTCCCGGAAGACTACTCCGTGATTTATTGATCAGTGTTTTGGAAACCAAATTAATTGCAAAATGTTCTATTGAGTAGCTCGCCTCCAGCATTGAAGATTCTGGCACAGGGATGGGAGAATGCGATGGGGGGGGCATCTATCAGAAGTGGTCTCTTCCGGAAAGAAACGAGGCCCACGCATTGGGAGCTGGCTGATGGGCTGATGGGTCACACGCTTGTCTGCACAAACCAACTGTCTGAGTTTCTAAGGGACCAGCGTAGGAACAAGGCTGAAGCCATGCTGTGTGTGTGTGTGTGTGTGTGTGTGTGTGTGTGTGTGTGTGAGCAGTTATCTGCCTGTCTGTACAGGTCCCCTGGGCTTTGGGAAAGAGGGTTCTCTCTTTGCCCATAGCTGGAGTACAGCATCTGACCAGGGTGGGTGTGAGTGAGGCTTTGCTCCTCTGAAGGTAAGATTTTCCTAGGCCAATAATAGGAGGCCCCTTTTAACACATTTGAGTCCATCATCAGATTTGTATTGAATGCTCCCTTCTGCTTCCAGGCCTTCCCTTCTGCGCCCTCTGTCAGGTCTCTTTCTCTGGCAGTGCCTACTTCACAGGTTGCCCTTCCCACTGACTTCAGGGGTCTGCTTCTTCTGACTGGTTCCAGCCCTTCGTGTGGATACCCTCCATGTGTCAGTTCTCTTCTGAGGCTGAGACCTCAAACCAGGACATTGTCCTGGTTTCTGACACTCCCTACACCCCCATAAGATGTTGACTCAAACTCCATTCATGTACACACATCTCCTACCACACTGACCCCGGTGGAAAAGGTAAACCATACTCCCAGACACCCTGCAATGGATTTGTCGATGGAGCAAGGATTAGGATATTCAGGGCAGGCAACAACTTAAACCCCCACCATATTTACTACCTCCTGTGTGCATGTGTATAAAGCTTCATTTCAGACACAAAACCAAACTTAGAAGATCCAGGAAAGAGCCCCAGGGCAAATATTGCACTGCAGGCCTGGTTACCTGTGGACTTGAACTGTGGCAGTGTCCCTTAGTAGTAGCCAAAATCTGGGGCTCCTGGCCTCCACCAGCTCTCTGGAAGATTTCCCTTAGCTGCTACAGCTGCACCAAGGTAGGGGGCTGTCTTTGCAATCCAGGAGCTACCATGTCAGTTCAGAGGCCCAGGCTTTGTTGACACATCTCTCAGCCTAACATTGTCCCCAGGAATTTTTTTTTTCCAAGACAGGGTTTCTCTGTGTGGCTTTGGCTATCCTGGACTCACTTTGTAGGTCTCTCAAACTCACAGAGATCCTTCCGCCTCTGCCTCCCTGAGTGCTTAGATTACGCATTCCCAGGGATTAATGTAGAGGGTCTTTCTGGTGTTTTCAGGGATGCTTCCGGCTAGCTTAGAAAGCCACACTCCCCCCCTCCCAAGATCCTCACCAGCTCAGAGGGAGTCGCCTTCCAACCAGTGACTTATTCTTTCCCTGGCATCAGTGGTTAGGGATGGCAGGGCCTGACTTTTCTTTGGGAAATATTAAGAAACATCTATTTTCCAGGCACATTGCTGCACATCTGTAATCTCTGCACTTGGGAGGGAGAAGTGATCTCTGTGAGTTTGAGGTTATCCTGGTCCATATTGCAAGGTCCAGGTCAGCTAGAGTTACATAGTAAACCGGTCTCAAAATAAATAAATAACTAGAAAATAAAGAAATGTCTGTTTACTCAGAAAAGGGTTTCATCCAAGTCCAACCTGGTGAGCTAATGAGTTCACTGGGGTCACTTACATGAACATAAGCATCTCACAGGCAGCTATTCTCAGAAGCCCCTCCTGGTTGGCTACTTACCTCTTATATGTCCTTGGAAAGGGAAGGGACTGTGTGAGGGCTTCTGAAGGCTTCCTGAGAGTCTTTGATTCTCCCTCTCCCTCTACAAGGATCTTGTAAGGGTCTCCTGTAGGTCATCATAGCCACTCTGCTTCAAGACAGCCATGGTCACATCCAACCTGGAGGAAACAGGAGGAGGGAAAGGGAGAAAAGGAAGCCTAGGGAGAGGGCACAAATGGCAAGGAGTTGCTGATGTGGTCATCAGCTCCTTTTCTGTCTGTCTTAAGAGGCTCTGGGGTTGGCAAGGAAAGTACATGTGATACCCCCAGCACATCCCCAAACAAAACAAAAACAAAACCAGAAAGAACACAGGGCAAAACCACTCCTGGGCTGAGTTACTAAAGGAGGGACCACAGAAAGGACACTGGCATAGTCAGGACATAGGAACCATCCTCTCTGAGAAGGACAGTGACAGTTGTCAGTGGAGGGAGAGTCAAGAAGCTGGGCTTTGACTCATCAGGCCTGAGTGAGGGGGACACCCCGAGGACTTTGCTTCTGTTATCCTCAGGGAGCTCTGTGACCTTGAAGAGAAGAGACATAAATTTCATTCCCGAGAACTTTCTCTGGAGTTGCGTGCTAAGTGTTTCAGCACAGTGGATAGTGGCGACTCATCTCCATTGTTGGAGTCATCCAGATAACTCGGTGGCCACAGGATGTTCTCACATGATCTTGGGAAACATTAAGGAAGGGGCAGTATGGTGCATTTTGTGTAGGCGCACTTGATGGCCACAGGAAAACTCAGAACCCTTCCCTCTTCCACTTGGTCTGTCCTAAGGTCTCTTTCCAATGCAAAGTGATCTTAAAACTTGCCCAAAGCTGAAGATTTTGGCTTCACATTTGATATTACTACACCATGAGCCGTCATCAAAACCACATGAATCTCAGCACTCCAAATTGTAGGACCACTTCTCACCTTACATGTAATAATCCAGAGAGGCGGGTAGAGGTGGGTAGAGGTGGGTAGAGGCGAGTGGTCTCCTCTCTTCTCTCCTCTCCTCTCCTCTCCTCTCCTCTCTTCTCTTCTCCCCTCCCCTCCTCTCCCTTCCCCTCCCCTCCCCTCTCGCCTCCCCTCCCCTCCTCCTCTCTTCTCTTTGTCTTTGTTATTTGTTTTTTCTTAAGATTTATTTTTTGTTATTTTTAATTATATATATATATATAGTGGACATCTGAGTGCAGGTGCCTCAGAATTAGAAACAGATATCTAATTCCTTTGAGCTTGAGTTATAGGCAGTTCTGAGCTGTCCAGAGTATGAGCTTGGAGCTTAACTTGGGTCCTCTGTAAGAACAGTAAGCATTTTTAACCACCGAGCCATCTCCAGCCCCCTACTGTTTCTTTTTGCTTTTTAAATGTTAATTAGCTAGCAAGTCCCCCAAATCTGACATGATTCCAAGAGCTGATAGTCAAGTTTTGCTGAAAGAAAGAAAAATTGAAGCTGGCATAAGTCCACACTGGATATTACTGGCTTATGGATCTGAAACTCCAAGGGGTAGACTTCCTTCAAACATGGATGGGCATAACTGCTGTGGTATTTACAGGACTCTAGGGGGTTGGGGAGAACAGACTCAGAATCAGCTCCGATAGAGTAACCCGGTCATTTGCCCATTCCTCAACCCATCATGTGGTCAAGACCATGCAAACTGATTGAGAGATGGATTGCCAGTACTACTCAAAGTTCAGGGACCAAGTAAGAGAAATAGTCTTCCAATAAATATCAGAATGTAGCTACCAGAGAAAAGGAAATGCATGCTGAGCCACCTCCACAGTAAGTTTTGTGCAAATCATGATAACACCCTCCGGTACAGTCTGCAGACAAGGAAGTAAGGCACAGAGCCATTTAAGTCATTTGCCCAAAGGCACAGTAAAAAAAATTGATAAGATGACTCCAGCCCTGACAGAGAGCTCTTTGTATCTTTTTTTTTTTTTTTGCCTTTATTGTGTTCTTGCTTTCTTTTGTTAGTGGATGGCCAAGCTAGCACACAATCACACACAGTAGGTCTGAAAATGCTTCACAGCCAAGTGCTTGGGTCCTCTTGACATTACTTGGATAACTATTTTTCAGGGTTTGCAAGACCTGCAGAGAAAGTCTGATGGAAAAACACATCAATTTTTTTCTTGCAAATTATTTTTGTTAATAAATGATATATAAGTTTATGCATCCTAATTAACCAAAAATTATTTATTACAGCAATTAAAGTGAAGTCATGCAAATGACTGCAATTTTAAGTTCTTGACAATGCGATAAAGTCTGTTCAGGCGTGTCTGCCTTGCCGAAGCTCCTTGAAATCCAGCCAGCAACTCAGCTACCCAGTCTCCCTCAGAGCCTGCAGAGGGCAGTCAGAGGGTCTGAGGGGTCAGGTCCCCTAGTGACACGCTCAGGCTGAAGGTCACTCCAAACCCTCCTAAGGGGGAAATGTGCATTTTCTGATGCCTGAACACAAGGGAGGAAATCACAATCCATTAGACCCGCTGCCTGCCCAGAGAGAGAATGAGGAATCATGGCTCTACCCCATGGACACCCCAGAAGAGCTGGGATCTCACTGCCTCTAACACTCACTCCCATGCATTTTTCTTTGACTTGTGAGGTCAACTTTAGATGTCTCCTTTGTGCATGCCAATGTTTATTCATTTATCTTTACAATCATCGTCCATATATCCAGTCATCCATCTTCCACCCAGCTGCCTGTCCATTCATCCATCCATTTGTCCTTTCACTGTCCATTCATCTTTCTATCCAACCATTTATCTATTATACGTATATACATACATACACCATGCTCTTGCCCATTCATCTACCTGTCTATCCATGCACTCATTTAGTCAATCTTTAATCCATTCACCCACCCATCTTCCATCTTTTCCTCCATCCATCCCTCATCCACCCATCCATCATCAATCCATGTATCTGCTTCTCCATCTAACCACTCATCTACCCGTTTACCCATGCACCCATCCTTCCACCCACCCATCTATCCCTTCATCCATACCTCCACCCCTCCATACATCCCACCTACATACCCACCGACCCATCTGTACTCCTATTGGGAGCATAATGATGATTGATAAATTGCTAAGAGGCTCACAAGAACTAGGGAAAAGAACAGGACAAAAATCCCCTGGAGAGCAGCAGCCTTGCTTTCCATGGCAAGGAAGAAGAGGGTTGGTTCTTTTCCCTATGTGAGAAAAAAATGAAGGCAGGAGAATGGAATGGAAGAAAGATATAGACAGAGAGAAGTGAAAGGCCTTTTAAAGAAACAGGGGCCATAGATTAAGGGAATGAACCGGGAGAGGTCTGTATTTTATCACGTGTCCCTGTGGGTGGAGGCTGGAGTAGGTAGCAGTAGTGGATAAATGTTAAATTATAATTTCCAGAAGACTGTAATCATTTTTTAGCAAAGTATTGCATAGGGTATACTTTTAAAAATTCATTGTTCATTTAAAATTCAAACTTAATTAAACTCCATGTTTTCTATAGTTTTCCTCCCTCCCTCCCGCCTCCTACCTTCTCTCACTTTCTTCCTTCTCCAACTCTAAGGGCACAGACAAACCTGGATTCTTCCTTTTACAACTAGGGTGCCCTCAAGTGGGTGACTTGACCTCTCTGGGACGCACCTTCGCCCTTTGTACAATGTGGATAACGTTGTCAAAGTCAGAATGTGACTCACAGGTTGACGGGACATACTGGACTACAGGCACAACAAGAGACTTGGGGGCTGTGGACTGCTGGGCCCAGGCTTCAGCCCGGAACAGGTAGTACTCAACTTGGATATGACTGTGGGCAGTTCAGACCCCAGGACAAATCACAAGTGCTCCTCTGCCCAGGGCTGTCCACAGGGTAAAGCAGGAAATGCTTGTGTGTGTGTGTGTATGTGTGTGTGTGTGTTCCTATGTGGGGCCTGCACCATGCAGACAGCCAACCTGGTGACTCTGAGAAAATTCTGATCCCAGTGCCCTCTTCTCGGGGTACACTCACCTCCACTGCACCCCTTCAGAGACCCTGCATCTGCCAGTGGCTGCTGAGCCCTTGAAGTTGACAAGTGGTCTTTTCAGTAGCGTGTGTGTGCCTGCTGGCCATTCACTGATGTCCGTGGAGCCCTCGTCTACTGCTATGAAATGAAGGCTCAACAGAACCAGTTTCCATGAAGAAAGCCACCAGGGATAGCCTTTGCCTGCAACTCTTCCTAGCATTTAGATTTTGAGGAACAAGAGGTAAGAGTCCAACGTGGGTCGTAAACTATGCCCACACACCTACAGTGTCTCCGGGAGGGAGGTCACCATCATATGTGACTGCTTCATCCGCTATGAGTCTACACGCTAGCCAGTTCTAAGTGACTCCCACACCAGGGCCTGGTGACTCACATAAAGCAGAACTGGGAAGTGACTCCAAGGGATAAGCCCAACCCACAGTCAGCCCAGCCTTGCGCATCTCTGTCCTCATAGGCACAAGAGGGCTGCCACAGCCCCAAGGCTCGAATTCTTACACAACCTTTCTCCTCATGAAGTTACTTCTAGATGGAGAGGTGATCTATCTCCTCTGCAAGCAGCTGCAAGTTTTCCTCTTCATCTTCATGTGAGGGAGAAGGTGATGCGTCCACCCTGCACTGGACACCGAGGGAGAAGGAGTACAATGACCTGAGACCGTGTGGTGGCTTTTGTTAAACTGACAGGCTCTGGAATCACCCGGGGCACCTGTGGAGAGTTATCCTGATCGATTATGGAAGACCTGCCCACTGTGCCATTCCGGGCCTGTGTGAATGAACAAAGAGCTACTCCACCAGGACACTCACCAGTCAGTGGACTACAGTCAACCCTGCATTAGGACCCAGGAAAGCAACTGTCCTTGAGGGCTTCTTAAAAAAATCATTATTATTATTATTATTATTATTATTATTATTATTATTATTATTAT
>NW_026596234.1:3801317-3803323 GCF_907164565.1 Psammomys obesus | reverse complement strand
ATTATTATTATTATTATTATTATTATTATTATTATTATTATTATTATTATTATTATTATTTGGGGTGGGGCACGTGGCATATGTGGAGGTCAGAGGGCAGCTCTGTGTAGTCAGTTCTCTGCTTCCTCTTTTACGGGGGTTACAGAGATTGAAATCTGAGGTTTGCACAGCAATGGCTTCTGCCCACTGAACCATCTTGCCAGTCACAGCAGCTCATTTGCGTTTCTGCCGGAAGACACACCTTTATGCGCTTGGTGCTGCCTGCCTATGGGCACCTCCTGGGCTCCGTAGATGATGAGCCGCATCAGACAAGGTTGGAAGGAGAACCGTGAGGCCCGCCACCGACTCCCTGCTCCTCAGATTCCACAAACCATCCATCAGAGCTGTTGGGAAAAGCAGAGAGCTACCATGCCAGCAGAAGAAGCTGCCCTCTGCCCTCTGCCCTCTGCCCTCTGCTCCCTCCCTTGAATATTTTGATGATGTTGCAATATACTAGGCCAAAAGCACAATTTCCAGTCACCACCGGGCTCTCTAAGAAACAAGCCCAGCAACTCTTCCTCACTCTGTCTCTGTTACTCTGTCTGTCTCTCTTTGTACCTGTCACTCTGCTCTAACACTGTTTCTGTCTCTTTCTGTCTGTCTCTCTGTCTCCCTCTATCTCTCTGTCTCTCTGTCTCTGTCTCTCTCCCTCACACAGACACGTACATGCATGCACACACACACATGGAATCTTCTCTCCAGCTCTAGCTCTAGGCAAGCATATGCTGGGTGTGGTAGCATAGCCTGTAACCTCAGAACTCAGGAGAATTGTCAAAAGTTTAAGTTCAAGGCTAGTGTGAACTATGCAGTGAGACCCTGTCACAAAATCAACCAACCAACCAACCATACTGACTCATACTTTCCATGTCTTCGAATTTCTTCATCTTTCAGAGAGAGAGAGAGAGAGAGAGAGGTCTGCAGACCAAAACTTTCTTCCATCCCCGCCCCCCCCCCATGCTCAGTGGTTTCTGAGGTCTCAGCCTGGTCTGCAGTTGCTGGGAGCAGCACCTTTTCCCTGGAGAGGCTGCTTTCCATCTGAGGCACTTCAGGGCAAAATGGCCCCACTGCCTCAGAGAAGAACCTACTGTGTGTGACACATAACATCCTGAGATTTTTGTTTTCCCCTCTGTGCAACGAAGGAAAACAGCTAATCTAGGCACACAGGTCGGGAAGGCAGGCTGACTCTACAGTGTGCTGACAGGCCAACCCACCGAGCAGAAAAGGAGTCTTCCCCAGATGGCCCCCTCATTCTCTCCCTCTCTCTCTCTCCCTCTCCCTCTCTCTCCCTCCCTCTTTCCCTCCTTTCCTCTCTCTCTTTCTCTCTCTCTTTCTCCCTCTATCCCTCTCTTTCTCCCTCTTTTTTCCCTCTCTTCTCTCTCTTTCTCCCTCTCTCCTTCCCTCTCTCCCTCTCTCTCTTTCTCCCTCTCTTCCTCCTTCTCTCCCTCTCTCCCTCCCTCTCTCTCCTTCTCTCTCTTTCTCCCTTTCCCTCTCCCCCTCTCCCCCTCTCTCCCTCTCTTCCCCCCATGTCTGTATATCTGCCTTTGTCTTTTTCTCTTCCTCTCCCTGTCTGTTTCTGGCTCTATTTCTGTCCCCACATCTTTCTCATCTCTCTGCATTGGTATCTCTATTGATGTCTGTCTCTGTGTCTCTCCCCATCTCTCTGTCTCTATCTTTGTCTTTTCCATCCCTCTCCTTGCATTTCTCTGTCTCTCTGACTCTGTATGTCTCTTTCCTTCTCTATCAGAAAATTCTTTTTTTTCTGTTGTGTGGCCATGCCTGCACACACATGTGTGTGTGTGTGTGTGCATGTACATGAGTGTGTACATGCTTGTCTGTGCATGACTACTTCTGTATATGTGTTCATGCTTTTGTGTATGTGTGCATGCTTGTGTGTGTGAAAAATTATCCACTCACTGAGAATCTCTCTAATATCTCATCACTGGGCAGAAATACTAGCTCCCTTGAGA
>NW_026596234.1:3741409-3801307 GCF_907164565.1 Psammomys obesus | reverse complement strand
AGAGCACACATGGGCACAGACATTTCTCCCTGCTCTGGGTCTCTCTCCACGATGAGGGAGACACCTCCCGTGTCTGTGCTGACCCACATGTCTGCCCTCCCTCCCTGCACCACTCCACCAAAAGTCAGCTCCCTCCGTGCCCTGCAGCAGGTGTCCTCAGGCCGGGCTCCTCTGCTCCTCTGAGGGAAGACCCTAGAGGATCCCTTGGCCCTGGCCAAAGGCCCTCACTCCAGTGTGCACCGCCGGCACATTTAAAACTTCGCACACATGAGTAGAGAAACCATGATTGTGCACCCACGTGTCCGGGTCTGGCTGGAGAGGCAGAAAATGTCTGTGTCCTTCTGTCTGTCTCTCTCTGTCTCTGTCTCTATCTCTGGGTCCCCTCTCTGTCGGATCTGGGTTGCCTATATCTCCAGAGCCCATGAAGGTGCTTCATCCTCAGAAGAGCTGGCCTCAGAAGCACAAGCATGCACACATACACAGAAGCATGACACATAGGCACATGTACACACACACACACACACACACACACACACACACACACGGAGTATGGGCAGGAATATCCCCTCACACCCCCCATCTACCATGAGCCCATCACCAAGCCCTGGAACTGCTAGTCCTCTACCACAGAAAACTGCTGTGTGTGTGTGTTTATGTGTATGTGTGTGTGTGTGTGTGAGTGTGTGTGTGCACACATCTCTTGGCTTCATTACCCAAAAGGCCGCATCTCAGGGAATGGAAAATTTTGTGTTTGCCACTGAAAAACAACCTGTCTCTCAGGGATGTCAATACAGGTCCTCTTAACATCCTCCCCTTACCAGAGAGGAGCTGCTCATCTCTCATTCCCTCCCCCGTGGAAGTGTGTGTGTTTGTGTGTGCATGTGTGTTACTCATGGACACAAGCAGAAAAACTATCTGTTTGTCTATTTCCTCTCACAAGCACAGATATTTCTCCAGGCTGAAATCCACCCACACTCACCCCCCCCATAGCTCTGCACACCTAGAACCCCACCTGACAACCCCCCCATAGCTCTCCACACCCAGAACCCCACGTCTGCCTCTGCAGTCCCTGCATCTGCCCAGGCAGAAGATGGCCCCGCATCGTGAAGAGTCCTGGAGCCCCGTGTCACCAGGCAGAGCAAGCCACGGGCACACACACAGGCCGGCAGCACTCCAGGCTTATAGAAAGAATAGAGTATGTGTGCCTATCCGCCTCCCCCCCTCCACCGTGCTCACAGGGTGTGTGTGTGTCACCACGAACATTCACGAACACTCTGGGAGAAACGTCCCCCTGCCACCAAGGGTGGCCACTTATAAGAGAGCTCAATTCCCAGCCCCTGAGAATCTCCAGGAGCGTTTGCAGAAGTGACCTCTCCCTCCTGACCGCCCTCACACAGCCGCAGGGCACAGGAGAGGCAGCCCCCTGCCTCACTCCCTTCCCGAACCCGGCAACTGGATGTGTACTCCCATGTGAGGGATTGCTCCTCGGGGGTCTAGGTGGGAAACCTTCCCTGTCTCTAGGCCTCTCCGAGCCTTCATCCCTCTATGCCTCACACAAACTCAAGGAAGTGAGGCTCCTTGCAAGACAAGACAGGCCAGTGAGAGGAAAACAGCACGGTTCAGGGTCCCCGGCTCATGGGAAAACGTGTGTCTCCAGGCAGAAAACATTCCCTTTGTCTTTCACAAAAGCTGCCCTGCAGCTCAGCCAGCAGGGCAACAACCCCCCCCCCCCACACACACACACAAACACACGCACACACAGAATTATGCACACACACACAAACACACGCACACACAGAATTATGCGTGTGCTTGAGGTTGTGGTTTAAAAAAAAGAAAAATTCTGTGCTAAGCTTACTCCACGAATACAGAAAATACGTACTTCTTCGAGAAAGAAAGAAAGAAAAAACACGCAGCACACACGTCTGTGCACAGACAGCAGACGTGTAACTGTTCCCTGATTGTGCCACCTGGGGAACAAGCAGATGCTGTGTCTCAGCTGCAGAGATTTAAAAGATGTTTATCTCGGGCCCCGAAACAAAATTTTCCATTTTCACTCAGAAAAACCACTTGTTAAAAAATCACCGTGCGGAACACATTGTCCCCCGTGAGAGGGGGGGATTAAAAAAAAACAAAAACAAACAAGGCCTGCCTTTCCCCCCCCCACCTTCCACACTTGGGGTGCGTGTGTGGTATGTGCACAGGGTGGGGGAGCTCAGCGTGTCAGCACCCCTTTCGTGCAGGCAGGAAAACAAAGAGTCTCACCTGACCTTGCACACGAATGTGCACTTTGGCAGGGGTCTGCACCCCCCTTTCGTAAACACCAGCCGAAGAGCCAGAGCCCCTTAATTCCCGGCTCACGGGGACACACGGTTCTTCCCCGGGCAGAACGGGGTCGGTCTGGACTGGTTTGGTTTTCTTCTTAACCTTCCTCGGAAAAAAAATCTCTCCCCCACCCCAGAGCTTTTCATGGCTGGGATAAAACAATTCTCCTTCCCCCAAATAACACACTTGTGAGGTGTGAGCCCATGCCCCTGACATGTGTGCTCCCGTGTGTGTTTCACTAACCAAAACATGCTACTCTGCAATGTATCCCCATGAGCTAAGAAAAAAACAAAACAAAACAAAAGAAACCAAAGAAGCTCTGTTTTCTAAACGGAGGAAAAAAAATATTTTACCGTGTCTCTGTTTTCTCTCTCTCTGTTCTCTGTCTCTCTCTGTGTCACACGCACACACACACACACACACGCACACACACACACACACACCATCAAGCAACACACTCAGATAGATCTCTATCAACCCCTATGGCTGGGCCCCCTGCCCTTTCAATAATTGCACACTTCCGGAGAAACTAACCGTGTGTGTGTGTGTGTGTGTGTGTGTGTGTGTGTGTGTGTGTGTGTGTAGGCAGAAAATGTCCTTTTGGTAACATTTCCTCTACTGCAGCCAAGAAACACACACCGAGGTGGAAAAACACACGTACACACTCAATTCCCCAGCTACAGCATTTTATGAATGCAGAAGGATACATAAAATGTGTCGGTTTGTCTCTCCCTGAACACAAGAAAACGTGCAAAAGTGTGTGTGTGTGTGTGTGTGTGTGTGTGTGTGTGTCCTTGAAGAAAATTAATCTTTCTCTCTCTGTCAGTCACTCTCTCCCTTCGGTGGAAAAATCATGGTTTATTGCCCTCTGCCACTGGCAGCCTGGAGGCCCCATCTTTAACCCTTAGCTGGGATTAAAAGCCTGCGAATCCTCGGTTCTGAGTCTTCGGAGAAGGGTGGCTGGGGAGGGCCTGGGGTCTCTCCTGCTTTCCTAACAAGTACAGAGGTTTTCTACAGCCCACCCTAACACACACACACACACACACACACCCGTGGTCTGTGTGGATTTGCTTCTCTGTCTCTCACACGCATCTTTTTTTCCCCAGCTGAAAAACATACTGTGTCATCGTCCAGGCCAGAAGCCTGTGCGATAGCACACGGGGGGTACACAGTGACTTCCTGGCCCAAGAGGGGAGTGGCGCACACACATGTCCCAGGAACCCTGACTACAACCCTGACAGCCTTGGACCCTGGGGGGGGGGGGACTGATCTGTGTCAATGAGACCACAGGGGCATGGTACCAGGGGGATCTATCTGTCCCTGCTAGGTGCCACTGCGCCAAGGAACAGGGCGCTCTCCCACTCTCCATCTCCCTGCCTTGCTGCGTGCCCCCATGCCTAGCTCAGTTCGGTACACCCCCCCCCCGCCCCCCAGCACTAGACAGTCATCAGGACGGAAGCGTGGGCACAGGGTCTCAGCCTGGACCGGGCCCTCACAGACCCTTTCCTCGCTTCCAGAAACACGCTCCCGCTCCCTCCTATCCTCGCCCCCGCCCAACATCCGGCTTCGCTCGGGCGCGAGGCTCTTAGTCACGACTTTGCACCAGACCTGGACCTTGCAAAAACAGGGGCTGCAGTCCCAGCGGTACCCGCCGCCCCCACTCGCCTCGCTCACCCGCTGAACAACAGCGCATTCACGTGGCCGCCAGAGGAACTGCATGCAGGCAGCTCGCCCCAGTCAAGCCGAGCCCTGAACAGGTTTAACAGACCCTTCGTCCAAAGGGCCTCCTGAGGGGAGGGTCTCCCCGAGCCAAGTTTCCTGTGGTTCTCCGTTCTCCCTGCGAAACACTCCTTCCCACCACTGTAATGTACTTTTCCAGAAACTTCCATCAGCCTTTTTTTTTTTTTTTTTTTTGCAGTCAATCAGGCTCTCAGGGTCCACACAGCCCCCTTGAGACCCCAAAGAAAACCGGCTTGCTCCGAGTCTGAATTCCTGAAGCTTAGGGGACAAGGTGAGGCCTCCTACTAATGGTATCACACGTTTGACTGATTCACTTGCCTCTCCCCCCTGCCACTCCCACCCCACACCAAGAGCCCAGACCATGATGGTTTACAAGGGAAGCACAGTGGAACAGAAGACTAGGCTCCAACCCTCCGCTTTTCCCTTACCTAAGGGAGCAGGCTATTTGCCTTCCGGAGTCTCCCTGTCTGTAGGTGAACACAGTAACACGCCCCTGCTGGACGTGCTGGCGTGGGGTGATAGGAGCTTTGCAGTTTGAGAGCTATGCCTGGAGCTTTGGGGCTCCCGGGGGTTGGAGTTCTCCCTGTCCTGGCATCCTGCCGTTATCATTCCATTACCAAAAAATATGAATAGAAGAAGGAGAGATTTATTTTGGCTCACGGTTCTGTGGGGCTTGATCCCTGGCACTTGGCTCTGTGTTTCCGGGCTCACTGTGAGGCAGAGCCTTGTGGCCTTGGGAGTACTGAAGGAAAGGGTTTCTCCACAGCTGAGGAGATGCACAGGGCATAGAGGAAGAAGCCAGAGCAAGACACAGCACCCAGGACAGGACTTCAACGGCCTCCTTCTTCCACGCAGATCCTACCTCCCACCTGCCAGCACCTCCCAATAACGTGGTCCCGTTGCAGATTTATCAAGTCATGAATTCTCTTGATTCTGAACCCTTGTAGCTTGTTTCTGGACACCCCCAGAAACTGACTCTCACCCTCTCAGCTGGTTCTCAACCCAATCACACCAACAAGGTCAAGCAAGGGTCACAGCTGAGTTCATTCAGCTACAAAACGGAACAGAACTTTGTCTGTCTCGGCAGTGATTGAGTGACTCTGCAGCAATGATTGAATGCCCACTGTATCCTGAGTACCATGCTCCATCCTGAAATCACAACTACCGTGCTCTCTTGGGTCCTCATTGAACCTTTTGTGTCTGTAACACACCCATGTTAGTTACAGCGGTAACACAGGGCCGTTTTTCTTTGGCTTGCTTCCCCCCCCACACACACACTTACTTGCTCTCTTTGGTGGCCTGCTCCCTCCCCCTTGCTATGTCTGACTTCCGACATATGCATTTATTTATTGAGTGTGCTGCATGCACTTTTATTTCTCATGTTCTTTAATTTAGAAGTTCATGAATGTGCATTGAACTTCTTCATATACAGCATTTATTTGTTTTTGACAGATGGTGCCTGGGTGGAAAGAAATTATGTTTTCAAGTCTAGGTTTGGTGGGGGCCTAATAACGCTTCCCAGAACAAGATTGACGTTCTTCTGGTTATAATTGTGTAGGACTTGTTTTAATGATAAACACGCAGACCCGGAATACCACCTAGGAAGCTAGGATCGGGGTGGGTGGCGCTTCGGGTGACAAGAATGCAAGCTGTTTTGGTTCTAGGGCACGGTGGAGCTCGGAGCCGGGCGTGAAGGAAGGGCCCTTGGTGACAGAAGCCAACTGAAGAAACTGTGTGGTGGGAAGGCTGTCTCCAACCTCACTTCCTCAGGCAGTGTGAAGCGTTCCTGAGCTTCACCTTATGTTTAGCCAAATCCATCAGCTTGCTGCCGATAAGAGCAAACCCAAAAAGGTCACGATTGCTCACTGTCAACCAATTAATAGGTGACTCAGTGCAGCAAGATCAGGAAGAGAGGGCCCTGATCTTCTCATGCTGCTTCCTAACTCCAGGCTGGAAGACAACTCAGGCCTCCAGAAGGCCCTCTGGCACAATGGAGTGGACCCCATTGAGAAGAGGACGAATAAACTAGAGTCCACCCAGGGGGCCCCTCCATGACTGGCCATCTCTCTTCGTTTCTTGAGCACATCTTTCTTGGCACAGGTTTGCAGCCTCAACTACAACGTTCCATGCACCATGTTGTTTTTTAAGACATCCTTAAAACTGAACACCAGGAAGTTCACGAAACAACCCAACCAGTCATGTCTTGGGGAAGGTGTGTTGGTGTGTAGTCGTGTGTATAAGCTTGTGTGCATGTGTAGGGGTTTCTGTGTGAAGGCCAGAGGATAACTCCCGGGGCTGTCTCCACCCCCACAGTCTCCCCTGGCTTCCACACGCCATGCTGTGGCAGGCCTCCTGATCCCCACGGTGATCAACAAACAAACAAAAACAAATATTTAGAAGAAAACCTAATTCCAGGCATTCGAGTTTCTACGGGGGCCCTCGAGGGAAATGAATGGCGAGCGGTAGGCTTAGGAGACCGTAAGAAGACTTTACGCATCCTGAGACTGGCCCCTGAGACAGGCATGCGAGTAACCTTCAAAGCCCATGACCTCTGTGTTCGAGTCCCGTTAATGAGACAGAGGTGGGGGTGAGGCCAACAGGGAGAGGAATCGGCTTTTAAAGTAAAGGTACATGGTGATTGAGAAACCTGAGTCTCCATCAAGAGCAATCGAGGGGAAAAAAAAAATTGCCAGGAGGATTCATGTTGGTTCAGCAAATAAAGTTGCCCCTAAAGGAGCTGACTAGGGCTTGTTCACAGCCCCCAGGGTGGGAGGCTTGGTGACTGCAGCGGGCTGAGATAAGCATGCGGGCCCCGCTCATCAGGTCCCGCCACCGTTCCCTGCTGTCGTCACCCGGTAGGTTCATTTATCCTCTTCCAAACGTTGATGAGAAATTGACGCCTCCGAGTGTCTGCTCTGCCATGGCTGACTGCTCCTCGTTGGAGAAATCAGGCTCATATCCACGGTTGCCTGGATCGAGGGCCCTCTCTAGGCCCCCCTGGCCCCAGCACGGAAGCTGTGCCAGCTGCTGTGGCTTAACCCTCCCCACTCCACCTCCTACTGCTGGGAACTGACTCAGTGTGGCCAGATCATCTTAGTCACCCAGAGAAGACTTGTGTCACAAATGGTGACTCCATCTGGACCCTCACTTCCAAACAACAGTGTCATGAAATGGGGCTAAGCATGGCTATCCCGCAGAAGTGGGCCAGAGGTGGGGTTGACCCACCGAGGTATCTACCAAGCATGAGACATGGTCTCTGAAGCAGAATGAGCTCTGCACAGCCTTCTCTTCTCTATTCTCCCTGGTGCTCATCCCTCTTCTCCTCTCCTGGGGCTTGGTACGCCTATGTCCAGCCACTATTTCTGCATTCTGGCCATGGTCCTCCTGGGATCACCCCCAGCCCCCTAACCCCAGCCTTGCCTGAGTAAAGGCCTGTGGAAAAACTGTTGGGTTTGGGGAGGACTTTACTGCTCCAAAACAAAATTACCTGGTGCCTAGAATGACAGCCTATGGAAGTGGCAGCCATGAGGTGGGAGCTGCGTCCCGAGAAGGTTCCAGCAGCTCTGCTGTGGATTCCAACATCAATCCACGCTGAGGAGATCTCCCAGAGGAGGGAGCATCGGTGTGGGGAGGGCCACTACTTCCTCTCTGTGTGGGAACATGGGGAAGCCACACTGCCCATAGCCACAACCCCATCAGGTCATGCAAAACCTCAAGTCAGTGACAGGATCTGCACACACAGAGCTCAGCCTTCTTCATGATCCGCTACCTTCAGGTGGGTCAGGGCCTCACAGAGTGGAGCTGAGGAACAGTAGCCAAAGCCCAAGTCCTCTGCTCAGGCCTGGCCTTCCTGACCTCACAACCACCAGACTTCTTTTTCTTTCTATCCAGCTATCTTTTTTTTTTTTTTTTATGTCTGTGTGGGATTTGATCTTGTGTATATGTAGAGGCTAGTGTTGTCCTGCCTTTTGTTTTTTGTTGTTGTTGTTTGTTTTAGTGGTTTTGAGGGGGTGATTTTGTATGTGTGTGAGCGAGAGAGAGAAACAGACAGACAGACAGACACACGCACACACACACACACACACACACACACACACACACACACACACAAGACAGGCAGGCAGGCAGGCAGGCAGAGACAGACTACCTGACTATGTAGTCCTGGCTGGTCTGAAACTTGCTACGTAGACCAAGCTGGCATCAAGCTCACAGCACTCATCCAGCTTCTACCTCCCAAGTGCTGGTATTGGGGTTAAAGGTATGTGCTACCATGCCTGGCTGTCCCCCTTATCTTTTGAAGCAGGGCTTCTCCCTGATCCTAAACTCACTGAGTGGCTAGGCTGGCTTACCAGTGAGCTCCATAGAGCCTTCTGTCTCCGCCTCTCCGGCACTGGGGTTACAAGAACTTCTCACTGTGTCTGGCTCTCCCACTGGTGGTGCTGGGAATCCAGCGCAGGTCCTCATGCTTCCTGGCATGCACTTTGCCAACTGAGCCATCCCTCCAGCACCCCACGTACCCTAGGGGCATCTTATGAAAGCTAGTGTGGCTCAACAGAGCACTGACCGGAGCTCTGACCCCTCACAGGGCTTGCAGTGCCTTTTCCAGGTCAGGGAGGCTATGTGGTAAGAACCAGAGACATTTTTAACTGTCACCTTTAGCAGACAGAGGTTAAGGGGCTTTGAGGCAAGACTGCACATCAGCAACCCATTTCACAGACTGGGGAGAGGTAAAATGACGTGTTTAGGGACACATCTGAAGAGAAACAGTCCAGGTTGAACTGTAACCCAGGCGGCTGCTGGGCCCTGCCTGGAGTGTGCTCATTTCAGCAGCTACTGCCTCTCTACAGGGCCAGAGGTAACACTGGAATGGCTAACTCAGGCCCTCAGAGAAAGGCTTCCTCTGCAGCTGGCTGACTGAGGCTGGATTTTCTTGGTTCTCTGAAGCAAGTGGTTTGAGCAAACCTTTAAAAGCCAGGGTCAGGGAACAACTCCTCCCCTTGGCATTGATGTCAAAGGAGTTTGTGGCAAACTCAGGGAAGGCTTTTTACCTAACAAATCTCACCTTCTTGGGGCATAAAGAACAACATTCTGAATTTTCATGCTTTTTTTTTTTAACATGTAATAACTTGAGAACTTTAACTCCTAAACATTCTGATGGAGCCAGTTTCTTCCCTGCTCCTTTCCCTACAAGATTTGGTAGGCTACTCCAAATGCTCTAGCTGTTGCTACCATGTCAGGGGTCACCTCCAAGATGCACAGAAGGCACCTCAGAATTCAGAACTGGGCAGGGCACCTAGACTACCCATCAGCCTGTTGCTCAAAAGCAGAGCTATGTTCAAAAGCAGGCTGCCAAGGCCACAGTGGGCTTCTGGCGTGATGAACTGTGTCTGTAGAATATCCTGCAGGAAGCCATCCCAACAGCTGGGCTGTTGTGCTAGTTTAACATCAGCCGGGAAGGAGAAAGAAACGGCCTCAGAGGCAAAACAAAAACAAAAACAAAAACAAACAAAAAATAAAACACCCAGCTGCCAGCTACTGTGGGCTGACCCCAAACCCCAACCTGGGGCTCATACAACCACAAAACTCATTTATGGGGGCTAGAGTGTTTCATCTCAAACCAGGAGCTCAAGACTGGAGAGCCAGAGAAAGAATCTTGGGTTTTCTATTTTCCTGGGGGCTTTTGCTGTCTCAGAGGGGGTAAAAATACAGACCCCACTTATGTCTAAGCAAAAAGAGAACCAGGATCGCCTCACAAACAAGGTAAGAGGCCTCATTCCCGTTCTCTTTTCATCACTGTGAAAAACAACCGCAGAACTCTGAAAAAAAAAAAAAAAAAGGCAGTTTGTTGCGCAGTAAAATAAAGAATCTAGTCTTTTCCATTAAAGTGTCTGCGGCAGACAGCTTGAGAAAGCGCTCTACTGCCACCTGCAGACGCTGTGCTGAAAGGATTCGAATGTTCCAGAAACTTCAGTCCTGGTTTCCAAGGCAATCGCTCACAGCCTACAGTGTTCTCATCTCCTGGTTTCCAGCGCTTGGCATCTGCTTCTCTCTGAATTCCCGAGAGATCTAGCTGACCCCCATCAAGTGGGAAAGCTGTGCAGGGCCAGGAGCTGGCGCCGGAGCTGAGCCAACCGTACTTTTTCCTCCCACCGCCCTGGGGCCTCTTCTGGGGTGGGGGGCTCGCAGCTCCTGCCTACAAAGAAGGCAGAATTAACTCACCCCTGGCTTGGCCTCTTTGAGCTCTGCAAATGTCACTTAGCAACAATTAAATAATTAGGGGAGGTAGGTTTCCTGAAATTTAGCCCAGGATTTTTGGGATAGGAGACGGTGGGGTCAGGGGAGACGCGTTGTTTACCAAAGCTGTCCCTCCTCACCTCTGTTTTCCTTCCAGCTAATCAACCGCCCGAACCCTTGCTGCAGCTGCTGCCTGGGAACTTTCAAAGGCTCACAAGAGCCTCTCACCGCCCTCCCCTCCCACCCCCCAGACCTGCCTTGGTGAGCCTCACTCAAAGGGCTCCGGTTTCAGCAGCCCCTATGCTGGTTCTGCCTCCAGCATGTGTTTCCATTTAACATGGGAGGAAGGGACCCAGTCTGGGGGTGGGGGTGGGGTGGGGCTTCATGCTTCATCACCCGCATCCCTGAGGCCTGGGCAACCAGAGCCCACTCTGGAAACTGGTTCTTCCTCAAGGAAGGCACCCACTCTCGCCTCCAATAGGGATGCGGTGTTTCTGGGGGCTTCTCTGGGAGCGTGTTCCACAGCCAGAAAACACAGAAGGCAAGGTTTGTTGTTTCACACAGTTGCTGATGTTTTGTTCTGAAGTGCAGCATTTACGTGGCAGTAGGTCCCGACACAGCCTCTGGGAAACGTGGAGCAAAATCTAAAGATACTTCGGATGGTCACCACAGGCCTGGTTTCTGCTTACTATGTGTCCAAGATGCTCAGAACAATCCCCTGTGTCCACACAGCTCTGCTAAAAACCCTAGACCAGCCAGTCCCTGGTGTTGGGCACTAATCAAGTGACCAGATCCACAGACTGAGAGAGTATACCAGTGAATTCTTACCAACAGACGCACTATATTGCTCTCTTCCTGCCACTGTTTGGAGAACGACAGATGGATTGACTTGACACAACACAAATTGATTACTTTAATACCAACACCAACCATCCCCTTTGGGGAGGTCAGCCGGTTCCTGGGAGCCAAATGTCTACAAGAGAGAGCGCCCCCTGGAGGCTGCAGGGGAAAGTTTTTGCTTTTGTCCTTTCTGGACTTTGCTCATCCCCTGCCTCGTCAGGGGTCACCACCCTTCCCCCTTGAAAGCTAGTGCTGGGTGCAGCCTGTGTAAATCGGTGTCTGGCTCTTGCTTCCACTCTCATAAGGAATCTTAGACTTCGTCACACCCGCAAAGGAGCTCACAACTTCAAGGTGTGGGCTTGGACTCCACCCCTGAGTCCACCCCAACTTTTCCAACCCATGATTAATTCCTCATTCTCAGAGTTAATGGTTTTTCAGGGCAAAGCTTTCTTTAGTTAAGGCTATATAAAAACATTGGTATAGTTTTGAAAAACTATATCTGGATGGCCAGAAAGGAAGGGTGTGTGTGTGTGTGTGTGTGTGTGTGTGTGTGTGTGTACATGCCTTTGGAGGTCAGAGGTGGACATCAGCTGTCTTCCTTCATTGTTCACCTTAATTTTTGAGACAGTGTCTCACTGAATCTGGAGCACAGCTAGGCTGGAGTTCATCAAGGCCCAGGGATGCTCCTGTCTCCTGTCCCCACCACCTCCCCAGGATTACAGGTGCACATCACTGCACCTATCTTTTCATCCATGAGTACTGGGTCTTCATACCTACATGGCAGAAACTTTACTGGCTGAGCCATGGACCCTCTCCCCAGACTCACTCCCCACCCAAGGCAAATACTTAGGCTGACTATCCAAACCCATGCTAAACAGAGCCAGAGGTGGTTATTTCACTGCTACGGAGATTCATGACCATCTTAGAAGAGACGATGAAGATAATGAAGCTGCCTGGTATCGAGTGTCTAGTGGGGCAGGGGGCAGGAGGGTGCAAATCATGTGACCTTAGGGATGTTTACATGGCTTTTGGAGTCTCCACCACTGGTAACACACCCTGCCCCCCACCCCCCACCCACCACTCCCTACCCCCCACCCCAGATAGGGCTGTTGTGGCCACTCAGCAGCTCAGATGCTGGATGGCAATAACCCTTGATTGTGTTTTCTCTCTTCATTCAACAAACACTGGAAACAACCTTGGTGCCAAGCCCCAAACTCAGGGGTGGTTGGGGCCCAGTCTGCCATCCAGCCATGACGACTAGGTTTGTACACAGAACGTCCTCCACAGGCCTGTGGGGGTTGAGCATTTGGTCTCTGGCTGGTGGTGCTCTTGGGAGAAGCTGTGGAGTCAGGAAGCATGGCTGGCTGAGAGAGATGCTTCTCCAGGGCTGATACAGCCTTTGCCCCAGCTCTCTACTCTCTGTTTGATGTTCTGCAAGAAGCCGTCACTGTAAGTTCCCGTCACCAGGACTGACATAGGCTGTGTGGGTACAGGAAGACAGGGGCTTCCCCAAGAACCATCAGGACAAGTGAACCTGATTATGCATTCCAGGAAGGGGCATCAGGTAGGGAGAGACAGGCAGTAAACCAAGGCACTAGGCCGTGCTTTGAGGCACCCTGTGTGCCTGGGAAGGAGTCCACGCGGCTGGCCTTGCTGAGCTGTGACCTGGGTTCATCACACTGGCCCAGACACAACAGTGAACCAGGGAAGTACACTCACAGAGGAAGCCCGAAACATGAAAGAGTATGACCAAAGAGGGATAGCATGGGTCAAGGGGAATGCTGGGACTGGGGAACGATTTCGTTCTGGGTAGAGAGTAAGGTTTCATGGGATGACATCACTGACTGTGGTAAGCCAGACAGGAGCTTCTTCTTGGGGGAGGTGGGGAGCAGAAGGCAGTGAGATGGGTCGCCTCTTCTCCAAGACTTGATTGCAAATCTGTTGCTGTTATAGTTGGGTACTGTAGTTTCCTCTTGGGGCTCCATGTATGCTAGGCCAGCCATCCACACCTGAGCCACTTCCCCAGTCTTTTTGCTCTTTATTTATTTACTCATTAAGTTGCCCAAGCTGGCTATGAATTTACTCTTGCAATCCTCCTGCCTCAGCCTTCCATCTCACTGGGATCCCAGGCCAGTGCCACCAGGCCTGGCAAGACTTGAGTTTCTCTAAGAGCAGTTTTAAGAGTTGAGTGTTGGGTCCAGTGGCTTCCCACACACCCATTACAACCTCCCCATTTCCCTCAGGCTGACATTTTGCACTTGCAAGGTCTTTGTTGCAAATTATGGCCGACTTCAGGGCATCACTGTACCTAAAGTCCATTGTTAACTTAGGGGCTGGCTCTTGGTGTTACATATTTTGTAGGTTTTTCTGCATGCGTGAAAAGCAAAAGAGTGTCTGTGTGAGAGCTCCGCAGTGCTCTACCTGTCCCTCCCCTGAATCCCTGGTAACTACCTGCCTTTCAACCTTCTCCCTAGCTTTAAATTTCCTAGCATGGTTTGTAGGCAGAATCCTGTACTCTGTACCCTGTTCAGACTCTCTCTTTTTTTTTTTTTTTCACCCAGCGCGATATCTTGAGGTCCCTCCTGTGTCTTTCTGCAGCTTGCTGTGTCCGAACTTTCAAGGTAATCTGTTGGCAAAATTGTATGAAATCAAGTTTTTTTTTTTCCTGGTTGCTGTGGTTAGGTATGCACTAAGATACAAATCAAGGTAAGAAAGATTGATTTTAGTCCACAATATGACGGGCTACTCATGGTGCCCAGTAGCTTTGTGGCAAGGGGCATGTGACGCTGCAAACATCTCAGTGGGTCAGGAAGCAGAGAAGGGGGAAGGCCCATGCCACCCTCCTTTTTATCTGGTTTAGGTACCCTAGCCTGGCAGGTAATGCTGCCCTTCTCTAGAAAAGCCCTGACAGGCACACCCAAATATGTGTGTCACTAATGGTCTAGGTGTTTCCTGTTACAGTCAGTGATCAACACTTTAAATTAGCTTTCATGTCAAAGTTGTTGTTGGGATGTGAGATAAAAGCCGAGAGATGCCATCAAGGCCACCAAAGGAGCAAGGTGCTTGGCAGCTTACTGAGTGGTTTCTACATCTGTTCCCTCCTGTTTCTAGAACCCATGCCCAGTTCTGGAATGGTCAAAGTCAGCACTGATGCTGAGGAGCGGTGACTCAGTGGCAGCTACTTCCCTAGAGAATGTCAGATTCCTCACAACTGTCTCCTGTGTGTGCCTGAAGTCCCATGCTGGATGGCTCTGAGTCCATGGGTTGGGAGGTGATTCTGGTGACTGGGGTGGACAGCAGGCACCCGGAAGCCACTCTTCCTACAAAGCACTGACTTCTCACTTGGACCCACAGGTCGCTGAAAGTAGAGGGGGACCCGGTACGTTGCCTTCATTTAATTGTCAGTCTTCTTTACTTTGGCTTAGACTCTGATCCTTCATAGACTTGTTAAGTCTCTCCAGGAGTGTCCCACTTATCTCATCTCCCTTTAAGACCAAATACATACCCAGAAATAACTTACTGTACTAACCAGAAGTCACCTCGAGCTCCAGAAACATCAGAGTCTGCCTCCCCGCCAAGATGAGAGCATTCCCCTGTGGTGGAGAAGCTTCACCCTGCAGAATACTTGTCTTTCAGGCCCAAGGGGGAATCATAGAGATGAACACAGTAACAGCTCATCGCTTTATCAGCTACTTTGTGGGACCAGAGCAGAGGCAATGATGGGCAGGACCACTCCTGGACCAAGGCTGATGAATGGTATACATCTGTCCACTGCTCCAATCCTCTATTTAAACCAAAGTTCATGTCAGTGCCTTGAAGGCAGATCGTGGGGGAGGGATGGTCATGGACTCTTCCCTTTGTTCTTCTTTCCAACACATTTTTCCCCCCTCTACTTTTAGCTATTACTTTTTGACAGATCTGGCTGTGGCTAAGCCTAACTTGTTTGGGTTGCCAAAGGTGAGGATCTTACCTAACATTTCACTTGTGGTATAGACACAGCAAAGTGTCCTTGTTCCCTACCTGGAAGACCATTGCTGTTTTGGTCCAACTATCTTGAACTTCACGTGCTGGTTTCCCAGGCCGACTCCTTCACTCTGCTGCATAAAAATGGTTGTGTGTAGATCTTCTTCAAATTAATCTAGAGTACATTGTTAGGAGAACTTTATATTTCAGAGATTGGCCATGTTACTCCAGAGAGACATATAATTAAACTTTTAAAGGATAAAAGCTATGTAACACTAAGATGGTGTTCCTTTGACTGAAAGTTTTGAAAACTGGTTACTCTTTCCCCCACTGAATGCTGTGCGGTAGGATTCAAAGGCCAAGAAGTGGCAGAGCTGTGTCTAAGGCCCATGGTGGGACTGTTACCACTGAACCTTCCCCACATTGTTCCAGGGTTCATCCTCTTGCTCTCACTGGCTTTGAGTTTGAGGGTGGAGCCCTGGGAACCCCTGGGGTTCCTGAAGGTGGTTTCAGTTTGATCGTGGAGATTCCATCAGGATCAAGATATTTATAAGACTATGGAGAATTGTGGAACAAATGGGAAAACAGAGAAGAGTGTCACGGATAGATGTAGGGAAGAAAATGAAAAGATGAAGGAGTAGAAAGGGTCCTGTTCCCTCAAAGACAGGAAGAAAGAGGTGGGCTCTGGAGAAGCCTAGGGTTCCCTCCTTGATGTGTCCTGGATCAGCGAGTCCTGGAAGTCTGAGGCATGGCCTCACTGGCATGGCAGTTGACTGCTTAGGCACTGAACTAGCTTCCTTTCTTGTTACCCTCCGGTGGGACAGCCTTAGACTCATGGATAGCGATTCTAGGGGCTCATTGCTGTGGTGCTTGCTGCTGTTTCTCTGTCTCATCTGTGCAGGCCATAAGACAGACAGCTAACAAAGAAGATGGGGAAGGGAAGGTGACATGACACAGGTCTGGCAGGAGAGAGGCTACAGTGGGAAGGAAAGCTTAGTCTCCCTGTGGTGGCTGGTGGCTTCCAGTGTCTGTTTTTACACCACCTAGCTGCAGCGATCTTTGTGGTAAGTGTACTGGAGTCTGAGGGTCAACCCTCCTGCTTAGGCCACATATCCTGGACCCTTGGAAGAAACTGCTGAGACCAGCATTGAGGAAAAGGAGGTGTTCCTGGCTCCTGTGTGCTGGCAGCCCCCACGACTGCGGAAGGCTGCAGAGGGAAACACCCTGCATCTGTCCGGAGGCCTGGCGCTCTCCAGGAGGATTAGGCTTTGTTTGGTTTTCTTGGACCTGAGCAGAACTATGTAAAATGATGCTCACAAAGGGCTGGGAAAATGGCTGGGCTGCACAGCTGGCTGGGCCCCCTAATGAAATTAAAAATAAAAGAGAAACGATGGGAAATTATTGCAAGGAAATCTTCTCCCCATGGAGAAGGGGAGTGGGAGAAAGGAAAAAATAATTTATTGGAGGTTGGGGGAAAGTGCAGGATTTAATGAACTTAACACAGTACAAGAAAGCTAAGAACCCCTAGCCAGCCATGTACTCTGTGTGCCCCAGGGAGAAGGCCAACAGGCTTAGCAGGGGGATCAGGATGCCGGCAACATATGGAATGGTGCACACACTCTCAAGTGAAGCAGATGGGTCCTCGGTGGAGGGATGAACAGCTCCTTGAATTGCTTTCCAGAGGTTTCCTGAGCAAGGATCATAAATTCTTCCTCTGTCTTGGTAAACAGGTCAACAGCACAAGGATCCTGAACACTGGAAGCCATCACAAAGGCTGGGTGACTTTCCCAGTGGAGCATGATGGGAACCTGACAGACACCCCTCTGTACCCCTCTTTACATCATGACCTCTCACTACTCTTCTCTGGAGGTTGAAAACTGGGACAGTGTCTGCTCCATGGGTATTCTCTCTCTCTTTCTGACACACACACACACACACACACACACACACACACACACACACACACACACTTCTGATAAACAGTGTTTCTTGAGAAGCCTGAGAACTCACCAACAGCTCTGTCTTCAGATGGGGGCAGTCGCCACTGTGTGGCTGAGTAGGGTGTGTATTTTTTGGTACATCCAGCTCGTGCTCACTGCTCGTTTAGGTGTGCCTACCTGCCAGGAGCCTGTAGGTATCCTAATGTGTAGCCACTGATTCTAGGCCAGACAACGAAAATTTAGGTGGAGTACTTGTCCAAGTTTTCAAGACAAAGACAAAAGTAGACCAAAAGAGTGTTCTGGATACTTAGATGGGGAAGTGTTAGCTGCCATAACTTGGTTGGCTCGCATACACTCTGTTGCCATCCCAGAGTCTGTGGGTTCAAACCCAATATATTTGTGTCGAATCCATCTAACCTGTCTGGTCATGTCAATGATCTTTTAAAATATTAATGGTAATCTGAAGGCTCACCAAGAAATGGCTTTCCAAGTATAGTGAGATATGAGAGTTCTTATTAGCTGTTCAAATGAATGAAATAAACTGAAATGCACGCGCACACACACAAACACACCCACAAACTGTACATCAGGAGTTGGCAAACTACCCCCCAAAGCCTGTTTGGGGAATAAAGTCTTGCCATCATTAATCCATGTTCATTTGCTCACAGGAGCCATGACCCCAATACTAAGTAGCTACGGCAGAGACCTTGTGGTCCACGGGGCACAAATGTTGACTGTGAGGCAGGCCAGAAAGATGGAATGTGAGAAGAGAGAGGAACCCTTTCACCCCAGAGTCCACATGAAGTCTGCCGCCAGCTGGGAAGCAAGAATTCCAGCAGTATTTTATCATTTGCTGTGAAGGTTCTCGACACAGATAGTGTTCCTTTCATACAGAGACGTTTTATGTTGAAACCGCAATGGCCCAGTCTCAAGGCCTGAATGTATATGACCTTGTGCCTCCATCCTTCCCCCGGACATTTTCTGGGAATCTCAGACAAGACTGAGATTTGCTACAGGGCAGATGGCTTGCATCTCTGCACCCTCTGATCTAGACTCCGATCTTAACGGTTGCAGTCCTAGCTGGCCACCGCCCTCGGGAACACCCTGTGAGCTCATGCAGAGCTTTAGTCACCTTTGACGATAACAGCTTCCAACTCAACAAAACCCTACACAAGATGCTGTAAAGACGCTGATGGGGTCCTCAGAGGGCCCGCAGCCCACTCCTCGGTAGGTCCTTCTTCCACAGAACCTGTCAATCTTCATAGCTTAAAATTTATATTAAAACCCCAACCCTGACTAGGGAGGAGGTTCAGCACTTAGGAGCATAGACTGGCCTGTAGAGGACTTGAGCACACACACAATTTTAAAATAATAAAAGTGAATCTTGAAAACAAACAAAAAAAGAATGCCACCTTTGCCCCATGCTGGCACTCTCTCTCTCTGAAACCAAGAATGAAGTTTCACCTGAGTCAAGATTAAGGGACCTCCCCAGGGTACTGCAGATGATAGGATGGAACAGTGTTTCTGTCCATGCCACCTCTGATTTACCTAAGAAAGGATGACTGGGTGAAGGCTCGCTCTGAAGGAGGCTCCAGAGATGAGGACTAGATCACATAAAGTATCCTTGATTCGAAAACTATTTATTTAGCCAAAAGACAGTAACGATAATCCTTGGAATATTGTGAAGATCTATAAACAGCATCAGGTTTCATTTGAATCTGGTTCTCAACACCCACACTGAATGCCTCCCAACTACGCCTAACTCCAGCTTCAAGGGACCCCACGCCCTTTCTGGACTCCTTGGGCACCGCCAGCCACAGGCACGTACTACATACAGATACACACGTGCACATAATCTTTAATCAATAAAAATAAATAAATAAATCTTGAAAAGAGGAAAAACCAACTCTGCCTCAAACTGTCTCTCTCTGCATTTCTTTCTGGGTAGAATCCAAGGACTCATTTTTTACCTAAGGACACGTAAAGATTTGTTTTGTTAATTTTTGAACTCAGTTCCCTGTTTAAAACGCTTTACGCAGAAATCATTTCATACAAGAACAAAACAAGTTCTAGGAATGGGATGAGCGCATGCACGAGGGGACTCTCAGATTGACACTTTCATTGCGTGTTTAGAACGATCCGGCCAAGCTCTCTTTTGAACATTTTTATGCTGCCGCCCATTTTAGCCTAAGTTATTTGAGGGAGGAACTTTGGTTTTAGGTCTTCTGATACTGTATCTTTCAAATTCCCTCCCACAGCTTTCTGAAAAGTTTCTAGAACTTGCACAGGCAAGTTCACCTAATCCCAGCACCAGCCTTCCCCATCAAGGCTCTGCTTCCTATGTGTCAACACAGAAGCGACCAGCAGAGGAATCCAGAAACTCTGTCCAATTCTGCAGCTAGAACCTTCCAACATGTCAATAAGCCCTGCTCCAATTCCAGGAAAAATAACCAGCAGTGGGCCTCAACATCACATGGACAATTTATGTCCCTGAACTGGAATTTTGATTTGATCTCGGAGGCCACTTTTAGGAGCCAAGACACATTATAGGAGGGAGGAGACTGTTGTGGCTGAAAGAAAGTGGGATGAAAGTAATGCAAAACAGATGCGGGAGCTTGGTGGCTGCCAAGCCAAGCCAGGTGTGACATTTCAGGCAGGTGACTCCAGGAGAGTCAACCCCATCCTTGGAGTGTTCCGACAACCTGGGAGCAGCAGATGGATGGTGGATTTGAAGCTGCAGTTGCTCAGTCTCCAGCTTTTCCTGCCTCCCATATTGAGTGTGTCCCCTTCCTCACCTGGATCATGCCAGGTAGCCAAGTGGGTACCCTTTGAAAACAGACTTGTGGAATTTCCCAGACATCTTGCAAATAATTCAGGGCACTTTGTCAGGGTGGAAAAACCTGACTTTCTTCTACTCTGTCTGGAAAATGTACATAGTACAGTCTTTGTGACTTGGCAGGCCACGGCGACCCCTGCTCTTGGTGGGGTTCTGTGGCAATGAACTCAGTGACCTTGACAGGTCAGATGCCTCGGGGGGTCTCTCATCTGTGGGTGGGGGTCTGTGGCAGGCTGGGGCTGAGGGGGGGAGGTAGCCTTTGTCCTCAGATTTCCCGAAAGTCGGATGACCTTGGACATGATGTATGATTAGGCAGATGTGTCCACATTGGCTGCCAACTTCTGTGGGGCCTAGAGAGAGGAGACAGAGTGAGCAACTGGCTGCAGAGGGTCAGGAAGGGCCTCTTTCCCTTGGCGGGCAAAAACTGCAATCAGGGGGCCCCGATGAGGGACTCTCCCAAGAATCCGCAGCTTTAGTGTTCTCAATTCATGATGATCTGGCTCTTTGGAGCTGACTCTTCTCCCAGCCCAAGTGTCTGAGTCCAGGTCTGATCTGCAAGAGGCCTCCCAGACCACAGTATATGCCTGCCCAGGGAACCCAACTCCTCCAACAGGCTCCTCCCTGTGGTGTGCAGGGTAACCACAATATCCTCTGTGTAGCGATGTGACAAAGATTCGTGGGTATCAGGACCAAAGCCCGAGACCATGCCTGCTGCAAGAACTCAAGCCAGGATACTGGTTTGTCTCAAGTAGCCCAGAGTGGCCACAAACTTGCTAAGTAACAAAGGCTGACCTAGACCTTCTCATCCTCCTGCCACCACCTCCTGAGTGCTGGGATGACAACCAGGTGCCTCTGGCCCCAAAGGGTTCTTGTTCTCCTGGACTGGCTGGTGGAACTGTCAGTAGGTTCTCTGCAGAATCTGATGCCCACCCTCACCCTGCCCCAGTCCTTCATCTGGAAGCCCCATTTGGTTCCTTTCTATAGCCTTTCTTGTCATGGAGCTTCCTGTTGGGTTTGGCCAGTGGAGGCGGTCTGGTGGGAGGGCAAGTGGGAAGCAAAATGGGAGGAAGGTTGGAAGACAAGGTGGCCGGGTAGATGGGAATGTGGCTGCACCTTTTGCTGACTCTGCAGACCCGCTAGGAACCAGGGGTATAGTGATTCCCTCTTGGCACCCTTACCCTGTCAATGGCATCCCCTTCTCCTGAGCATGTCCCAAGCACCTCTGTCCACTAGCCCACAGGTTCTTTAGGCCCTGGCTGATGCTGGTTTACGGCACTCTAGAGGGACAGGTTGGAAGCGAGACTGCAGAGAACATAAAGGGGCACAAGAACAGGAGTTAGCCCCAGAGTCCTGTGGGGCTATTACCAATGCTCCCAGCAGGCGGTTAGGAAAAGCTGCTCCCCCCACCCCCTGTCCCCCACTCCCCAGGAGTGAGAGAACACTGGGCCAGCAGAGAAGGCTGGGGACACCCCATCAGAGAGACAGAGCAACAGCAGAACTCAAGTATCTCAAGAGAGACAGCACCAGAAGGGAAGACTTGAATGGGAGGGCCGGGGGTAGGGGCCCAGAGGCCAGCGTGGTCAAAGGCAAAGCTGAGCTGCTGGAAATGCTGGAGATCATTCTGGAATCCACTTTAGAAAGAGCACCCCTTGTTGATGGAGAGTGGTCTGTGAGGCAGTGAGGGGGGAGGGAGAGAGGGAGGGAATGGCACAGCACTGGCTTACTACAGTGCGTTCCTAATGTAGGTGGGCTGGCCTTTCTACAGCCTCCCCTGCCCTTACCATAGGGCACGTTTTCCAATTTAAATCTGAGCTAAATTAAACTAATTTCGCTTCGTAGAACCTCAGAATTAATGGACGGTCCAATGACCTCAAAAGCTGAAATGAAAGAATCCAAGTCCTCGTGTGGTGGGATAATGGGAAACGTTCACGGGGCTCTGACCTGCTCAGCCACTGCTGGGTTTTAGTGAAATTAACACATTTGGGTGCCACAATGGACTTCTCCTTAAAACAAAACAAGAACAACAAATAGAAACATGTGCCCCTGGCTCCCGTGGCAAACATGGCAGGCACCGTGTTTTCGGTGTCAGCACCTGCTTCTGAGGTATCTGGGCTTCTCATCTGTCCCTCCCCAGCCAGGCAGCTCTCAAGGGAAAGCTTGGCCTTAATTAAATTATCGAGAATTATTTTAAGTTTCATGTTTTCCCTCATATTACTAAAAAGTATTTGCTGTCATAATGAAGACCGCATGTGTGCTGGATCTAATTATTAAGCTGTTAGATTGTTTTATAATTCCTATTAGCTGCTTTGGTGAGAAAAAGCAGACGTATTCTTTCCCTCAAAGCTTTGACATTTATTTTCTGTCAGCGTGGTTTGTTGCAGCCCGAGGGAACGGAGCACATAGAGTGGCCTTGGAGGGGGCTGGAGACTGGGGGGCTGGTGATGGGTAGGGTACTTCCCTCTCAGTACACCCTGGCTGCTGGCCTGGGGAAGAAGCCCAGGCTGAGTTCCTCGAAACTGGGCTTCATTCTGTCCCACGGAGCCTGATCGGCCTCATTACTGGGGTGCGCCCGGAGCTCCCTCCGGGACCTCATGCCAGTCCTGCCTACTTTCCTCAAAGCCTCCAAGTGTCTAGTCTGTAAATGATCAGCATAAAGCAGCCCAAGGAGGTTGAGTAGATGTTTGATTACATTCTAGAAGGTTCTATTACTTCAAGTAGGAAGCTGAGAGGCACTCCCTCGTCATAAACTTTAAGTCATCACGGCTAACTGAGCAAGACAGATGTGTCTCCAAATGCAAGCGAAAACATTGTAAGAAAACAGAGGACAAATTACAGTAATTTGTGGTGCCTGTGGATGTGTGTGTAAAATCCCAAATAATTGAAAGCAAGATTAGTGAAGTCTTTTCAGAATGTTCTACTATGAAACATGTCCTGGAGGGGGTCCCAGCTTTCGGGGTTTGCTGCGACCAAGATCTTAAGGCCCTGACCAGCGGCCCTGAGGTGAGGCTCTGGTGCCAACTGCTTCAGAAATCCCCCCAGGAGAGGGAGCGTCTGCGGGGCTTATTGGGCTCCAGGCAGAGGGATTGTAATTTGATTTTTGTCCCCCTGAGACAGCACTGATTAGGGCCACTGTAAAGTGAATTAAGGGAGTCAGTTCCAGGAAAAGCTGGAGTTGCAGGCAGCCCAGTGTGCTTGGGGATCCTCAAAGGGTGTGCAGGCTGCAGCCACATGGAGGGCAGACGGCAGCCATCCTCTAGCTGTGGTCTCAGGCTGCAGGTGGAGAACAGTTTTATGCTTTCCTGAGACCTCATTTCGGAGAGGCATGGCCCTCATTTACCCCAGTTGCTGGACACCCACGGAGGCTGTGTTGAGTTTCCCCGCTTGTCTAGATGTGCACTGGAGCCCAGACTAGTCTACCAGCACAGTCAACATGCCTTTGCACAGGGGTCTCAGGCCTGAAGTTACCGCAAGGAGTTGGATATGCGCTAGATACTTGAAAGTGTGCCTAGCACTGTTTTCCTATGTGACAGTGTACATCCCCGACATGACATCACCAAGCCTTAGTGACATAGCACTGCCCTAGCTAATCCGATAGCTCACGCAAGCCCCTAAGTGCTGCTGAACACTCATTTCTGCACCTAGAGGAGCCAGGCCCTCAATCAGGAGACATAAGTGTTCCACTAGAGACACTAGATGGCTGATAGGCTCATCCTCTCAACTATCCACTCACTCATTCTTGTATCCACTCACTTGCACATTTACCCATTTGTTCACGCATTTGAATATTTATAGAGTGACTATGTCTGTCCTAACAGTCACAGGTGTTGGAGGGCATGATGGTGCACAGACCTCTGCTGTCACAGACCTATCTTCCCACAGGACTAGCTGGATTTGCACTGGGGGGACAGGTGTATATTACAGGTGCACAGGCAGAGCTGTGAGCACAGGTGGCCTAGGACTTCAGCAGGATACGTCTTTCTGGGCAACAAGATGGAAAAAGGCAGTCAGATGAAAGTAAGGGAACTTGCCACATCTGTGATGCAGTCTGGGGTAGCTAGAACCATTTCCCACTACTCTTTTTTTTTTTCTTGGACTTGTATGTGTCAGCCAAATCCTCCTCTGCATGTTGGAGGGCTCTGGGTTCAGGAACTGCTATGTTTTTGCTATGTTTTTCTGCACCTGGGTATGGGAGCAGCCAGCAGCACCTCGGATCCAGGGTTCCTGCATCCCAACACATACTTCAGGTCACCCCAAGTAGCTGCTCAGTCCAGAGGCCTCAGAACCCCATTGTGGGCCATTTGGGAGATGCCCAAAGACTTAATTCTCCTGGAAAGGCAGCTCTGGCCAAGAGGAATATCAGCAGGCCAGGAGGATTATCCCAGGAGGGTTCCAAAGTTGCTTCGAAGAAAGCACATGTGAGTTACCTGCGAAAGCCAGAGGCTGGATCACAGGAGCCAAAGTGAAAAACACCATGAGCACCGGCCAGAATGCCTACCCCTACCCAATCCTTGGGCTTCAGGAAGACAGGCACCCGAGTAGGCCCTTGAAAAGCAAGAGATGGCTCAATAAGTGGGCTAATTTGCATTTAATAGGAGTACAAATTACAGCAACCTCCAACCGTAGCAATGAACAATTACATTAGACTGAAATTAAATGGGGGAGGGAGATGAGAACTGTAGCA
Organism: Psammomys obesus; assembly: GCF_907164565.1. Classification (NCBI taxonomy): domain Eukaryota; kingdom Metazoa; phylum Chordata; class Mammalia; order Rodentia; family Muridae; genus Psammomys; species Psammomys obesus. The sequence goes on along the minus strand of NW_026596234.1, from coordinate 3,776,748 downwards.
AGCCCCTTCTTGGCTTTGGGGACAGAGGGAGAAGGAAAGACCCTGCAGCTTCAGAGACAAGCACAGGACTCCTTGCTTGGAAGAACACAGTCTTTTTATTTTTTTTAAACTATTAATTTATTCTAGTTTATGTGTATGTGTGCCTGAGTGTCTGTGCACTGTATATACAGAGGAGTCTGTGAAGGCCAGGAAAAGGCATCAGATCCTCTGGGACCATGAGGTGAGCTTTCCTGTGGATGCTGGGAATCAAATCTTGGGTCCTCTATAAGAGCAGCCAGTGCTCTTAGCCACTGAGCTGTCTCTCCAGCCTTGGAAGAAGTTTCTCTTGTCATGCCTCACCCTTGAATGGTTAACTATTGAACAGAAGCCCTCTACTTCACTGAACCTAACTGTGCAGCTGGTAGCCCAAAATGGTACCACACTTGGTCTGTACCTCTGGGACAACTTTTCATTTTCTTCTTGTTGCTGGAGCTAGAGTCAGAGTCTAGGTCCTGACAGCCGCAACCAAGCCAGGTTCAGCCACCAGTTCCCTACGGGCCAATTAAACAGATAGGAAGAAACAGAAAAAAAATATGATTTATTCAGTGCAACTACAATGGGAAGGTGGATAAGGACCTCTAAGTCCATCTTCGGCTTACTGACATGAGATTTAGGTTTAAATAGAAAAGGGCAAGATGTCTGCGCAGTTTAGCAGTCCTATTCTAGGAGTGGCCCTGTGCTTCACTGACCCATCATTGTCTCAAGTCCCACCTATCCCTGACCCATCATTGTCTCAGATCCTGCTCTTTGCTGACCCATGATTGCCTGGGCTCTAGTCTCTCTACCAAAATGGTCTGACATGCTGTCAGAACTGCGTCAAATCTTTTTCCAGGACACAAGATTCCTCTCTGGCTGGTACCAGACTTCAGCCTTTCTCCTCTCATGAAATGCCTGGGCAATTCCCATTTCTTGGGACCCATTGTCTTAACAGTCTGACAGCCAAAGAGGGACACAAGAGTCTTTGCAAATATCTTTATTTCTTCCAGGAGGGTTAAACTGTTTCACTCCTATCTGGCCCCTTTCTCAGGATGGTGCCTTGTGTATTCTATTTTATTGTTATTATTATTTCCTTATTTAACTGGCATTTTATTTAAAATAATACTTGAGGAGTGCAGTTCACAAATCCTGGTCGATGACTATTTACTTATGATGAAACCCTCAATAAAGCATTAGACACTTCTGTTCTCCCAGAAGGTTCCCTCCAGTGTTTTCAGAATATATATCATCCTAGATACAAGCCCTTTCAACTGCCACCAAAGGCACATTTCATGACAGCCTTTTATCTCAGAAAGATTTTCTCTTTTACTTCCCAAACTTCTTTTACATCTTATCGAGGTTCAGAAAAATCTCAAGGAACAAAGCACAACCAAGACCTACTTTGGATGTCCCTTCGCTGTGACAGAATCACCCCACATAGAAGCAGACCAATAATGGGTGATGCAGGACAATCCTGGAGGTCCATTTCTGCAATGAGGTCCTCGGGTCTCTTAGGCGATGCTTTCAGAGGTCCGAATGCTGCACTTCTAGAAGATTTATTATCTTAAATTATCTTAATTGTTTCATGAATGTGAACTTGATATAAAGTAGCTTCCTGAAGTACATGGCTGAGGAAGGAAAGGAGATTAATGATCTAATCAGGCATTTGGAAACAAGTAACCATGCCTCGTGGACAGAGCACTCTACAATCTTCATTTAAAAACGTAATTATATTGATTGGGGAGCCGTATTCCTTTGTTTCAGAGGGTGGATCTTATAGTTTGAGAGCATTTAGCTGAATTGATGGGATTGTATTTAAAATGCTATCTTCCTAATTGTATCAAAATGCAATTTTCAGGCTTTTACTGCAGAGAGAGTTGGGTTTCTGGAGTCTTCTCTCACTCTGATGCTAATGTGGGGTGAGCACTGGTGGTGTTAGGACAGGAAACATAAAGGAAAAGACATTTGTGCGTAGATAACCATCTATCTGGTCATATGGAAGAAGCTAGTCCTTGAGGCGGAGGTCAGAGTGGGGAGTGGAGGGGTTCTGGAAGCCACTTGAGAATGGCACCCATCTCCAGAGTTGGAGAGAGTCTTCTTTGCTCCCCAACACCAACTTTCCTGCTCACCACTGAGAACCAATCTGTGTGTGTGTGTGTGTGTGCGCGCGTGTGTATTTCTTAAAGCTTTGCATAAAGTGTTTTAGTTTCCCAAGAGAAGGTTTCTTTTCTTTTCTTTTTCTTTTTTCTTTTTTTTTTTTTTTTTGAAAGTGGTTCATTTGAAGCTGTGATTTGAGGTGATGAGCTGGAAGAATGACGATCCAGGATATTCTAGACAGAGAAGTGAATTCCAAGTTGTGAAACTGATTTCCTAGCATGGCCTTAAAAGCTCACATACTGGGCACAGTCTTCTGTTCATTAAAACACATAATAAATATGAGAAAGAAAATGTGCACGTTGAAAATGCTATATTAGCGTGAGAGTTATGGGAGGTAGCCTGTGGGCTTTCTCTCTCTCCTATTTTATTTTTATTTGCATGTGTGCTTGTGTGTGTGGAGGGCACTAGGTGTCTTCCTCAACACCTCTCAAGGGATCCGTGTGTCTCATACCCTCCAACAATGGGACTGCTGGCATGCACCCCTGGGCCTAGATTATATGTGAGACTTTATGCTAGAGATCAGACGTGGGTCCTCAGGTTTTCATGACAAGTTCTTTACTGACTGAGCCACCTTGCCAGCCCTCTTTGCTACTTTTCAATGTTTGGTTTTCATCCTGCAGTAAAATAGACTTTAATAAACAATTCCATGTTGAAGGCTTGAGAGAGCAGAAAGGACTCCCGCCTTTCCCTCCAGGGTTCTCCTCCTAGATGCTTATCAGAAGGAGACGTGGGAAACAAATAAACAGTGTGTCCTGTGCAGATGTCAGGGACCTGGATTATAACACGAAGTAAACCGCACGTCAACTTGGAAACAGCCTGAGGGCCTGCAGAGGGTCCTGTCGCCTGTATCTCATCAAATCGGTCACGTCAACTCAAAGTCTGGGACTCCTTCAGAAAGACAAGGCAACATTCTTGAGGTAGTGTGAGGAAACTGAGGAACAAACTCCCAGGATCCCTCACAGTTATATAAGATGGAAAGTTGATGTCTGGTTGGGGTCTGATTCCAGGTAGAAGGGACTCTGCCAGAGTTCCTTCAGTCTGTAATCTGGGTCCCTTTGAAAGCAGGTGCTCTGCAGGTTCTGGGTCCAGGTGTGAAGGCTGGGTCTGAAGGAGGCCCAACTTCTCCCTGCATGCACTATGCACAGTAACAGCTCAGGTGATTGGTAGCAGGGGCGGCGGGTGTGGAGAAATAACTGTTTGGCTATAGATCCCTAACAATATACACTTGCACATCCTCAGGAAGTTTCCCTGGCAGTTCACACTGCTAAGCATGAGAGCATTTTACCCTCACTCCAAGGAACAGGGAGTAACATGGATACCCTTTGGGGCCCTTCCTGGGATCCACAAATAGTGCAGACTGCATGTAAGCATCCCTGTCTCCCAGCCTGAGCCTCATGGAGGGAGGGACTTGGGAAGACCCGTCCACACTCAACCTCACTCATAGTGGGTTTCACGCAGTCCAGGTGGGAACCCTTAAGATGCCTACTGCCTGCTTAGTGTAATTACCCTGGGAGATAGAAGGTGGAAGCCCAGCTTTAGGCTAGATGGTAAACTCCATTCTACAGAGGCAGAGCTTTTGGTACCAATTTGCCCTTGTGTTAGATATGTAGGAATATTCTAGCACCATATCTGAGTCCCCTCCCAGCTTCAGGGAGCTATTTCTTCAATTTTCTATAAGCTTTTCTTGCTTGCCTTTAAGAGAACAAAAGGATTGCTCTCTTCTCTCGCCTACTCCACTCTTCTAATGGAAACATGAAGCCCTTTTGATCTACCTGTTGCCGTCTTTTATGTAGCTTGAAAAACAGTCAAGTATCTGTGTAATTTAAGAAAACCACCAAGCAAATAAATAATTGGCAATGAAAATAACCTGGAGAACACACGACATAATGGTGGGGATTGTTACAAAGTCAAAAGTTAAAGAGTTCCTATTCTTTCCAAAGGGAGCTCAGTTATAATGGAGAGCTACTGTGAGGCAAAGCAGGTCCAGAACATTCACAGATACAGCATCAGCCTGGGAGACTGAAGAACTGTGGGCAAAGCTTCCCATTTGAAACCACAGCATGAGGCAAGGCCTGTAACTGAGCCCCTGTAATCCCAGAGACTGGGGAGGATCAGGCAGGAGGATATGAAGTTCAAGGCCAATCTTAACTACAGAGCAAGTTCAAGGCCAGCATGGAAAACTTAGTAGGACTCTGTCTCAAAATTAAAAAAAAAATTAAATAAAATAAAAAAGAAAGAAAGAAAAAAACAGGGCAGGGTATATAGCACGCCTTATATTCTATGCCCAGGACTGGAAATAGTTTTATTGCTTTATTAATATTAAAATGCTTTTGAAGGGAACTGAGGAGAAAGCTCAGTCGATAGAACACTTGCTATAAAAATCTGAGGACAAGAATTCAGATATCCAGCACTCACTGTGTCCTGAATGTGATTCCAGCATTCAGAAGGCAGGAGGTATACACACAGAGAGAAAGATATACACATACACACATACACAGAGAGATACACATACACACACACAGATACACACATACACACACAGATAAACACATACATAGAATACACACACACACACACACAAACACACACACACAGAGTGAGAGAGATTAAAAACAATGTTTTGGGGAGGTTGGGGAATCACAGCAACCAAGTGTCCTGGTTTGGCTTCCAAAAGAAGCAGACCCCAAGACAAGAGTTCAAAGGCAAATGGTCAAAGACAATCTCAAAATCACTCGAGTGAGGAAGGGAGAGGAGGCGGCAGCCTCAGGTGTGCTCATGAGCAAGTATCTGGACAGTTACTTTTGGCTGCAGAAGCTCTTTTGGGGAACATTTTGTTTTAGTGTGTGTGTGTGTGTGTGTGTGTGTGTGTGTGTGTGTGTCTGTCTGTATGTATGTGTGTATGCCACAGGTGTGCAAATCCCCCAGAGGGTGCCAAATCCCCTAGAGCTACAGTTACACGTGGTTTTGAACCACCTAGTGTGGGTTTTGGGAACTGGATCTGGGTCCTCTGCAAGAGCAATGGGTGTTCTTCAGTGTGGGGCCATCTGTTCTGTCCCAGGACCTGACTTTAAAATGGCCAGAAGCACCAACCACTTTTGTGACCAAGCTGTTGTGAGCTTCTGAAAGACTCATGCTGGGCCTTAGAACCCAGCCTACCCTAGGCCAGTGACTCACCCAGCTCACAGTTTAGCAGGCACAAGTGGCCTCTATGCTCACCACATGCCCTGGCCAGGCAGCATCAGTTATAATAACCTGTGGATCAATGTACATTGCCAGCCCGACAGAACCAGAAACTCGGGGCCAGAGACCAGCTGTGGAGAACTGACCGGTCCCCAGAGGAGTTGGAGCACCTTGTAGCTTGAGGTCTCTGCTCCATTGCATGTCAAAGCCAGGAGGCCCACAGCCAGTCAGGGGGAAATAGACTGGTTCTCACGTACCTGACCTTTCCTGGGCTTGCCTTCTTTCTTTCACAGAGCCCGGAGTGCACTCATTTTCATAGAAATTGCATTATTTAAATAAACAGGAAGCTTAAGTTCTGTTCCCTGCTCCCAAACCATGCCAGTTAGGCCAGGGGATCAAAACCACTTAAAAAGCCAGCCCTGAAGGTGCACTGCATGGCCAGAGGCACCTTCTGTTCCCTATCAGCAGATGATAAACTACCCTCTGCAATAAGACACCTTCTTTACCCATAGACCATTAAGCTGTCTAAAGCTGTCTAACGCAGAGGTCCCACCAATTAAACAGGAAATGCCGTCTCTAGGGTCTGGGATCCTTCCAGGCCTGTGCAGGATGAGCTCAGACAAAGAATTAGAGCCTTTCGCTGACACTGTGTTTCTTTTTTAAAAATAAGATCTTGCTGTGGTCATGATATGTATCTGTGGCTGGCCTGGAGCATGCAGCCCTGCCTGGCCTCAAACTTACGGTGGCCCTCTGCCACTTGATCTCGGAGAATGCAGCCATGTGCCACCTCACCTGGCTGCGTGACGCTCCTTATTTTCCAAGGTGCCTTCATATCGATAATCTAAAAGGAGCCTTGGCAGAACCCTGTGGGAGAGATTTGAGCATCATAGTGATGACATCATTTAGAGACAAGTACACAGGAAAGAGAATTGTGGGTATGTGGACTTGCCAAGACTGGGTCCCCGTTCAGTGGGGTTTGTGTCCTTTACCACAGCCTGATCTTGGCTGGGTATGCTCCAATGGAGACACCCTGACACACCCTAGAAGTGCTGGAGGACCCAGGGCTTTCCATAACCCACTGTTTCAGCCAGTGTAACATGGCTACTAGGGACTGTGCTTGTGCGTGCATTCCAATGAACACCTCCAGGCAGACCCGTGAACCTGTGACCTCACTCCTAGCTTGTCAAGGTTGGAACAGTACCTGCATGTTGCTAGGGACTGTGATGGACACAATTTCATTAAACAGATAGTGGGTCCTCGGGATGGAAAGCCAAAGGAAGGATGAAAATGCCTCACATGTGACACTCACCCATAAAGTTAATGTAAATGCTTGACTTTCCTCTGTTTGTTGCTCTCTTCACTACCACTGGGCTTCACTTGGGGTTATTTTGTCCTACGTTTCACCTTAGCGACACTCGAAGATGTCTGGGGACTTTTCTGGTTGTCACAGCTAAGGGATGAGATGTTATGGAATCTAGTGGGTGGAAGTCAGGAATGCTTTTTAGCCCCCAGGGTGCAGAACGGCCCCAGGATGGAAAACTGTGTGGCCCCAGTCTAAGACGGACTGCTCCCTGATTCAGTCATTCCCTATAAGCCCTAATAAACAACATAGCACACAAGAAACACAGAGGGGCTGGGGCACTGTGGCCACTGCAAGTAAAGAGATGCTGGCCAGTGAGATGAGGCTATTGGTTTGGACACCTGTTTACATGCAAAAGGATCTTCCTGCTGAGAGTTTGTTCGTTGGCGTTTTTCTACCCTGTTTTAGGCAACCAGATTCTCATCGTAGACATTGAAATATGGGTCAGGAGGGAACAGATTCCAACCTCTTCCAGTGGGTGTAAGAGGGTACTTCTCATTCTTTTCTTCGTTCCACTCAATGGCTTTTCTCAAATGTCTGCTCTTTTGGCTGCTGTGGACCACTACTAGGTGGGAAGGATTAAGTGATGTGAGATGCAGGTAAGAGTTCAAGAGGTGCTAAGGAGCTCAGAGAGAGTGAGCCTGGAAAGAGAAGACTTAGGGTGGGGAGGTAAGAGAGAGAGGGAGAGGATCTCAGCAGAACACCTCCCAACTCCCAGGAAACCTGTTCTGAAATTATATGTGATGGGTTTTGAGATTTCTTTCTGAAGAGGGCGTCCATTGCCATTCAGTCTTGTTCATTCACATCTCCCTTCTTAAACCAGCTCACTCAGACACTGGCAGCCGGAGGAAAGGGGAAGTGTGCCAGCTCCCTAGGGCCTTACACCGGCTCCTTTCTCAACCCTCACCCCTGCTTTCTGGGTAAGTGAGTATGTTTTGGTAAACTACTCCAGCACACACAGGAAGGGGTAATTATTCAAGGCTGAGATGAGCCGTTGTGGACGCACCTCTGAAGAACATCTTGTTTCTCTCTCTCCTAATTGCATTTGCACATACTAACTTCGTTAGTGTGAAAATGGAGGCCAAGCACCCAATGACGGCAGCACTGATAATGTTAATAATATTTGCCATGTCCAGATAGGCTTCCTTTGATCTAGGGCTTAAGAAGAGAAGGGAGGACAGTTATAAAATAATTCTTACAGTGGAAGTGTGTATCCCAAACTGAACAGATGCTGTGCTCTAAGACAGAAGGTCTTCCCTGAACCGGTAAAGAAATGATTCTTCTTTCGGACACTGGGCCAACCCAGGAACCCCACCTCTCAGGCCCTGTGGGGCTGTGACGTCTCCATTTCTGTTCCCCCAATGAGTTGTGCTGGATGATGCGGTGTTTTGTTTTATTTTTAATTTTAGATTTCTTAACTTTCATATTACGGGTGTTTTGCCTGCATACGTATCTGTGCACGTGCTCATCTTCTGGTGCCTGAGGCCTCCAGAAGAGAGTGCCAGATTCCCTGAAACTAGAGCTAAGGGCAGCTGTAAGCTGCCATGTGAGTGCTGGGAACTAAACCCAGATCCTCTTGGAAGGAAGAGCAGCCAGTGCTCCTGACCCCTGAGCCACACTCCAGCCCAGGTGATAAGCTTTGAGCCTTCTTCACACATTTTTTTTTTCTTTTTTTGAGACAAGGAGCCACACCATAGTCCAGGCTAGCCTGGAACCTTGCTGTCCTCCTGCTTCTGTCTTCTGCATGCTGGGTTTATAGGCGTGGGACACCATGCTTGGCTCCCATGTGGTTTGACATGAATAATCAGTCCATGCTTAGCACAGTGCCTTCCCTCAGTTAACAGAGCAGACTTGAGTAGCTTGATCTCACTGAGTCCAGTTGGGTAAGATACCTACCAGTTCAGTGACCACCCTGGAAAAGGGGCCCCATCCAGAGGGAGCTAAACAGGAAATTGGAATTTCTCAAATGATTCATTATCTGCAGCAGCATCTTAATCACACGACAAGGGGTCAGTCTTCTGAGCTCTGTAATTAAACTGAAAAAGAACAGCCTCGCTCAATGGTTGCTGACTGTAATTTGTTCTGACATCTAATAGCATATACATGGGGCGGGGAGGTGACAAGGTAAGCCTGACACTAGACAGACAGCCTTGAGCTTGCTGTTGACTGGGCCCTGTTCGTGTAGAAGGGTTTTTGCTGCCTGGGGCCACAGTGGCCTTTGACGGGCAGTTCAGGTGATCTTTGCAAATTATAAGACAATTAAACAAAAAGGTAGCGGCCGTGTGTTCCCATTTGTTTCAGGACTGGAAAATGCAATTTCCTGAGGGGCTTGTCAGAGAAAGGAATTAGCCCCAGATTTCAGAGAGGTTGGGGGGGCTACTTTTGAAATTTCTGTGGGAACGTGGGTACTGGGAGGTAGAGGGAGATGAAATCCCACAGGGAACCAGAAAGAGAAAAAGGGCCGTCATTTTCCATTCGCTCTGCCTAATTACAGCACCCCGCAGATGTTTCCGCAGAGCCTGATTTAAGGAAGAGAACCTAAGACTGCCTGGTTTCCCCAAACTGCAGGCTTTTTCTCGCACACCTACTGGCCCCCAAACCATCATCACTGCAGCCAGTCTCCAGCAGCCGACCCTGCAGATCAGGCTCCCACATGAAGAGACAAAGGCCCCTCTCACACGGTGCCTCACGTGTCTGGGTCTGGAGCCCAGCTTTCCGGTTGTCAGGTTCTGCTCTCAATTTTCCTTTTTCAGAGATAATCACGCAAACAATTTCGTTTGTCTTTCACGCAGAGAGAGAAATGGCAGGTTTAACAGTCCTGAACGCCCCCGCGATGGTTACTGGCAGATCCTTTCTGAGTCAGGAGAGCTGCCCACCTCTGTCCTCCTCCTTCCCCGGCATCCTGTTCTGTTCCATCTTTGATGTACCTTTGAGACCTCCAGTGGATGTCATCCTCTGCTTCTGCCCTGGGCTCTGTATCTCTACCCGGTTCCTTTTCATATTTCAGGGTGTAGAATACTTTTCTCCTCTGTGTTTCCAAGCCCTTAGCATGTCCATCTTTGATCACAGACATATTTGTTATATTCTAGACCCTGGGCAGAGGACATAGCCCCAGGTTACATAGCAGAAGCTCAAAGAACAGCACTGTTTGGGAGGATGAGGCCTAGATAGCATGAGGACATAGGCTGTTTTAGTTGCTGGTAGGTACTTGCTGCCATGTTGTCTTCCAGGAGCTGAAACTGACCCTGGGAATCATGTACAAGTTCTTTGCCAGGAAGAGGATGCCGAATTAGACAAGAGAGGGAGGATGGCAATGAACTGTGGTCCCCACTAAGCGAGGGACGCACATGGGGAAGGAGACAGAGCAAGAGGAGGATGCTGGTCCCTCCCCGTTTGCTCACCATCAATGGAAACTCAGTGGCAGCAGCTCACAGTGATCCTTGGTGTGTGGCAGTGAGAATGGAAAGGGGGCACACTGTCTGCTTCACTCTGTACAAAGGAGAAAATGGATTTCAGCAAACAGACAGACAAATATTACCTAGGTCATATTGCTCTTTGAAGCTGGTCACCTACAACCGGAGGTGACTTACTTTCAAAAGTATCCGGGCCCTTTTCTTCTTTCTTGACATCCTGCCTCCCCATTCCTTTCCCTTTCTCCTTCCTGTCTCCCTTCCTCTTCCCACTCTTTCGTCCCTCCCTGCCCCTCTTCTCCACAACCCTACCTTTCTGCTGCTCATCTGTAGTGCAACAATGGAAAGCCTTGGTTCTGGCCTTTGGGGTGTCTTTCTGGTACACAATGACAGAACTGCGAGGTTTAAGTCAGTGGCAAACTCCATGGAATTAAGGTACTAACAAGTTTAATTTATTTTTAAACGGGATTCTCCAAATACTGGTTTCAGGTACTTTTTCTGGAACACAGAAGCATGTTTATAAGTGGAAATGATTTGCCCACTGTTTAGGTCCATGCACAGCTGTGTGTGTGTGGCATGAGGGATAGCACCTCATTCCTGGGAACCCAGGACATCAGAGGAAAACCAGAGGCGTGACTGTCTTTGCCTTTCAAGGGACCTTCTGTCGTGTGAGCGCAAACACAACCCATCCATCTTCCCTCCAACTTTAATCATGGTTTGTGAAAGCTCCAGGGACTCTTTCCCTTGCCTAACCTTCAAGCCAGATTTACAAGTCAAGGAATGTTAAAGTGAATTAATTCCCTCCTTAAATACAAGCACAGGCGAGCACATAAAAGGGAAGAGAGGGTTCCGACTTCTCCGCACCGGAAAGGTTACCAGCGAAGGGCTCTGAATTATTCTTTCCTTTCCTCAGCTCTGACGACGTATTTGAAGCCATATGCGCCAAGCCATTCACATAGTTTCTATGGAGAGCCCCTCCCTCCGCCTCTCTCTCAGCTCTGATCCACACACAGCCTTGGCTGGGAGGCACATTATTCTTCATCATCTTCAAGGGTAGAGTGGGGCAGAGCCTCTGCCTCTCCATTCTGGAATGGGGTTTTAATTGCCTTCTTGTTACAAATGATTTTTCTGCCGTTAGTTCCGGCGACTGAGAAGGTAAATGTTTGTGTGCCATGTGGAGGCTGCGATGCGTTTTGTCTTTTGGACCCTTTTCATCATCAGCTCCAGCAGAGCCATCTCTGCAAAGTTCCCAGGGAAATCTCTTTTCTTTTCTTTTCTTCTTTTTTTCACCCCCAGTCTTTGCCTATTGCCTGTCAACCAGCCTGGGTTGGAATGCATTGATTTTAAAGGAGGTCTGCAGGGAAGGAAGGGAAGATAAAATACCCACCCTTCTCTTTTCAAACAGTAGAGTTGAATGTAACAGGACAGAAAAAAATTAAATAGAGAGAGAGCAAGAGACTGATACCAAATCTTTTCCACATCAAACTGTGGTTTTCAAGTTCTGACTACAGATACATGCTAGAAAAGCAAGTCCAGGGCTGAGGAATGTTAGGCCTGCCTACAGCCCCTACCCCTTTAGGATGAAAGCTGAGGATGTAGCCAGAGAGAAGGAGAGGCCCCTGAAGCCACAATTCATCCAACATATTGGATCCAGATTTCAGAAACCACAAAAATGTCATTCCAGAGAGCAAAGGCAGGACATGTTCTGCAGAGCACCCAAAGTGGAAACTGAGATTCTCGATGAAGACAGTCATGTGAAACCTAGACAATGCTAAGCCCAGGAGAGTGGGCCTGGCTAGGAAAGGGGACCAGTGCCTATGTCCAAGGGGTGCCTAGGGGCTCTGGATTGAAGATATACATCTACCCAGAAATAAGTGATCCAGACATTTGAACCAACTTTTAGAGCAGAGCAAGAGTGTTTTTAAAATATGATCCTGACCATTGCTCACCAGGATGCTAGGCCAAACAAAATGCCCAACTAACTCATCGATCCCGCCTAGTTTCTGTCTAGGGAATACCTGAAGTTATGAGTTTGTCGCAGATGGACAAACAAGGGCTTGCATCTTTCCAGAGCTCTGGGGCTGCAGCAGGACCTGCTCAAAGTGCACGAGGCCCAGAGAGGATCCGCTAGCCTCTGCCTTGCAGTAACTGATAACTCACTTGCTCTCTGCTGTAAGCAGGAAAATGATCCCCACAACTGGTTTCGTCAACTTGGCACTACGTAGGTTTTACCTCAGAGGAGAATCTCAGTGAGGAGCTCTCTAGATCAAATTGGCCCATGGCATGTCTGTGGAAAATTGTGCTAATTGAAGACAAACACACCATGGATGGCACTCTTCCCCAGAAGGGGGATTCCTAAGTGTGTAAGAGTGTGAAAGTGAGTTGAACACACGTGTACTGCACCACTGAAGCCTCTCTGCTCTTAACTACAGGTGTGACAGCGCTGGTTGTGACTAGTTCTTGCCACCTTAACTCCCTTGCACTGATTGACTATAAACTGCACTTGTAAGGGAAATAGTAACACCTCCTTGAAGTGCTTCTGTTAAGGGTGTTTTACCACAGAAACAGGAAATGAAACTAATAACACCTTGGCTGTAGGCTGTGGTGAGAGTGACAATGAAAAGCCAGAGTATGCTCTTGGAATAGTGGCGCTTTTCCCTTTTTTTCTGTTGTTTTGTATGTGAGAGTGTAAGTGTGTGTGTGTGTGTGTGTGTGTGTGTGTGTGTGTGTGACTGTGTGTGAGTATGTGAGAGAGTGTGAGTGAGAGAGAGTAGTGTGTGTGTGTGCATGTGTGTGTGTGTGAGAGAGAGAGAGATGATACTGTGATCACGTGAACACCCACTTGACCCCCACACCGTGAGAATGGTTGGTTGTCTACTTGTAGGCTAAGCTCAGGATCCAGCCTATCTGTCACCTACATGGTAAATGCTGCTGGGCTCTGTTGTGGACTCCTGGTGTCACAGGGAGTGCTGATGCAGACAGAGGCTGGAGTATGGGAGGCGGCACAGGCAGCAGAGTGCCTCCTCAACGGGCATGGCCGTGGCCGCTTGAGTTAAGATTCCCAGCACCCAGGTAAAAAGCCTGGAACCAGCATTAGGGAGGCAGGCGCCAAGGATGGATGGGGAGAGGCAGAGGACCTGCTAGCCTGTCAGTTTAGCCAATTAGTGAGCCCAGATTCAATGTGAGACCCTTGTCTCAAAACATAAGGAAGATAACCAATGTGGACTGTGGTTTCTACATGCACATGCAAGTACACTCAAACATACACACATGTACACACCTTCACACACACACACAAGGTCTGGGTCTCCAGGTTCAACATGAGGAAACAGAGCTGATAAGCAACAGGGTAAAAGATTTGACCCTGTGTGACAGATGGTCACATGTCCTCGTCTCTACAACTGGGCCACTTAACAGTAGCCACCAGCCCAAATGGTTATTCATTGAAATGAACAAAAATTGAATGTAAAACTCCCTTCTCTGGCACCTTTGTACACATCAAGCACTCAATGGCCACCAGTGGCCATTGGATGGCATAGCAGATGACCAGTGTGACAAATTGCTGTCACTGGAAGGTCTCCTTCCTCTAGACGCACCCTTCCATCTCAATCTACCCTAGGGGGGAGAGGGTGACAGCTCCTGGAACCAGTGATTGGTTCCAGATGTGGAGGGGCTGGCCTGTCATCCCAGCACTTGGAGGTGAATGCAGGGGGATCAGGAGTTCAAAGCCAGCCTCAGCTACATGAGAGCATATAGCACAAAAAAAAGGGGTAGGTGAATGTCTCTGCCCAGAAAGCACCTGCCACAAAGCAAGCGTGAACACCCAAGAGATCTCCAGAGTCCGTGTAAAAAGCTGGACGTGGTGTCATCTACATGTAACCCATGTTGGGATGTGAGGAGGCTCTCTGAGCCAACCAGCATAGTCTAATCAGACAGCCCTGGGACCCAGCAAGAGACTGCTTCAACAGCAAGGTAGAGAGCTGTCCTGTGGAACAGCATCCAAAGTGGCTCTCTTACCTACATACACAGAGAGAGAGAAAGAGAGAGAGAGAAAAAGGCAGGGACAGGCAGGCAGGAACACACACAGAGGACAGAGGCAAAGAAAGAGACAGACACACATGCACATGCACAGAGAGAGAGAGAAAAAGAGAGAACAGAGACAGAGGCAGAGACAGACAGACAGATAGACACAGAGAAATGTGGGGACAGAGAAAGAGACAAAGACAGACACACACACACACACACACACATACATACAGAAGACACAGAGAGAGACAGAGACAGACAGACAGACAAACACAGAGAAATGGACACACAGACACACACAGAGAGAGAATTGTAGAATCCCAAAAGGAACCACCCCAGTGATTTCTCCTGGGGACTGAAATATCTCTGTATCATTAACCGCTCAACAGATGAAGCTATGTAAGAAGAAAAAAAGGGGTTGAAGACTCGAAAGTAGAAGAATTTTGTTTTAACACTTGGAGAAGTTTCTACCACAGAGAAGCTTGGAATAAAGTTAGTGTGCTAAACTAAAGAGGTGCACCAGGCCTGAAGGGGTACACCAAGTTGTGGGTTCCAGGCTGCCTGCTTCATGTCTCCCTCAGGCTGGACTTCAGCTGGAGTTCTTGAAAGCTCTGGTATACACACAGTTCACAGAACAGACCTCAAAAAATAACTAGCACCAAGGTCCTTTGAAATGCCCACAGCAGCCAGTGCTCCATGCTGGGAACTCAGCCACACAGGAAAAGTTTGAGAAGTTTCCAAGGTAGTCTCAGGATTTGTCCATCCTTAAATGGAAAGTTGGGATTGGCAGCTTCATAGCTGTGGCTTCATGTTGGGTGCTCTTAGGAGGAGATAGCAGCAGAGCTAGGAGAGCTGGAGAAGGAACCACATAGATTAAGTCAGGCGAGTGACTCTTAATCCATCTGCCAGGGAGCCCTGGACTGAACCTCCTCCAAGCTTCTCCAAGCTGAGCTCTAGGGATGAGAGACCCCCACCCCCAACCCCACCCCTGACGTTCATTATGCCCGATCATAATCATAATGTTTCAGTGTTTCAGTGTTCTCCACTTTTGTGGGGAGCAGATACAGCCTCACAGGTATCCCCAGGCTAGGTGGTTCCCCTCAGTCACCCTGGTGCACATGAGAGCCATCAGCAACCAGACTGCGGGTGCGCACACACCCACTGCTTCCCGCTGCCTGTTTCACCATCCTTGGATAATGACAGGCGGGCATGAAGCTCACATCTGAGCATGTCCCTTCCTGCCTCTTTAGTCCCGTTCTCTTTTTTTCAAGCAAAGGCACGTTCTGATCCCTTCCAGTATAGATCGAGGTCCCTCAAATGCCCACGGGTGTCCCCTCCCCAGGAGGAAATGAAGCCATCTGGTTTTGTCTCCAGTTAGCCGTGCCTTGATGAATGAGAGCTCAAAGGTTTCAGCCGGCACAGAACGTGGTGCAAAGTGGCCTCATTAACGAAGCGTTCTGAAGTGGTCCATCTCAAAGGGGGCTGCATTAATTAGAAATATTTCCATGCAGCACAAGGCTGTGTAAGAACTTTTGGCTGCCGCGACACCGAGAGAGACACTCAATTGCCTGGTTCATCGATATGCTTTGCTAAACCTTTATACCGATGTGGTCCTGACAGATAAAGTCCCATAACCCATGCCCTTTGCCTCACACAGAGCCCATTTAAAATATGTGCTCCATGCATGCGACACTTCTTCTTAGACGAAATGTCCTCTTCTGCATAGCAAAGGCCAACCTGAGTGGCTGGGTGGAATTAGTCTCTTGCTGGACTCTAAGGAAAGGTCGAGTTCAAGGGAGCTTCCCTAGGCTCTTGGGGTGTAGGAATATTGGCTTCTGTGCTTGGGCTTCTAAGAGAAGCCTCGGTCTTGGCCTGTCCATCTTCAGGGATCTTCATAGCGGACTGGGTAGAGGGCTGGCTGGCCCGGTCACTGACCCAGCTTGGAAGCACGGCCACGCTGAGATTGGTGTCGGATAGTGTGGTAGGTAAAACAGTGGGACTGTGAAGATGGTGATTCAGGATCTCGGCTCTGCCTGTCATTGTGAATTTAGGGTGATTTCACTGAACTTTCGAGCCCCAATCTTGTCACCTAGAAAATGGAAATAACGTCACCACCCTCCCAGCGCTGCTGTGAGAATGGAGTAAAGTCTGGGAGTTTGTCATGGTTATCTTCAGGAGCGATGTTGTTGGCCCGAGGTTTATGTGGGGGTGGCAAAGGCAAGGTCCCAGAGGGAGCAGGTTTATTTCACATGTACTTTCTGGAACTTTCTCATCAGAGGGCATTGACTTTCTAGCTGCTGATCTTGACCCTGGAGCAGATCTCTCTGTGAAGTCATGGGTGGGAATCCACCTGGGACTCAGCCTCATCTAGGCTCCTGCTCGAGAAGGTTGTGCTGTGGAGGGAGGATAGCCCCGTAGACTGGGCAGCTCACAGCCACACAGGCTCCGAAGCGACCTTTGTGTCTTTTTCTGGAAGGCAGTGGGGCTAAGGAATGCAAGAGTGTAGGTCAGCCACTGACCCCAGAGCTCAGAATTGCCGTCCAGGCCGATGGTCTCACCGATAAGACAGGATGGACATAGCAAACATTCCTCCAGATAGGGGTTAAAGAAGATTCCCATGCCGCATGCGCATTCTTTCTCAAATGCTAGGAAAAAAGGATCTAGAAGATTCTGTCACAGGATTTAGCAGACAATAAATAACCTTGCCCTTTCTCCTCCTAAGGTTATGTTTCTTCCATCTTTGGGCCTGTCTCTGTCCCACTTCCCAGCTCACATATGTCTTGTGAGGATGAAGCACCCATGATTCACCATGCTCATTGGCAAACGGAGAAAATGAGCACAGAAATAACGGAAGGCAGGAGGTCTCGCTTGCATGAGCACCCCTCTCATCTGCTCATTGCCAATCTGCTCTCCTGGAGTCCCACAGGACTCACTTTTGAAGAGCTGAGCTGGTGCGTGGAGCTGGGCACTGCAAGAGGGCCCTGGGGGAGCTGTAGATTTCACCCCACACCCCACACTGTGTCCTACTGACCACAATGCCTTCTGGACAGAAGGAAAGGGTGATTAAATCACTTCCAGGCATCTGTCTAAGTGGATCAAACAATTAACTCCATCTCATTGTCTCTCTTGCTCAGATATTTTGTGGAAATTTTATCTCTTACTGTACATGAATTATTGTCAAGTCTGCTCTAATTTGAGGACTAGGGGTGAACAGAACTCAAGTTTGCTGGCAGAGGTGGAGAGCCTGAGCGAGCAAAGACTCTGGCAGATCACGGTGTAACGGAGGGTTAGCTCAGACCAAATTCAGAAGAGAAGGCGGGTTGGAGGTGCCTCCTAAGGCAGGGTGGTGGTTCTGACTATGTATCCCTCTTGAGTCTCCATTTTATTCTCCCAACTACGTGCTCTCATGAAGGCAGCAAGTGCTTAAAGGATTCTGAAATTAATAAAAACATGCCCCTGAAAGGATATTACTCACAGGAAACATAAGCTCACTCTTTCTTTGGAGGAGGAGGGACTTTCTGCTTGATAGCTCTTGTGGAATTGGCTCGGCAGTGCTTCCTATCCCCTTCTCTGGGGAAGCAGGTCCACGTATCTACATGGTGCTGTGGGTGCTTCCATGCTCAGGGTCCTCAGGTGGGTTCATTCAATGGAAGCTGCTCCCCAGAAAGCCATTATTCAGAAGCTGAGCCAAAACTGTTGAAGCATTTGAGGCCTGCAGCATGAAAACATCTCAAAAGGAACAAATATACTCCCTGAATTCATTTTATTTCTCCTCCCACCCCAAGACAGGGTTTCCCTTCGTAACCCTGGCCATCCTGGAACTTTCTCTGTAGATCAGGCTGCCCTCAAACTCAGAGATTTACTTGCCTCTGCTTCCCAAATGTTGACATTACAAGGCATGTGCCACCATGGCTGGCTTACACTCCCAGAATCAAGCATGGCCTAGATAGCCATCCTGAGTCCCTGATATGCAAAACAGAGTCAGCACTTTGAATGTGCCTGATCCAAAGTAGTGAAAGTTAGGAAGACATTCACCCCCTGACTCTGGTAGATGGGACAGATGGATAGGTGCATTCATGGGGTCTTTCTTTTCTCCCTCCTTTCTTGCTTTCTTGCTATCTTCCTATCTCGCTCTTTCCTTGCACCTTCTTTTTCCGGCTGGAACATTCCAGTTCAGTTGTTTATGCACCTGAAATCAATCGACTAATTGTCAACTTCTCCCTCTGCTTTGTGGTAATAAGCCACGTCTTACCTGAGCTAGATGATCATTCATGCACAATAATAAGAAATACAGAAAGCCACAGAAGCATCTACAAGACAAACAGGCTATATAATTGCCTATTAGAGACTCTGATTTGAAATCACTTCCAGAAAGTTCTGCACTCTTTCTCTTCTCAGCCAGCTGCCCACCACCCAACAACCTTCTCTTCATAAAACCGTGGCGGCAGTTCAAAAGGGCTAGGAGGCTCACTGGTGAATATGCAGGTGGATGAGGGGGTCTGGGGTCTGAATACACCCAAGTACCATTCTGCACGAGCCAGAAATATGTTCAAAAGAGTTCTGTAGCCACATGGAAAGAAAAATGTGTTATTTTCATGTCATGTTAATGTACCCTCCCTCTCTGGCCCCCCTCCACTAATTATGCTATTTCAAGAAAATAATTGGATTTGGCTAGGAGAAATTAAGAATAGAAACTTGCAAATTATATAACCTAATGAATCTAACTTTTGGTAATGAACCTAGTTGCTACTTAGCACGCACCGCTGACACCCACATTAAACAGAGGAGCCCTCCTAATTCTTTTAATTCAACTGAGCCATTCTTAATAATTCATAATTAAGTCTGCTTCAGAAATGATAGTCTCCCTGGCAATATTGATTTATTCTCCTTTGGTGTCTCTGCCAAATGTTGAGAACTATAGCGTTTCCTGACTGTCAACAAAGATCACGGAATCATTGCCATTGCAGAGGGCTGCACCCACAACCCTTCCTTAAGTCCCAGCGAAGATGAGCTAGAAAATAAATGAACACGCAGAGAGGGGCGCGCTCACAGGGCCATCACCGCCATCTCAGCATGCAGTGGCACCAGCGAACTCATCTGGTGGCAGAGCAGCTCAGCCGATGAAGGCACGTGTCTAGGATACAAGAGTAAAAGTCTCCCAGGGCCAAAGGAACAATCCTGCCCTCTCTCACCCCATCTCCAGATTCCTTTCTGCTTGAAAGCCCACTGAAGTCGGCATTCACAGAGAAAATGAGCTGTAGAAGGACCCGTTCAGAAGCGGCCCTGTTTGGTCTTCATGGCCTTCTCCGAGGGGCCCTTTCGTTGAATATTCTGTGGCGTTGAGGAGGCGTGTTGTCACCTCGGACTTGACAACTCCAAATCGCCCCCCCAACGGCCACCACTCCTCTTCCTGCTCCCCATACAGATATGTTCCCTCTAAACCCTGTCCTCTGAACCCTGACCTCTGACCCCAGAGGAAATGAAGTCTCCTGTAATGCACAGAGCCCAAAGATGTTCTTATTATTTTCAGAATGTGTAGCGATGAATACAGTAATGCTTATAATAAAAGTAATGGGCACAATTAAATTCCATCTTCAGAGATATAAACAGGAGTCAAGCAGCGTCTCAGCATCGCATCTTAAAAGTTCAATTAAGAGCTGGCCTCAAGGGTGGGGGTAAAGAAGAGCCTTGGGGGCACGTTTGGGCACTGAGCCAACTCTGTGCCTTGGGGGTCAAATTCCCAGAGCTGGAATCCTCTCGACTCTTGGGGATCTGCTAGGGATTCATCCTTTCCCTCCCAAGCCTTCCAGCCAGCTAGGAAGTAACACTTTCTTGAGTGAAAGTTGACATAGATTGAATGGCATACTAGATGCTTTTAATTGACTGGTTGATGTGTGTGTGTACATGTGCATACACACACATGTTCTTGTATGTAGATACTCAGTAAGGGCCCAAGGCTGGTGGTAGCTGCTCTTCACCTTACCTTTTCAGATAGGGTCTCTTTCTGACCTTGGAGCTGGCCAACTCAGCCAGGCTAGCTGTCCAGGGAGCCCTGGGAACCCCTGTGTCTGCCTCCCCAGCACTGGAAGCTTTTATTTGGGTGCTAGGGGTTCCAAACCAAGTCCTTGAGCTTATGAGGCAGGCAACCATATCTCTCATTCCCTAGAGACCTTTAAAATGCTTTCAAATGGTCAGAGGCCAGCAACGTCTTGGTAAAGCATCAGACAGGGATACACACAGACAGACAGATGGCCTCCTTCGGGTAGTGGTGCTGCATTTGGAAGGTTGGAGTGAATCTCACTCTGCCCTGAAAACCACCGCATGCCTGAGTGCTGAGAGCTGGGCAAGACATGGGGCAGGAGGAGGCTGTGATCATGTGGAGAAGGCCAAAGGAGGGGAGAACATTCCCAGGGCCACCCTGTGTAAGAAGTCTAAGGAACTGGCAGAGAAAGTGGAGAAAAGGGTACCGGTCAACCCGGGTGGGAAGGAAATGCTGGTGCTTCCAGAATGAGAGTGACAAGGCCTCCAGAACCACCTGGTGGTGAGTCCCAGGTCCTCCGCCAACCATCTGGGTGAACTTGTCTCTGACTCCTGCTTCTACCTTCTGTGCCATGGAGACATTCATTCCTGTCTGCTGGCCTCTGAGCACCGGGAGTTGAAAGGCAGGTGCCACCGTGTGAGGCCGCCTGCTAACAAGAGGACCAAGAAAGGCTCTTAACCTCTCCTCGCCTCAACACCTTCCCAAGAAGTGAAGGAAGTGGTCACATCAGCCTCTAGGCTTGTACAGAGAACAGAGCCTGGCACGTGGTAACGCTCTGCAAGTGCTTCTCATTAGAGCCGCTGACACTGAGACTTTGTTGAAAAGGAAAAGTACAATTACAGCAGAAACAAATCGTCCCATTCTTTCTAAGGGAACTTCTGTCTGTGATGTCATGGGACCTCTGGAGAACTTCCCAGGACACCCCTGAAACAGATCTTGAAGGACACCGCCATTAAAAATCATGTCACTTGGAGTAGTGGAGAACAGTAGGTGCTCTTCCAGAGGATCAGGTGCCAGAACCCAGGTTCAGTTCCCAGCCTCCACACAGCTGTTCCCAGCTGTCTGTAACTCCAGTTCCAGGGATCAGAAGCCCTCTTCTGACCTCTAAGGGCACCAGGCATGCGTGTGGTACGCATACTTACATGACAAAACATTCATGCACATAAAATTAAATAAATCTTAAAAAAAATTAAAAATTTAATTTAAATTAAATTTAAATTCATGAAGACAGGAAACGAGGGAGACAGACCAGTGAGTAAAGCGTTTGCCGTATGAGCACGAGGACCTGAGTTCAGATTCCCAGAGCCCATGTGAAAAGCTGTAGGTTGCATATGTCTGCAATCCCAGCACTGGGAAGCCCAGACACGAGGCTTGATGTCCAGCCAGTGTGGACAATAGGGGACCTCTAGGTTCTGTCTCAAATAAACAAACAAACAAACAAACAAACAAACAAACAAACAAATAACATGGAGGGTGACAGAGAAAGACATGTGACATTAAGTTCTGTCCTTCAGCAAAGGCTGGGCTTGTGCGTGTTTGTGTGTGTGTGTACATGTTCATGGGCGTATGTGTCCATGTGTGTGCAGATGTCGACGTGGAGGCTGGAGGCCAATGCTGGGTGTCTCTTTCTCCCTTGAGATAGGCTCTCTCATGGAACCTGTAGCCCCTCAGTATCGACGCCCATCCTCGGATCTGCCTGTGTCCTCCCTGCCACTTCTGGGGTTACAAAGCGCCCTGTCCCGCCTTGCTTGCTTATGTGGGTGGCTGAGAACCCACACTCAAGTTCCCGTGGGCTGCGCCACACTTTCCCCCCTGAGCCATCTCCCTAACCTTGCCTCATGTTTTCTAGCCGAGCAACTTTTCTTCAAAATTTAGAAAAGCAAGAACTCTCTGTCCGTGTGTAAAATTCACACGTTTCCACAGGGAGCAGTTTGGTAGAATGTAATGAAAGCCGGCTTGTAGGTGACAGGGCCACGGGGCCGATGTACTTCATCATCAGGGCTCTAAGGCTGAGGGCTCTCCGGAAGTGCCTCCCTTTCACCTGCATACTAGTTACGTGTTTCATCACCGTGACAGAATGCAGGACAGAAGCAACTTGAAGAAAGAAGGCTGAAATGGGCTTATAGTTCAGGGGACGTCACCAGTCCTGACTGGACAGGTATGGCTGCTGGGGTGACTTCATCCTTGGGGGTAGAGACTTACAGTGTGGCTTGTTCTTATCCTGACTGACCAGGAGGATGTGCATTTGGACCAGTTGTGCATTGGGTCCATCTAGGGGACCCACTCCTCCTGCCAGGCCATAGTCCCAAAGGGTCAGCACCCTCCCCAAAACAGTGCCACCAGCTGGTGACAACGTGTTAAAGCACATGAGCCTAAAGGGGGCCTGTCCACAGTCAAACCATCACAGATGAAGGCTTGTGGAAGGGCTAAAATCTCGCCTCTCACATCTTCTTGGCTGAATAAATCCGTTTTCCTCCCCCCCTTCTCTCTCCAGATTCTCTTGGCTTGGAGACATTTGGATCACCATTCTCTCCCAGGAACGCAATTGTGTTCAGACCAAATTGGAGAGAAGCACTGATCTGGGAAAGGGGAGAGCGGAAGAATGGACATCACCTCGTGCGAGATGTGACACATTTGCATTTTGGGAAATTAGTGCTGACTCATGAAACAGATTTATCCTCCAGTTCTCAAAACACTTCCAAGAAATGGCCGGCCATGGAGAGCACATGGCTGAGTTGAACGCAGATCTCCGATTTCTTGCCTTTATTCTCAGAGGTCTAGCTAGGCCTTCTTTGCTCCTCACTCTCCTGGCTTATCAAGCGAATTAACATTGTTTATGTGTACCATGATTTCAGAGAAGTGTGGATACACAGGGTTCCCATGTCCAGCCCAAATCGGGGACTTCCTTATTTGGCCACTCACTGGCCTGCTCAGCTGTTGACCCATGATGCACTCTTGTTTACCGCTGGGGCATGCTGGGCGCAAAGACATGGGCAAGGAAATCCCTGCCCAATGCACAGAGAAGAAAGAGCCTTTCCAGATGGCCCTGGCCAGACGAACAAGGCAGAGTGATGTTTGACAGAAAGCAGGCACAAGCAGGAGAGGCCAAGGCCAGCAGTTCCAGGGAGGATGTGGCAGTGTCGAAACCAGTGTGCTCCGGGAGGTTAGGCACTGAGGTGAGCATCTCACGAGGCTCATTGTGTATGGAGAGGAATGCCCATCCCCAAAAGAACCACATAAGCTAAAAGGTGACAAGACAGGGATGAGTATAAGGGGTCATCAGGTCAGGCCCGATGTGTTGGGAGACTTGGACTGCTCAATCTGATCAAAAAAGGCACTTCCAGAACAGCAAGTGTTAATCTGAGCCATAAAGACAGAGCAGGGGACAGGAGGGGGAGCGTGGCCCACCTGGGAACAATCAAACACTGAGGAGGAACGGAGAGTGGGACACTAGCAGAAAGAGCAAGAAGAGGAGAGTCATGGGAAGAGGAAGAGAAGGAGAAACAAGGAGGAAGAAAAGAAAGGGATCTTTCCAGGCAGCAACTGTGCAGACCACACAGGCTTAGACCAGGCTGGCTCTCTCGAAGATGTGCTGAGTTCTGGCTGGACAGAGAGTCATGCGGAGCTAGGACTGGATTCACCCCGAGGATTGGGAAGGAAGTAGCTGCTTGTTTGGGTTTGGGCTTTGGCTGTCATTCTACACAGTCACTAGATGAGTACAGACACCCTGTTTCGTCTTATCACCATGCAGAGTCAACAATGTAGATGGCCAGTGATACCCTCCCTTGCTAGCCTCAGGACAACCTTGGCTCTTGTGGCATCATTTGCAACAGCCAAAGACTGGGAGTCCTGGGCACGCTCAGTCAGTCTAGCACCGGGGTTTTTCTCCGGTGTCATTGTCATTTCAGCGTGGTGGGCTGTCTTCAGCCTCCCTGGCCTGCACCTGCTGGATGTCAGGAGCAACTCCACCCACAGCCCACTGCAACAACCCAAACTGCCTCCGGATGTATCAGAATCACCGAAGTTTTGAAACCTTGGATTAATATTCCTACATGCTTGACTTAGTTAGGGTATTATTGTTGAGAATAGATGCCACGAGTGTGGCAAGCCTTACAAAGAAAAGCATTTAATCAGGGCTGGCTTACAGGCCCAGAGGTTTAGTCCACAAGGGTTGGGAAACATGGCGGCATGTAGGCAGATACGGTGTTGGAGAGATGGCCGAGAGTTGTACTTCTAGATAGGTAGAAGGAGAATGACGCAGGGCCTGGCTTGAGCTTCTGGAACCTCAAAGCCCACCAACACAACCACACACCTCCTTCAACAAGCCCACACCTCCAGTAATGCCACTCCCTGTGGGTGTGTGGGCAGAGTCCGTGGAAGCTTGGAATACACACCGTGTTGAAAGGCCTCTGCAGCCATTTTGTCTTCTCAGGGCCTAGGATGCTGGTCATGGGCTTCCTGAAAAGCAGAGCTGTTTTATGTTGAGTGAGCACCACTGATTAGATACCAGGAGGTTCAGAAAAGCTTTATCCTGGGGGGGAATGGGGGGGCAGAGTGTCACTTTCTGCCTCCTGTTTAGGAATGCTCTCTATTTCCTATTTGTGTGTGTGTGTATGAGTGTATATGAGTGTGTGTGAGTGTGTGTATGTGAATGTGTGTGTGTGTGTGTATCTTCACACACCCATGGACTTGTAGTGGAGGCCAGAGGAGTGTGGTCAGTGTCTTCCTTTCTCTCACTCCACCTTTTTCCTTTGAGACTGGGTCCAGGCCACAAGCATTGACACGGTTGTGCCATTTGTCTTAAGGCAGACCCCTCCCAGGCATAGACGTGAGAAGAGAGCATTTCTCTTCAGTCCTGTACTCCCTCCTGACTTACAGCCTTCAACATCGCTGGCTCAGCTGAAGCTGAAGAGGGACCCCGACCTTGGCCTCCTCTGCACGCTACAGTGTAAAACAGGCAGCCCAAGCCCAGTCTTCCCACTCCTGTGAGTCTTCCCTTCCTTGAAAAAGAGGGAAAGGGTCCTCCTTGGGTCATAAAAAACAAGGCTCAAAAGCCAAGAACATCTGGCCAGAGCTCATTGCTGAACAGGATCTTCCCCAAGGGCTCGCTGGCTGCCATACCTCCAAGGGGGACCGGGGGCCTGAGAGCCCTGCAGCAGGGCCAGAAGGAACCGGAAATGCCTTACGGACGTGTGTTCTGAACACAAGAGGGGTCAGCTGAGACTTAGGGTCACAGAGTCCTCAAATGATGCAAGGGCACCATGCAGACCCAGGCCCCACTGCTCTCTAGACCCTGGGACCCCATGCAAGTGTCCAGCTGCTATAAGGCCCTACAGCCTAGGGACAGAATGTCCACCCCTCGGAGGTCGTCAGAAGAAAGGTATGTAGTCCACAGGCTCTGATACGTGGTGACATGTGGTGACAGGCTCTGACACATTCCAACAGACGCGGTGACAATCTCCAGTGTCCCAGCTCTCACAGGTCCTGCCTCTTTGCTCCGGTAGCAGGGTTTGGAGGAATGGGGACCAGCCCCAGAGCCCTGGGAAGCTTCTCTGTGTATGGAAACTTCTAGGCCCCTTTGCTCTGCAAAGGGAAGGCAGTTCATTTGTGAGGCGACAGCACCCTCTGGGGCGAGATGGAGGAATTGCCTCTAGAACATTCTCTGGGTCTTCAGGGCTGCTGAATCTAATAATACAAATAATATTCTATTAAGCAAAGTTATAATGAGCGGCCCTAAAAAGGGCAGGACTGTCTGAAGAGGTCAACACCGCCTAAGGCCTCTTGTTTTTGTGGGTCTTAGTTTCGGCTCCTCCACCTTTGGCCCCAGCTACCGTTCCTCGGGAATTTTGGATGGTGGGGTCAAAATTGTCACAGCTGAGGTTGAAATCTAGACTCCTCTGAGGCTTTGCCGTGAGGACTTCCTTCCCTTAAATGCCCAGTTTTTCCCAAAGTGTGCTTAGTTACTGTAACCCTGGTTTTGCACTCGGTGGCCACCTGCCGTTCCGGGGGCTGCAGCAGGGCCCCAGGTTGCTGCCCCAGGTTGCTACCCCATCTCGTTGGACACTTGGGTGATGTTTGCTTTGGAAAAGTCCAGAAAGCCAGGGTCTCTTGGGATTTGTTTCTCCCTTGGCTCCTGTGGGGGGCAGGGATAACTGAAGAAAGAAATTTGCTGTCTCCTCCTAGGACCTTTGTAGAGGTTGCCCTCCCACGCCCCTGTGACTGGATAGGACAGTAGAATGGACACTGGCGTTCTGTGACCCCGCAGTGGGTGGGGTGATCCTGTGAGATGCAGAAATTGCTGTCGCAGCTCTCGGGGCACCAGCAAGCCTGCGGCCAGCATCTACTCCTGGGACGCTGCCTCTGTGCCGTGAGTGGCCCTGTTCGGTAGCTCACCCCTTGGGTGACCCAAACATCACCCCATTGCCTTTCCAGTAGGCTTCCCGCCATGGTTCCCACCTCTGCGATCCAGACCTTCCCTGCCCTCCCAGGTCAGCAGCAGGAGTCAGGCCTGCCGAGCCTGCACCTCCGTTCACCCCCCGGGGCTCCGAGGAAGCTGGAAGTTAGCAGGGCAGGAGTGTGAGTGTTCTGCAGCCTCTCTCTGCTACTCCAGGATAGCTCCCGGGCCTCAGACACCTCCGGAATCCAGGTGACAGCCTCGCGCCTACCTGCTCTCCACGCCCCATGACGGCTGTCAGGGAACGCCTGCGTTAATTAGATCTCCGATTAAATGGCACATTAAGTAATTATCCCGGGGTAGATCCCAAACGGAGTCTCTTTAAAGTGGGCGCCTGAACTTGTGAATGGAAACAGGAGTGAGTCACGCTCTGCTACACCCCGCAGAACCCGAAAGGCAAGTGTGATGGCAGCGGGAGGAACAGCTAGCAGCCCTCAGCCCTCCGCCAGCCTCCCAGCCAGCTGGCCAGGGCTCCTGAACGGCTCCACATGCTCTCAGCCTGAAAACTGGGCTCCAGCCTGCCTCCAGCTGGGGAGTGGGGCATCGCTGTTCCTCAGCCTCGTGTAAGGAGGAGGCAGTGTAGTGCCTATGCTACAGATTTGAAAACTGAGGCAAAAAGCTGGGAGTGGAAGAGCCAAGGCTTTGGCTGGGCGACAGCTGTTTGGGCAGGCTCACCTCGGTCCTCACCTCAGCAAGTGGGCCATCACATGTCAGTGAAGCCATCTGCTCACAGCCAGTGTCTTTCCTCAGGTCCTTCAATGCTCGAGTTGGCTTTCTGCACTGGGTCAGCTAATATGCCCATTTCACAGATAGGGAAACTGAGATCTGGGGAGGAAGAAGCCTTCTCCAGGATCCCACAGCAAGGAGTAGCTTGAGCTAAGTGTTGTGTGGCTGTTTCATCAGTTGTGATCTCTCAAATGAGACCTTCTGTAGATGAAGCCATGTTAACCTTCCCTTATAGAAGGGGGGGGGCTGCCGATGAGGTGAACCAGGCCCATGAAGTCTCTGCCTTTCCCTACAGTATATGAGCAGCTAACAATTGCTGGGGGACTATGAGGGTGGAGAGCTAGAGCTGTGCCTCAGTGCTAAAGCACTTACCACAGCACTGGAAAGGTAGAAAAAGAAAGATTAGGAATTTGAGACAAGTCTGGGCTACATAGTGAGCTCAAGGCTAGCCTGGTCTATGTAAGGCACTCTCTCTCTCTCTCTCTCTCTCTCTCTCTCTCATGCAGAAAGAGAGAGGGAGAGAGAGAGAGAGAGAGAGAGAGAACTTCTCTAGTGAGTAACCCCTTTGGTAGAATAATTTCTTCTGTCTGTTGCTCTTTGCTATCTACTGTGGATGAATAGAAATGGACTCCCCAGGAAAACACCAGAATTTTGGGGTGCTGAGGTCAGACCCCAGGCTACCACTTTGAAACAGCTGGGAGCAGAATGTGGAGGCAGAGTGTATGACTTTCAGGTAGGTCGGTTCCACTTGTGTCTACCCTGATGACTTTCCTCATGCTGGAGAAAGCCTGAAGCCATGTCGGATCTGTGCGGACAGATCACCCACACAGATGGGAGCAAGGCACGTGGCTCACCGGAAGTCATACAGTGTGCACCTATATCCTGCCAAGCTGACAATCAGAATTAACCATGACACCAGGAGATCCCCTCGGATAAGGGGATCTGTGCTACCTTGACATAGTCAAAATACTCATGTTGCCTCTTCTCTAACATCCTCAAATGTTCAGACAGTGTTTATTTGTTGGGTTGATAAGTGTGTGCCACCATAACAGGTTTGAAAGGGAATTCACATTAGCCTAACGCAGTGATAAATCCCAGTGGAGAGGAGAGAAGAGGAGCCGCCTTCTCAGGCCTCAGGAACAAATATCGCTGGGAGTCGGACAACACAGAGAGAACTCAGAAAGAAAATTCCCAGAGCCAGCAGGGCCCCGGCTCCTGGAAAGGCTGGGGAGAGGGTCTGGGACCCTCGCTAGGTTCCTGGGCTCTTTGTACCACCTGGAATGGGGGAGAGTAAGGACATATTTGTGATATGCTCAGATGGGATGGTCCCAACTAGGTGCAGGGACACAGGACAGCCTCAACATGGCAGGCGCTCTGTGGTCATGAGGAAGTGGAGGCAGGCGGAGGTGCTGGAAGCCTGCACGTCTGCTTGGTGCCACAGCTGTCTCTACTATGTTTTTAATTCAACAACAACAAAAACCTTTCTTTTCCCCCGTAAATAAAGTGAAGAGTTTTAGAAAGCTGCCATTTGTTGACTTGGCTTGGCTGACTTTACAGGAGTTTATGAGGAGCAAGTCCCCATGGGTCCCGGTATTGACTCCGACTGACCTGGCTTGTACCCTGAGATATGCATCCAAAAGGAAGGTGCCCCCAAAGAACTTGGGGGCTCAGACCTGAAGAATGGGAGCATAGGCCCAGCAGCTGGTGGTCCCACTGTCAACTTGGTCACGGGCCCTCCTTGGATCAGAGGAAGTCTTAAGGCCAGGTGCCTATGCCTTTCTGACCACTGTGCAGCCCAGGGCTCTAGATTTTAACCGCTCCAGGTGATTCTCATGAACAACTGGGCCAGCTGCATGGCCTCCATCTGGGAGTGACTGGAACTGACCCCGTATTGTTAGGAAAACAGCAACAACAACTATTAATGAGAGGTGGGTGTCCCAACCCAACACTAACGAGAAACTCGGGAATGCACGAAAAGGATTCCACCCATCTGACCTTTGATCAAGGTCGCCAGCACAGTGGGCAACAAGGGTCTGAGTTCTCTCAGAAGCCTCTCCAGAACTCTGCTCCACAGGCCTGGGTGAGCCCGGGTGAGTGCAGGGGTCAGGACACTCCCTTTCATGCCTCTCCAGAACTCTGCTCCACAGACCTGGGTGAGTCCAGCTGAGTGCAGGGGTCAGGGTCCTGGATTTGGGTGTTGTTTTTTTTTTTTTGTTTTGTTTTGTTTTTTTTTTTTTTTACATTTAGCTGTTTTAATCTATATTTCCTCTTTTATAATGTGAGGAAACCTTATATTCATCTTCTTGCAAGGGTGTAGCCAACTGAGAGCAACAAGCTTTAGCGTCTCCGTTTATCACTGAGGTAGCCGCCAGGGTCAAGCCCCTTCCGAGGCCTCGGGGAAACCTCTGCTCCATGCTCCACATGCCAGGGGCTATGTTCAGTTCCTTGCCTGGATCAGGGTCCTAGTCTCTGCTGAGGGTGAGGTGGGCCTTTGCCTCTGATGCTGTTGTCGTCTTTCTGCTTCCTATGGAGTCCCTTCAGCAGAGACGACCAGGCCTCGCTCCGGCATCCAACCTCTGCAACTTCCCTTCTGCCTTCTTCTCAGCCCCCCCCCCCCATTTACCAATGTCCCTGCTGTTAAGTGCTTCTGGGAAGGGTGGGGCACAAGCCCCTTTCCTCTTTGTACCCTCTAGGTCCTAGTGACAGCTATACATATCTTAGGGCATCAACAGGCACTGTGTGCAGCAGATCGCAGCAACCTCTAGCGCTCATCTGGACAGGTTTTCCACAGTGACCACCAGACTGGGATGCAGAGCCCTTCACGGGACACCCATGGCCCACACGAGGGGGCCCTTGACCTGGGGAGCATAAGATGTGGGCTATGGTTCAAACGCCACCAGCTCTCTCTATTCAGACCCACACTTAGAAAACAGTCTGTAACGATTGCTTCTCTCTTTGCTAGAGTGTACATCTTTAGGATAGTTACAGTTGAAATGATCTTTTTTATTATTATTATTACTGTTATCTTCTGGAAAGAGAGATGGAGGAGCCTGTCCCTTCACAGTTTCAGAATCCCTGAGAACGCTTTCAGGGTGAAGATGCTGCTTTTTTTTTTTTTGTCTTTAACTGCTCCCCCTGGTGGCCATGCGGTGAATGGACTTGAGAGCCTTGAGGAAGGGGCTGGGGCAGACTGGCCTAGGCTAGTATGTACAGAAGCGGGTCTGTCTATAGGGAAAGTCCGCTAACCTCCAAAGGAACTAGATGTGGGCAAAACCGAACATGAGGATGGTCCCAAAGGGTTCGAGTTACTCAGGAAGCAGGGGAAAGGAATAAAGAGCAGGGGCTGAGAGGCAGACAGGCCAGCCCTCGCTCTGTAGTGAGGCAGATGCTGGGGGTGTCTAAGTGGAAACCGGGGAGCATGAATTCTGTAGAGAGGCAGTTGTGCATCTCAAGCAGCTGTGACCCTCTCAAAACAGACCTCTGGGAGCCTTTGTGTTGCCTGTCATATCAGAGTGAGTGTAGGAGGGGCCGGGGAAGGAGCCTGCTGCACAGAGCCTGGCACACAATGAGGCTGCTAATGGAGCTAATTCCAATCAAGCGGCCATTGTCAGGTGTGTGGGCACAGCTGCCCTAGGCGAACAATGGCACTGAACAAGCACCGGCACAGAGATGTTGAGGGGAAAGAGGTAAAGTGGACACAAGCAAGGGGGCTGCAGCTGGCCCAAGAATGAGAGCTGGTTTTGGACAACCCCTCAAGGCCCTGGGTCCAGGCCAGAGCTGAGTGGTCCTTGCTCTGGGCTTCAGTTCCACGTCCCTCAGAGCACAGGCTGCAAACCAGCATGGATCTTTGTGACGCTCTGGAACACGCCTGAGCGTGTTTTGGCTTGAAAACGAAAAATCTGTTTCTGTGTTTATTAGCTGTTTTAGGAAGCGAAAGATAAACTTCCCAGGATTCTAGAAAACTCCGAGAGAATTTCTTTTGGTTAGTTCCTTTGACTGTAACAAAATTACCTGAAAAAAGGGAACTTAAGAAAGGAAGGTGGTTTTGTTTGTTTGATTTTTTTATGTTTGTTTGTTTGTTTGTTTGTTTACTTTGACTCATAGTTTGAGGGTACAGGCTCATCCAGAGCAAGACAGCAGTGAACATCACATGCACGGTCAGGGAACAGGGGCAGATGAGCACTGATGCTCAGCTCACTGTCCCCTTTTGATTCAGTCCAGGACCCTAGCCATGGAAGGTGCTGAACGTGCTGTTCATTTTCAATTAAACCTTTTAGACTTTTCATCGTAGACAGGTTCAGGGGTTCGACTCCTCCTAGAAATGAGGGTTAGCCTTCATAATAGGCAAAGAGAAAGGGAGTCTGAGCATTCTCACCTCCTGCTTCCAGATACTGTCCAGTTCTCTCTCTCTCTCTCTCTCTCTCTCTCTCTCTCTCTCTCCCATTTTAGGCCTTGAAGCCACCATCTTCCCAGCAGCCACTCAGGACTCTCCATCCTGACCAGAATGACATCTTTCTTAAGTATGACATTCCCAATTTTGCTTCACTGTTAACACAACTCTTTCTGCCATTGTCCTCCCTCTCCTGATTTTGACAGGCTCTTTTCTTGCTCTGTTACAGCCCCACACCTTCTGTGAATTTTGGATAAACAAGTGGTCCCTTATCCACGGCTTTGCAGTGACCTGCACCTCCTAAATCTGCTCCATACTTCCTCTTGGTGCCCAGGCAGACATCACCAATCACTCCACAGGAGTCTCTCTTCCATCCAGCCACAACAATCACAGAGGAGAAACAGATAGCAACCTACCTCCCACTTCTCATCTTTCCTTGCCTTCCGGATCTGATCTCTCACGAACCTCAAGTGTGTAGGATGCCAAATCCTAGTCTGTTCAACCACACTCCAATAATAACACTAATATCCTACCCAAGAAGCTCCTACTTAGCTTAAATGCTGACTTCCTGCATCATATTCTAGACAGGTTTCCCCAAAGGAATCTGGCCCCAAGGTGGTTTTGTCAGGGATGGTCAGACTCACTGTAATTTGGTGTCTGAGGGATGAGTGCTGAAAATACAGCAAAGCTTGAATCTTATTCAACACAGCCAGAGTCCTGGGCGGCTCCTCCCTCTCCATGACAGATCGCTGTATTTTCTTAAGTGTCTTGGCAAGTCTGTTCCTGGCTTCTTCCTATTCACCCTCCAGGATACAGGTTGCAGGACCCTAATTCAAAATGTTGAGGCCTGGAGGTACCTCAGATCAGAATCTCTGAAGGTTTGTATCTACCTAATGAGACATCCTGAGAACAAAACCTAAGTCTGAACACAAAGTTCACTGCTACCCCATGCATGTCTAATAGATGAAGTTGGAGAGAGATTTCTCCAATCTGAGTGCACCGATCTCAGGAGGCGGGGTGTGGAATTTCCTGTCTGTAACATTGTGCGGAGAGGCAAAAAGTATCAGGTTCTGGGCCTGAAGATTTTCACTGGGACACTCCATCTCCAGGATCGTACTTTATCCAGCCACACGCTAGGAGGCACATGTCTGGGTGTGTCTGTGAGAATGTTGCCAGAGACGTTTTGACTGAGGAGGGAAGACTGAATGTGATTGGCATGACCCTGTGACTTGGAGGCTTGAATAAAAGGGGAGAAAACAGGCCTGGGAGACGGCTCAATTGGTAAAGCATTCACTGCTCAAGCAGGGGACCTGAGTTTGATTACCCAGAATCCACGTAAAATAGCCAGGTGAAACAGCAAGTGCCTGTAATCTCATCCATAAGAGGGCTCGTGGGTCTTGGTGGCAGCCAGCCTCACCAATACAGGTTCAGTGAGAAACTGTCCCCAAAAATAAAGGAAGACACTCTTGTCTACACACACACACACACACACACACACACACACTTACACGCACTGGAAAGGGAAAGAAGGCCATGTTTTTGCCTGCATTCTTAGTCTCTGTCCCCTCCTCTGTTGAGTTTTGAGGACTCCCAACCACACACACCCACGCCCTGACCTCTGCCATCTCTTTCCCTCTGTGGTGGACTATACCCTTACAGACCATGAGACAAGACTCACCTGCCTTCCTTGTGTTGGTTCTGTTGGGTACGGATACAATAAGCCTGTGTTTCCTCTTGTGTGTGGGATTGTGACTTGAACAATCCCGAGCGTGCTAGGTAAGTGCCACATCAGCCTGTCATGTTGTCTTTACCATGCGGTAAACAGAATCATTAGACTTTTTGTCTTTCTGAGTCCTTGAAAGTTTCCAGCACCGAGTGGGATGTTGTTTTTTTTTCCCTGTGAATTCGATTTCTCAGCTGATGTAGAGCTATTGAATTCTACTTTTTTTTTTATTGATTTTGTCACTGTTTGTCTTGCAATCAACTTGTACATTTCATCTAATTTGTAAATTTATTGACATAAAGGTGTTTGTCATCGATAGCCCTTCAGTGTCTGCTACACCTGCAAGATGTATCTTCTCACTTTCAGGACAGTCCTCTACCTGCGTCCTTTTGCTTTTTTTCACTGTCTGTCTATCTGTGTGTGTATGTGCTCACACAGGAATGTGTGTGTTTGTGTGTGCATGTGTCTGAAGAGCTCAAAGGATGATGTCATACATCTTCCTCAGTTGCTCTCCACCTTATGTTTTGAGACAGGATCTCTCCCTGGTACCTCGGACTAGACTGCCTGGCCCCTGAACCGCAGTGATCCCCTTTTCTCTACCCCTCCAACATTCAAGTTACACGCATGAGTTGCCAAGCCTGGCTTTTTTAACATAGGTGCTGGGGATTGAACTCAGTTTCTCATGATTTTGTGGCAGGCTCTTTACCCTTTGTGCTAGCTCCCAGCCCTGACTCTTTTTCTTTTCTCTTATTAGATTTTTATTTTTTATATTAATTACAGTTTATTGACATTGTATTCCAGCTGTAGCCCCCTCCCTCATTCCCTCCTAATCCCGCCCTCCCTCCTTCATCTCCTCTCATCCCCCTCTCCCAGTCCATTAATAGGAAAGGACCTCCTCCCCTTTTGTCTGACCCTAGCCTGTCTGACCCTATGCAGGACTGGCTGCATTGTCCTCCTCTGTGGCCTGGCAAGGCTGCTCCCCCTCTTTTTCTTGATATATCTTTCTGAAGGTTTGCCCATTTCATTGTCATTTCCAGAAGTCGATTATTTGGCTTTCTCCTGTTTGAGGATCTCCTTTCCTTCCTCCTACTCAGGTTTTCTTCCATCCACTGCCATGTATATAACTCATTTTCTTCTTATGGTAGAACACACACAAGGTGACTGCCACAGCATGGGCTGTGTTTAAGTAGTTCAGGGCAGTGAGTCTGTCTACACTGTTGAACAGGTATCTCTGGCTATCTCCACAGCTGGAACTCTGTACCAATTAGATAGTTTCTAGATAGATGAAGCAGCATTTGCCCCTGACCCCACAGGATGGACTGAGTTCATGGCGGTGTACTTTTGTGACAGGCTGAGTTCATTCGGTGGGAGGGTTTCAGTGCTCATCCAGGTGATGGCACATGCCAGGATCCCCTTTCTTTAGAAGGCTGACTAATATTCCATTGAATATTATTGCAAGCAGTCTGTGTCCTAGTCTAAGTCATTCCGTTTTGTGTAAAAGAGTAATTTTTCAGGCTGTACCATGCCCCAAAAGATTCCTTTTCTATTTTTATTTTTTAAATCCCATCTTGAGGTGAGAGAATGACTGTACTTGGGTGTCTAACACCTGTCCAGCACTACAGACCAGACAAGGACTGAGAAAAGACTTCTGTGAGCAGAACAGGTGTTCTCCCTTAAATTTAATGGGGTGAGTTGAGACCGCGGGTGCATATAAGCATATTAAAATCCTACCAGGGAAACCGGGCCCCAGAATTAACCAGACTAAGGAAAGAGTATAACTCATAGCCTGGGTCCCACAAAGACAGATCAGATGATAGATAGATAGATAGATAGATAGATAGATAGATAGATAGATAGA
>NW_026596234.1:3707230-3741399 GCF_907164565.1 Psammomys obesus | reverse complement strand
TGATAGATAGATAGATAGATAGATAGATAGATAGATAGATAGATAGACAGATAGACATACAAATGATTGATGTATAGATGATAGACAGATATCGATAAATGATAGATAGATAGATAGATAGATAGATAGATAGATAGATAGATAGATAAATTCACTTTGCGATATGAGAGCAGAGAGTTAATACCACTTACTAAGAGTGAAAAGGAATCTGTGTTCACCTTGACTGGCTACCAAGGTAAGAGAGATTGTCTGCAAATTGCTGCCATTTAAAGCTTCATGGTTGGTGACTCCATTGTTACTCAGTAAGTTCTGAAACTGTAGAAAGACACAGACATGCCTGTCCCTCTTTCTGTCCTAGCACACTCCTGACAAGCAGACACCACTCTCCCCTTCTTGCTTCAGCCACCACCAACACTTGGGTGGCGCTCTGTGTTTTGGTTATGAGGATTGTGCTGCCTTGCATGCACACACAGCAACATCTGTTGCAGCCGCTGCTCTCTCGCCTCTCTGGGTGTGTTTCCAAATGTGGGACCGCTTGGTTGCTGAGGGGCTGATGTGTTTCCCGTCAGCCACGCACACAGTAATTCAACAAATTACTATGAGGAGACATCTCATTGTGGGATCTTGACTGATTTTGATGCTTCCAGCGTCTTAGCCGTGGAAGCTGAGGATGGCGTGCTATGCAGTATTCTGCCATTCAACGCTAATGAGGAAAGGCTTTACTAAAGACATGATTTCAAAACAAATGCTTATGTAATTTAACAGTTAGAGCTAGCAACTGTATTTCAAAGCAACGAGAAGAAAACTGCTTAATTCAGACCACACCAGGCGCCCTCCTCTTGTGTGTGACACAGTGGCTCCTTAGAGACAATGATTAAGTTTTCAGAGTTTTATAAGACACAGCAATTATGAAAAATGAAAAAATGATAAAGGACTGAGCATGGCGGAGAATTCCTTTAATCCTAACAAACAGGAGGCAGAAGCAGGCAGATCTCAGTGAGCTGCAGCCAGCCTGGTCTCACAAGAAGTTCCAGGCCAGCCAGGGCTACATAGTAAGACCCTGTCTCCCCAATAAAAGAGAAAAGGTTAAAGATGTAGTTAAGAATTGTGAGCTAAATGTTCCCCAAAGCAGGGACACCTTAAAACAAGCCACAAATGTTGATTAACTGGTTAGAATGTCAGTGATGGTGGAGGGGTTGGAATGTTGCAGGTCCTGAACCTAATTACAGTTTATGTTGGGCTATCTTTAGCTCTCCCTTGGCCACCTCTGTGTCTGACCTAACGTCCTTGTGAACGACAGGTGAAACATTTTGAAATGTGTTGACTTAACAGACTACCAGCCTCCACAAACCGAGAGGCTAAGAGTGTTGCCAGTGAGTGTTGAGGCTGCAGCTGATCTCCCCCACTTTGCTCCACTGTACCCACCTACCTGAGGTTTCCACCAGTGCATTTGAAAAGTGTCCTGACTTATGACTTTCTTTGCTCGGCTACTATAAAACTTCATGAAACTGTTACCGTTCCTGAACATACAATTCGGGGCCATGTGAATCTCTATTCCTGGCCACAGTCACTCGTATTTGGCGGCTTCAGAATAAACTACCCCTTATCTGCTTTGAAGTGGCAGCCATGTTTCTGGATGGTTTAAGATGTTGTGCTGTGTTTGTTTTCTTCCCCGGCATAATCTGATCATGTCACCATCATCTTAGACTACAGATAACCTTGGCCATAGCAGACTCACACAGTGGTAACTAGGTCTGTGCTCCATGGTGATGGCCATGGGAGTGCTAATACTCCCTTGTGGGTGAAGTTTGGGGCATGGTCCTGGGAGTCTGGGGATGATGCAGAATACGGGAGTAGAAGGTTACCGGAAGGAGGGACCCCATGATGTAGCCGCCATGAGTTTGTCATCCACGGTTAAGCAGAACCTGCAGTGATGCAGGTTTTGGGGATCACCCTCACTTCTGCAAGTAACCTTTCACCCACGCTCCCACACATTTACTGAATAAACTTACTTATTCACCAAGTTGCACTTGGGTGGAACTGATAGCAGGTTGAGTTCCAGGGATGTTCCAGGGATGCAGCTGGGATTGGCTTTTTGATAGCACAGCTGCCTGTGAGTCACTGGCTCTGCTGTAATCCCAAAGGTGGGCATGGGTGATTCCTTTGGCCTGTGGTCTGTTTCCTGTCTGGGGTAGGTGGATGGTTAGTCACATCTCCACAGTTATTCACATCATCACAGAGAATGTTAATACACCGACAAAACCAAAGCAAATGACTACATAAGAGCCTCCTTTCGTTATTCAGTTGTGTCATTATTGTCTGTTGGCTTGCTTGTCTGTGGGTTCCCTAGAATCCTGGTAGTACAGACACCCCCCACTCTGTGCTCTGGAATAGCTTGAAGTCAAACGCACTGGGAATATTTATACTATGAAAATCAGTCCTAGATCTATTGTTTTGTTGATTGTCTAGACTAATAAAAATGTTAATCACGCAGATTAACTTTAAATACCCATGTATAGCTGCTATCATGTGAATAACAAGAGAAAAATGTTCTTGCAGGATTCAGAAACTATTATCTAATTCAGCAAGGGCGTTCCTCCTGTTATTTGGCAAGGGAGCCAAGTTTTGACATGTCTTTGTTATTTTACTTTTTCATCTTGCTGGCTGACATAAATGAAAATATCAACCCACATTTAACTATAATTGTTTGTCAATGAGGGGGGCCCTCTGATTCTTTGCTGAATTGGATATCAATCAAACATTCCTTCATAGCTGGATAATGTGATTCTATTGCTGGTGATAACATTTTGAAAGCTGATAATGGATTTTGTAAGGAATAGTAAATGATACTAAAGTTAAGGTGTGGGAAACTGTGAGAGGGGATTGTAAACCTGTCACTCACGAGCTGTTTGCTACACATCTTCTGTGTAGATCATTTCCTGTGGAGAGACAAACAAACATCTATCCTGGCCCCATACTGGGCACCTAGGACAGACAAGAAAAAAGATCCTACACACACCCCAGCTCCGTGAGACAGTGAGTTGGTAGTGATGACCCGCTCCAGTATCCCTGTAGGCTGCCACCAGCAAGCTTCTTCAGTGCTTTTGTAACCTTGGGGAGGGACCTTGCAAATCTTACAACTTTCATAAGTGTTCTGAGCCTTGTAAGTTGCATGAACTTCCTGCCTCGTCTGTCTACCAGGAGGGAATGCCTCAACCCAGATGAATCGGCTACAGGACGCCTTTGCAGCAATGGGGTAGATGACAAAGGTGTTTGTTAACACCATCAGAGACCCCCACCACCTCCTTCACAGCTCTCTGGTAGGAATGCACACAAGCGCAGCCTTAAAATTCATAATGGCCCCTGAGGTAGCCTTTTTCTCCAAGCCAGACCCCTTGTACCTTAAGGGAATTTCTCTTCTAGAGTAGACAGATTGTATCTAATGATGCAGATTTGGAAAACAGTGATTAAGACTCTGAAGCTTAGGTCTCAGAAGGTCTGTGAACCCACCCAATGGCCCTTCCTGTGCCTCAGTCCCCCTTTGCACAGCCCCCACACTGCTAGGAACAGTTGACAAGCTGGGGGAGGGGTGATTTACACCACACCTGAATGGGGCCTCTCTCCACCCCAGACGTGGGCAGGATGACTCATCTCAGCCCTGTGCAGTGACCCTCCCGAAATTAATTAACCTTTCTGGGCCACAATGACCTCTATCAAATGAGAGTAATAAACCTTGGTCTGTCTGTGCATTGGTGTGGGAGGGGGAGAGTATGTGCAGGTCCCTCGGGAGACATATTCAGGGCCCTCCATGGATTGAATCAAATCCCATTGTTGGGTGTCTATTCATACACTGCTCATTTCAAGAGGGCTTCCACAGCTCCTGACAGATCATCAGAGGCTGCCTGAGCTGCACAATGAAAAACAAAAACAAACAAAAAACAATGGTCCCACAGGGCTGGTGTACTTGCCCATAGATAAGGCTGCATGCTGGGTTCCAGGTCTGTATGTTCAGGCCACTACTTTCCAAGGTAGTGATTCTGTGTTCTAAGTGACGGAGGCTACTGGATCCAAGTCACCTTCCCTTTAGATATTAAAATGTGAAGAAAACACTCGCATACATTATCTGATGCAATCTTGAGGGCTTTGTGCTAAAGGAAATTTGTCAGTCACCCACAGGTAGAGCTTCCTGGAATAAATTCATAGAGATAGACAGTGTCCTGGGGAAGGCAATCAGTATGTAATAATGAGCAACTACACACTTCATTCTGCCAAATGGAAGAATTCTAGAATGGGTTTGATGCCCAGCACTGAAATTATGTATTTATTTTTCACGAGTGTTGAGTGTTTCTCCTATACACATGTATGTATGTATATATGTATGTATGTATGTATGTATGTATGTATGTATGTATGTGCGTCCCATGGGTACCTGGTGCTCACGGAAGCCAGAAAAGTGTGTCAGATGGCCTAGAACTAGAGTTAGGGATGGTTGTAAGCTACCTGTGGATGATGGTAGGAATTGTGCTTAGATTCTCTCTGCAAGAACAGCAACTACTCTTAACCACTGAGCCATCTCTAGATTCCCTCCACTAACCATTTTTACAACTTTTTCTTAAAATATTTTTCAGGGGCAGATGATAATGCAGAGGACCTGGGTTTGGTTCCCAGCACCCACACATTGTCTCAAACAACCTATAATGATGAACCAGTCTGTTTCCATCTTGGGCTTAAAAGCCATCTTATAGTAAAGATAAATTAAGTTCATTCCAGTTTATGATTAAATCTATTTTTCAAGGATTGGGCTATGCCCCCACCTGTAACCTTAATGACACTTAGTTCTGTACCGCCTCTTCTAGAAGACTGTAGCCATGTCTTTATTTCAAAAGGTAATTATGAGCCAGGCATGTTAGCATACCTGTAATCCCAGCACTCACGGAGGCAGAGGCAGACAAATCTCTGTGACTTGGAGGACATCCTGGTCTACAAAGCAAGTCCAGGACAGCCAAGGCTACAGAGAGAAACCCTGTCTCAGGCAAAAAAAAAAAAGTTATTATGACCACCGACTGCCTTGTTATGAGAATCTTTGTAACCACGCCTTTGTTCTGGGTTGTTATGACCACCTTGTTCTGTTGATGCTCTCCTTCAGTATGTCCCCCTATTTGCCTGCCAATGCCCTCATTTGGAAACCCTAACTTCTGCACTGATGGAGGGTTATGAGATAAACCCTTATCTCACCCATGTCCAATGCTTATCTCTTGAACCCTGCCTTTAGGCGGAGGCAGCTAATTACCACAATTAAAAATCTTGCTTCCATTAATTAGTCGCTTCTCTCTCCAGCCCTGAAATTATGTATGCCTTACATTTCTTCTTTATTTTAAAATTCTAGTAAATCATACAACATTTTCATCTTAAACGCTGTCAGGCGTGTTGGTCCAGTAGAATTACATGCATTTGTATGCTGCTGTGCCACTACACACACCAGCCTTTCTCTCTCTCTCTCTCTCTTTCCCTTTCTTTTTATTATATACTTTTTTGCTATAATTAATTAATTTGGCCACGATTTCCATCAGTGGGCTATCTCCCTGTCTATGGGATTAACAGTAACACAGTTCTAGGAGATCCCATACCCTTTCTGACCTCTGACCTCTGATGGTACCAGGTATACACATGGAACACAGACATACTTGCAGGCAAAATAATCACACAAATAAAATAAAATACATATATCAAAAAAAGAAAGAAAGAAAGAAAGAAAAAAGAACAAAGAGAAACCTTAGTGTGTGCAATGGCACAGCAGGGTAATTCTACTGGACTGACATGCTTGAGTGTTTAAGATGAAAATGTTGTCAAATTTATTAGCATTTTAAAATAGAGAAGAAAATGTAAAAGATACATAATTTCAGGGCTGGGGAGGGGAGCTCAGCAGAGCTCTCACACGGTAGGCCCTAAATTCCATACACAGTCTGGAGCAAGGGAGAGGAGGGTGAGTGAGAGGAAAAGAGAGAGGAAAGGAAGGGAGGGGGGCAGGGAGAGCAGAAGGGAAGGGAGAGCAGGAGAGAGATGAAGAGAGGAAGGAAAGGAAGGAGGGACGAATAGTCTGAGCAAACCCTGGTAGGTTGACGGACAGGGAAAAGAGGCTGTGGGAGGGTGAATGTTCTCTGTGCTTAAACATTCAAGATGACTGGCTTCCTGGCTACCCCTCTCTAAGACAAAGATTTAGTGGGTCTTTCCACCACAAAGGGCTTTGTTCCCGGAACCTTTCAAATCTCCCACCAGATGCTCGGTGATAGGAGCCAATCAGCTTCCCTGTCTTTGTCTGGCTTGTCCAATCCGCGTTAGCCCAAAGCAGCTAATTCCGGCGGAAAAACAGAATGCAGCGAGTTCGAACAATTAGGACCCATAGCCAGACTCTAAGACTCTATGTCCCATTTCACCTGGGGACATTTTGTGCCCCCTTCACCTTTTCTTCCTCCCTTCCTCCCTCCCTCCTTCCGTTCCTTCTTCCTTCTTTTCTTCCTCCTCTCCTTCCCTCCTTCCGTTTTTTTCCTTCCTTCTTTGCTTTCTTTCCTCCTCTTCCTTCTTTCTTTCCTCTTCTTTCTTTCTTTCTTTCTTTCTTTCTTTCTTTCTTTCTTTCTTTCTTTCTTTCTTTCTTTCTATTTTTTCTTCCTTTCTCCCTCCCTCCCCCCCTCTCTCTTTCTTTCATTTTATTCTTTCTTTCTCTCTCACGCACATGCTTTCAGTCTCCGGGACATCTGGTGGAGATCCTGCTTTTCCTGCCTTTTAGTCTCTAAATCCATAGAGAAAAGAAAGACCCATTCCTGTAACCTAAATGACATCATCCTGAAGGCATGAAGGACCATGTAATCTCCATGTATGAATGACCCATGAAATTTTAAAACAAAGTTAAATCCCAAGATGACCTGCAGCTGCTGGGGCAGCAGACTCTGCTTTGGAGCATCTTGTCACTCAGGACAGTTGGAGCCCACCCTGGGTTGAATTGTGTCCTCTGAGAAGTACCCCCACTCCTGTGAATGCAACCTTACTTGAGGATGTAACAAAGAAGTCAGATCTTAGTGAGCCGTAGATTCAAAATGTGTGGTCTTTTTGAAAGAAAAGGGAACACAGACACACACAGCAAATCAGGTGATAGAACACACAGCTGTGTGAGCTGGAAGTTGCTAGGGACTGCTGGCAAGTGCAGGCAAGGGGGCATCTTGATTTTGGGCACCGCACCTCCAGAAGAGGGAGGGAATAACCTGAACTGGGAACATGCAGGATGCTCCCGGAGGTTCAGGGTCAGAAGTGGTCCAACTGTCACCGTGGCCTGATAACTGCCTCCCCTGTCTGAAATCTCAGCACAAAATCCCAAGGCTCAGGGAGCTAGGGACCCACCTGGCATTCTCTTCACCAGTGTCCCAATTTACCTGGGTTAGGGATGTTCCAAGGGATCTGACTCCCTTTCAGCCTTTGCAGGCACTGAACATGGTACACCGATCTGCATGTAAGCAAAACTCACTCATGTAAAATACATCATTTTAAAAAGTTGTCTGCCACCAACAATGAGAATCAATTTTCCTAGTTGGTAGTGTGCAAACTAGAGGCCCCCATAGACCTCCTACACCTCTTTTCAGACATCACCAATCAATGGCAGATGTCCAGCCTGTGACTCATGCTCTTCCTGGATGCCAAGCAGCTCCGGGTGGCATGGGGCAGCATCTGGCTTGTCCTATGTTACTCACACATGTCTCTGAGCAACAATGAGACCAGACCAAGGTAAACAAAATTCTCTAAGTACTGGTGGGTGGCGTTAGGAGGCTTATCCATCCTGGGGACCTGCAGGAGACCCAGAGAACACACATCCAGGTGCACATACACTGGGGTCAGCTGGGTACACTTTCTCTGCCTCACTCACATACTGGTTACCTCCAAGCATCTGCTAGCCTGAGAGTTTTTATTTTCTCCAAAGAGGACAAAAGTGAAAGTCCCTGAGGACCCTTCCTATGGACAATCTAGCTGTAACTAATTAACTAATAAGAGCAGCCCTTATTCAACCATTCAACTACTGGAAATACACTAACCCGCACACACAGACATTTAAACCAACATTCACATGCAATTCGAGGAAAGCAGAGGAGATGAAAGAGTGAAAAAGAAACACAGGTGCACATCAGCCTGTGTTTAAACCACATGCCTCTTGGTAGCTGGGAGCACAATTGCTTCAGGTGAGTC
The DNA here is from genome assembly GCF_907164565.1 of Psammomys obesus. Classification (NCBI taxonomy): domain Eukaryota; kingdom Metazoa; phylum Chordata; class Mammalia; order Rodentia; family Muridae; genus Psammomys; species Psammomys obesus. The sequence continues at coordinate 3,733,170 of NW_026596234.1, read as the reverse complement.
CCCTGTCTTTCCTCCAGAAATCTTAGGTGGATCACGTGGGCAGTGGAAGCCACCATCACAGAGTCCTAACAGAAAAGAAGGCAGGCTGCACATCAGAGGCTCCACAGTCCTGCATCATGGAGGGGCTACCAGCATGTGCCCTGAGAGGTGGCTTCTGGGAAGGAAAAGTTTATTACCTCATTAAGGGATAATAATCCCTCCCACCTCCTTCTGGGTGCTGTGGAGGCCAGGTCTCTCTCCCTCCACCAGGGCTGGGCAAGAAACCCCATACTGTCATCTTTCTATGGAAATCTGAATTCCCTGGAAACAGCAAAGCTGATGTTTACATTTCTAGTGTTACCAGGGAAACCACAGGTGGCATCCAAAGTTTAAATACCTTTTAATGAGCTTCCTTAGCACACTGGAGGCTTCTGAATCACCCATCTGACCCTCAGAAGTAATTGACTGGTGTGGGGGGAGCTTGAATAAGTGCAAGTTGAGTTTTCTCAGGTCGTTTTGATGGACAAGCAGGCTTGAGACGCTCAGAGCCGGCCCAAATCACCTGCTTCATTTGTGCTGAAGATTAAGATTAATTCGACCTATGAGCTTTGACCCTTTTATAAATGAGTGTAATGGGATACCTTCCACTGAGCACCGTGAGATTCTCCGGCAGTGAGCCTCAAGGTTTTAGTTCAGAGATTGACAGGTGGTTTTTGTAAAAGGCCAGACAGCAAACGCTTTGCAGGCCAACTGTCACCACTGATGTTGTCTTCCTCTAGAAACCTTTCAAAACATGCAGTCCACCTTCAGATCGAAGGTTAGATGATCTCCTCCAACCAAATAGTCACATGGTCATCGGGTCATCCGTGCCTGCCTGCAAGCGTTCACCAGGCTCAGGCTTGTTGACTGTAGAGTGCTGCTTGATGGAGCTCCCTCACAGAAGGAGGGAGTGGGGGGTCATTAGACCCTCAGCTGAGGTTCCAGTTGCTCCTCTGGCCAGCTGTATGCCATCTTGTCATAATTGTAGGGGGCCTTGGCGTCTCAGAGGGACTGGGGGAAGCTAACTGGAGGGGCCCATGAGAGGCCTTCCCTACACTAAGTGGAGACTTCCCCAGGCTCTGAAGTCACCCATGCTGCTGTCAGTCACCCCAAGTTCAGAACTTTGGTGGCTTCGTACTTTGTTGTTGGAACTTTATGAGGAGGGGCTGGACATTGCTTACATCTCCTCAGGGAAGGGGTTTTCCAAACATAGGTCATAGTTTGGCTCCTCCCTCAACGTGATTTTATTACTTATGGTATACTTTCACTACATGGATGTACCAACGTATCTCTGTTTCTGCTGAAGGGCTTGGGCTTGTACATTTGGCCATCCAGACAAACGCTATCGTGAGCAGTAATAGTGAGCGCATCTGGCTCATTTGTGTGTTTGGGTCACATTCCTAGGGGTGTCGCTGCTGGGTAGCAGGGTTATGGGAGGCCTTGTGGAGTGTGTGCAGCTGTTCACACAGCAAGAGGGGGGCTTTGTGGTCGCCTCGTGGTTTTCAGCTGTGACGTTTCTGGTGGGTGTGTTAACTCATTCTGGTTTCCTTCACCCCTCTGCCCCATGAATAACCAACATCAAGGTTATGTGCATTTATGTCTGTAGGTTGGTTACTTGATATATTCTTTTTAAACATTATGTACTTTGTACATGTCCGTGAATGTTGTGTCTGTACATCATATTAGGGCCTGGTGCCCAAGGAGACCAGAAGAGGGTATTGGATCCCCTGGGAATTACAGAAGGTTCTGAGCTGCGTGTGGGCACTGCGAATTGAACCCAGGTCCTCTGCAAAAGCTGCCAGTGTTAACCACTCAGCCATCTTTGCAGCCCCAGAAACCCCTATCTTTACCAAATCACACCTACTGTATAGATGGCTGTGTCCTCTCCCACTGCATTCAGGCAGGGCCCAGTGGCTCATCATGAACGTGACCTGGGAAGAAGGGGTGAAGAGAGTTAGGGAGCAAGCAAAGAACAGGGGTGTCTCTGGAGGAGCCTGAGACCCAGGCCACCCTTTTTTCCCTCTAAACTGGATTCCTGAGAGCAAGTGGGCCACAGCATAGGCGTCATGTGTTCCAAGGCAATCCTTGGTTCATTTGAATGCCGCAGGCTAGGGCGCTATCAAGCCTGGTACATCTTCAAACTTGAAACTGTGAAAGGCAGAAAACATCATTATTTTATACTCAGAATAATAAGACCATGTTAGAGAGAAAGCCATGAAATTTCCATTAATTTCAAAGCTTGTGGGGAGAACTGTGAGGGACGAGGGATGCTAAGTGTTTTCTTCCTATCATTGCAGAGCCCGGCAGGGGATCTGGCTGACTCTATTTGTTCTCACAGGAGGATCTTGATGGGAAAACTGGTGAAGCTTTGCCACGGTATTACTGAAACAGGAGTTGGGAACATAACCACCTCCGTGGTCCACAGTGCACTGCTCACGTGTCACAGAGCCTTGACACGAGGTGTGGCCCTTGCGTATGTGGACATCAGTGCTGTTGTCCTTCATCTATCTCCCTCTTCTCTTCCTGGGTCTCCCTCTCTTCCTCTCCCTTCAGTTCCCTCCTCCTCCTTTATCTCTCTCCTTCTCCTAACCCTACATCTTTATCTTCCTGCTTCTCCATCTTCCTCCTCCATCTTTGTAGTGTCTGGTTTTCTGTATCAACCTGGCACAAGCTAGAGTCATCAGAGAGGAAGGAGCCTCAGTTGAGGAAAGACCACCATGAGATCCAGCTGTAGGGCATTTTTGCAATTAGTGATCAATGGGGGAGTCAGCCCATTGTGGGTGGTGCCATCCCTGGGCTGGTGGTCCTGGATTCTACAAGAAAATAGGCTGAGCAAACCATGGGGAACAAGCCTGTAAGCAGCTCTCCTCCATGGCCTCTGCATCAGCTCCTGCCTCCAGGTTTCTGCTCTGTTTGAGTTCCTGTCCTAACTTCCTTCAGTGATGAACAGCAATGTGTAAGCATAAGCTAAATAAACCCTTTCCTCCCCCAACTTGCTGTTTGCTCATGAGGATGGTGTTTTGTTGCAGCAATAGAAACCCTAATTAAAACTCTTCCTTCTTCCCCCATGTTCATCTCCCTCTTCTTCTTCCCTCCTTCATCTCCTACCTTCTTTTCTTCTTGTTTTCAGATCAGCTGGACGCTGCCCACACTCACTGCCTTGTTCCTCTGGGTGCCCTCTTGCCTTTCCTTGTTTCTGGAATCCGTGTTTTCCTGCACCAATGGAAGCAGCTCCACTGTCTACGGATTCCTCTATAAACATTCTGATAGTCCTACACCCATGATTCCCATTCAAGGGAGACTAAGCTCTGGAGTAGTTATGAGATTTCCACATGGTTCTGACATGTGACCCCTTAGAGAGTTAATGCCAGAGACCAGGGTTGGGAAAAGAGCAAGTGCTGTGCTTTCAGTGTGGAATGTCCCTCGCAAGCTTGTGTGTTCGAGGACATTACCCCCCCCCCATGGTGACATTTATGGAAGATTGTGGAATCTTTAGGAGGCTGGGACCAGCTGGAAGTGAGTCACCAGGGGGTTGGCCTTTAGGTGTACAGCCTGGCTCCTCTGCCTGTCCCCTCTCTGCTTCCTGCTCCACCTGGATATAAGCAAGCTGTCACTCACTCCTTCTTCCACAGCCATGAGCAACTCCTGCCCATATGCCTTCCCCATGAGGACCAATGTCCCTTTCCTCTGGTAAACGTTTCTTACTAGGTATTCAGTCACAACAACAGGTAAAAGTATCTGATTCAGACCCCTGGCACCTACTCCAGATGACCAGTGTCTTCCTCCCTGAACAAAGCATGCATCTTGCTATGGTCACCTAGTCTTGAGCACCACAGGAGACTAAGACTCCTGGGGATAAATGGCCTCTTTTTGGAAGATGCTGGCACATGCTTGGATGTCCCTTATGGCAGGCTATGGATTTCTGGGCTGGGAAAAAAAACTGGTAGGAAACCATCTCCCTGCCCTGTGGCATCCTTCCATCTTCTCTCTATGTGCCTGTGTCCATCCCTTCTCTTTAAAAGGGCCACAGTCATGTTGACTTAGGACCACCCCTTTCCCTGGTGTGACCTCATTTTAACTGATTACATTGACTATTGGCTCTGTTTCCAAACAAGTCCACATTTCAAGGTACAAGGGTCTTTTAGAACCTCAACAGGTAAATTTGGAGAGAGACATAATTTGAAGTTGACATGAAAGACTCCCCCACTATAAGTTCTTAATTAAAACATCACTGCAAAGACAGATGAGAATGATAGGAGTCAAGAGATGTCAATTTTTTTTATCACCCTTGTTTTTATTCATCAATGGCAGCCATTTTCCCTGCCTTCCCATGGTCAGTGGGAAAGCCCTGTCTACATTAGAGCCTCCATTAGGCCCACCTCGATTATGGAAGCAGCAAATAATTGCTTGGGGAGAGAGAACTTCACTGAGGACTTCCTGAAGGAAACCCTGCAGGTGTGTGTTTCATTGAATCTATTTTATCTTATTGGGGCTTCTTATGTCTTTGCCTCCCTTCTCCACCCCAATCCCCACACCAGGTAGGAGAGAAAGAAGGTTAGTTAGTGGGGAGAGGGGGCATAGTTTTCTTTAGGTACTTCCTGCTGGCTAGGGTCATCAGGTTCCTTGGGGCAAGTCCAATCTTTGTTTAAGGATATCTCCAATTTCTTCTCAAACTACGTCACCAGCAACCAGGAGCAGCAGCCTTTTTCTTCCTCGGAGACCGCCCTCCTCTCTCTGGGTTCTGGCATTTATTCCCCCTCAGACTCCTCAGAATTCTCTGCAGCTAGCAAACATCACGGCCCTCTCAGAGCTGCTGCTGTGGACAATCTGCAGCAGCCCCATATCCCACACCTGGGATTAAAACAAAACCATCTTTACATACAAAACTGAGTTTTAAAGACATCAAAACTTCCACTACAAACCCCAGATCTCGGATGCAGCTTTTGTGAGGTGTCAACTATGCTGAGATAGTCTTTTCGATGACACAGGTGCCTTTGGGTCGACCAGGATCTTGTAAGTAATGCTAGGAAACTCATTTGTTCACCCAAATCAACTTCAGTGTTTTTCTCACTTTGGCTTTTTGTTGGATCCCTATCTGGACTGAGGAGAAATCTGTTAATTTATCTTGAGGAAAAGTCTCACAGGACAAGTTTTAGGAAAATCTGCTAATCTGATTATTTCTAGGGCTTGGAGATGCTTAGAGTTGGCATGCCAGATGGACATCTGTACTAGTTAAAGTTCTGCCCCAAATATGATGTAACCTGGGGGCCAGAATGATGTTGACTCAATGATGTGGGCGTAGCTACATGACTACTTGTAAACTAATTAAATTTTCTGGCTACAGTGTCCTCAGTTGAATGGGAGCAATAGTGTATGCTTTGCAGGATAGAGCAGGAGAGGGTGTAAGTGCTCTCACAGTCCCTGGCATACAGCGGCACAGTGGGAGGTCATACTGAATCAGATTGCCAAGGTTTGTACTTATCTATCACCCTCTTGTCCCAGTGATGCTCTAGGGGGCTCTCGATGGCCCTTCAGGAGAGGAGGAGGACAGCACTGTGGGTGGCTGAAGAGGCAACAGAACAGGGTATGGCTGGGGCAGAGTTCTGCCTCTCAAGCTTGGCTCAGCAGCAGGATTGGAGGCTGCTCTCAAGCTGGGGCCACTCACCTTTGGAGTACTTACCCACACGCTATGGGTGGTCAGGTGACACACCAGGTCATCCTCATGTTTCCATTAGAAAATGCAAAGTACACGTCAATGGTTAGAGAAACAAAAACGGGACCTACCCATGAATTTAGCAAAATGGAACAAATAATTCCATCCTTCAAACAATGCACAGATCTCTTCGTCATGAGATTGTTGAGACTAACTCTTCAATTTGGGGTGACAGATGAGGAACCTCGAAACCATGGGCTGGCCCCCTCTGACATCCACCAGAAAGACATGCAGCTCCTCTTTGTGACAGCTGTCTTGAGTTAAAGGGGTCACTAGTAGAGAAGGTTTAAGAAGCCAAAAATACCTGCAATAGGAGCCCCAAAGAGAGCAGAGATTGACCAAGGCAGGAATATTAAAGACTCGTCGGGGACCTTTTCAGAGAAGGCAAAGTTGCTCAGAAAGCTGAGCAACTCGGAGAATGCAATGCATTCTGTCTGCATGCAAAAGAAAATACAGCTAGGCATGTGAGAGCTAAACAGAGTATTCTACAGGAGACAAGGGGGTGGGGAGAGGGAGGGGGAAGAGAAAGAGGAGAACTAGTGCAGCTGACTTGGACCAGGAGCCCTGCAGGCCTGAGACTGTGGAAGGATGTCCATTGGCCCTGTCACCTAACACTCCTGCTGTGAGAGAGAGCTTACAGACAGAAGAGTCTTTGGGGGAACAGTTTGCCTGGCCTATTCAGTGGCTGGAAAAATCAAGAACCAATGGCCTGTAGATGTCCTCTGACTGGGACCCAGGCCCTGTGGCAGGAGGATGCCTGCACTCTCACATTGTACATGAATACACACATGTACATATGCACATGAACACTTACACACATACAGAGAAGGCCAAGTCTTCCTTCACCATCTGGTTACCCTGTATCATTCTCACTAAAAAGACAATAAAATACTTAATTCTTTCTCATTTTTAAAACCAATTTCTTAAGTGCTTGATTGGTTGTCTATATTCCCTAATGTATAAGAAATTTTTTTATTTGATATGTGATTTTAAATTTAAACATTGTATGTTTTCTTTCATTGCAGTTCATTATTTTTCATGCTGGCTGTTATGCCCATGTCAATAAACAGAGTCACTCACTCACTACAAACTTGAACTGTTTTTCTCTCTCTCTATGTGTATGTGTGTGTGTCAGTCAGTCTGTCTCTGTCTCTCTGTGTGTCTCTTTCCAGCTTCTGTGTCCCAATGTCAAGGATATTGTTCCATCACTGTCTCTCACAGCATATACAAAGCTCTATTGAAATAAAAGTAAACCACTAAGGACAAATCTTAGTAAAATCAAGCTAAGTTTTTTTTTCTTTTTTTCAGGTTTATTTTTATTTATCTTAATTGCTTAAGGATTGGTTTATTTCTATGTGTGTAAGTGTTTTGCTTACACATGTGCACATAGGATTGTGCTGAGTTTGCACCTTGTTTATGCCAGATGCCTGTGGAAATCAAAACAGGGACTCACATCATCTGATTCTGAAATTACAGTCATGCACCACCATGTGGATATAGGTCCTCTGCCAGAACAGTGAGTGTTCTTTCTTAGCCACCAAGTCACCCCTCCGGCCTCCTGTTTTTTATTTTTAATTATGTGTGTGCACACAAGCACATAAACTTGTTTCGGAAGTTTTGATTCATGATGTAAGCATCTTTTTGCTTTAATCCCAGGTGTGGGATATGGGACTGATTCAGACAGTCCCACTGCAGCAAACTATTTGCTTGGTGCAGGCTCTGAGAGGGGCTCTTTGCCAGCTGCAGATTGTTTAATTCTGGGGACTCTGAGAGAAAATAAAGGCCAGAGCCCAGAGTGTGTTCAGGGAGCTCCAAGGAAGAAGGTGGCAGATGATGCTTCCCCCCCCCCAACTCCGATTGCTCCTGGCTGCTGTTGATGCAGGTTGGCAAGAACAAGTTGGAAAGCTCCTGAAAAGAAGATTGGACTTGCCCCCAAGAAACCAGAAACCCCACGACCCTAAACAGCAGGAAACAGCTAAAGAAAATCATGCCCCCTCTCCCAGATAACCTTCCTTCTCTCCTACCTAGTGTTGGGGTGTTGGAAGAGCTGGGGGTGGGAAAGGGAGGAAAAGGCATAAGGAACATAAATAAAATCATTTTACAAAGTAATGACAACATCCTCTCATACACGTGAACACAGACATCCATAGACACCAAAGCGGGTGTGAGCTCCCTGGAGCTGGAGTTATAAGAGGGTTATGAGCTGCCAACCTGGGATCTGGGATCTGAGCTCAGTTCTCTGCCAGAGCAGCATGGGCCGAGCTTCTGCTTGAGGCGAGCTTGAGCTGTTCGAACATCTCTCCTGTTTGACATCTCTCCTGTTTGAACATCTCTCCAGCCGCAAGGCATTTTGTTTTGTTTTTGTATTCTGTGGCAGACACAGAGATTCGAAGAACCGAGCTCTCAAACCAGCAGAGTCCCTTGGCTGCTCAGCCAGTGCAAAGTGCAGTAAGGCTTAGTCATGTGGATTGGAGTGTAATTATAAGGGGTTGCTTTTTAAAAAAATTTACATATAATTATATAATTTCAATACTCAATTATATAATTTATTACCACATATCAATTGCTAATTTTATACAATTATAAATAATTTCATATAATTATGTGAGATATTTGCATGGTTCAAAGGCACATCCACGAGCGGGATGCACTGTGGGAAATCTAGCCTACATTCCTGGAGCCCTGTCCCTTTCTCTTTCTGATCAGGTGGCTCACATATAGGAAATGCAAAGATTGGGGGTCCAAGATGAAGGCCTGGCAGGTGTGTGTGGGAAAAGCCTGGCTCCTGGTTTGTGGATGGCAGTGTCTTCTGATGTAGAAAACCCATGAGGTCTCCTGAGGTCTGTTACAGGGATGTGAGTCCTGTTGTTAAGGCTCCAACCCCATGACCTGATCATGTCCCTAGGCTCCCCTCCCCAACTCCACTCCCTTGAAGGTTAGGTTTCAACATATGAGCCTGGCAGAGACATTGATATTCAGGACATAACAACAGACATGTAGACATGCACATACATACATATTTACTTGTCCCCTCTTAAACTTAATCTTAGCCAAAAGTCCAGGGCGTGATGGCCCATTTCTACAGAATTATCCTGCTGGCCCTTACTGGCTCTGCAGCTGACCGTGGTCTCCCTAGAATCACTTGGCTGTGTTGTGAGGGAGTGTGCAGTGGTCTACTCCTCCAGGCCCCGTTGGTAGCATCGGAATTGCTTCTAGACCTTTGATAACGCAATTTAGAACCCCTTACAGTGTGTGAGGGAGCGAGCTCTGTCAGTAAAGTGCCTGTTCTGCAAACAAGAGGACCCAAGTTCAAATCCCCAGCACCCATGTGAAAATAAGGTGATTGCGGTCCACTCGTCCGATCCAAGTTCTAGAGAGGTGGAGACAGGAAGATTCCCAAGACGTCCTGGCCAGCTCATCTAGCCAAATGAGTGAGCTTAGGTTCGGTGAGAGACCCTGTCTCAAAAAATAAGGTTGAGAGTGATTTAGGGAGACATCTGAATTCATGTCTGGCCTCCATATGCACTGAACATGCACACACACACACACACACACACACACACACACACACACACACACATAATTAAAAAGCTCAAACAATAACAAAAGCCGCACTATAATTAACCTTATGACACCTATGCCTTGTGTGTGTGTATGTGAGTGATTTTGGCTCATTAATCTTTAGAATAAAGTCTTAGAAACAGGATTGTGGTGTTAAAAAAAAATGAATGCATGGGCCATTTGTTTGTTTGTTTGCTTGTTGAAAGATGTTCAATTTCCCTTCACAGTAGTCCTGCCTATTCCACTCCGCCCCACCCACAGTGGGCAGAAGTGCCTACTTCACAGGCTTGCCTGCAGAGAATGGCATCCACCCCTTGGCTATTTCACCATACAGAGGTGGCCCATCTGCTGACCCTCTCTAGCAGTCTTTGCTCTGAGCAAGGCCAGGCTTGTTGACATTTATATGGGGACATTTTTATTCTCCTTTGATGTGCTATTTCCCCTTTGGCTGGGAACCCACGCCTTTCCCTAGCATGGGCTTTGCTCCATCCTGAATACAGACAGACTTGCCAGCCATGGGTGAGGACCACTCCCTTTCTGGGCCTGCTTGATTGCGTCTTTGTGCTGTAATTTAAATGTCCCCTTTAGGCAGGGCATGGTGGCCCATGCCTTCAATCTCAGCACTCAAGGAGGCGGAGGCAGGCAGATTGCTGTGAGTTCAAAGCCAGCCTGGTCTATAAAGCAAGTCCAGGACAGCCAAGACTACACAGAGAAACTCTGTCTCAAAACACACACACACACACACACACCCCACAAATAAACATGTTCCCTTTACGTTTTGGTGGTGTTCTCTCTCTCTCTCTCTCTCTCTCTCTCTCTCTCGGTTGTTTGTTCTGCTTTGTGTTACAGTGAACTAAACCCAGAGCTTTTTGTAGACTTGGCAAGCGCTGTACTACTGAGTCTGTCTCCATCTATCCCCAGTCCTCCTCATTTTCCTGTGTCAGGCTCCTGAGTAGCCAGGATTACAGAGCTGCCAGTGTTGAGCTGTTTAAGCGGATATCTAGCCAGCTCAGCAGGCACTCGAGGTGCTTGCCTCTAAGCTTCTTAGATGTTGCTTCCCGCTCTGAGGCAAGCCGCTCTTCCGCCCTGTGCAGCCCACACTACCCTGAGTCCAGAGGCCGACCTCCACGGTCACTTCACCATGCTGGCTTCAGTGAACCAACACAATGTTCTGCAGCCATATTTCACCCAGGGACCTGGCGTCCAGAGCACGCTTGCCTGGGCTAGCATTCTCTTAGAGATTCGAGGGTGATTTATGCAAATCTGTCTTATTAGCTGGTCTCTCTCAGGTCGCTTCCTTGCTCGCTTCATCTGAATCTTCCCTCATGTGGGAAAGTCCAGACACAGGCTTTTGCATTTTATTTACGTGGGGGGTGCACATCGCCGGGGTGCACACAAGGAGGTCAGAGGATAGATAACTTGTGGGGATCTGTTCTCCTTTCACCATGCGGGTCCCGGGAATCCAGCCCAGGTCCCCAGGCATTGTTGAGCCGTCTCTCCTGTCTCCAGTTAATCAGTGTTTCCTTTTATGTAGCCCTCTTTAGAACCACAGAATCACAGTGTGTACAGGGTGTGCTAAGGGCTGCTGTTCTGCGGTCTCAGAAAGTGGTGTTCGCTTTATAGTGAAAACTTGCACGTCCCTGCTGACATTTTCAGCTCAAATTTAAGATGATGCCTATTTCTCTGCTTCTCTGACCAAAATGTCTTATTCATTAGGCCGAAAATCTCAGCATCTGACAACCAACTGAACAAAATTAAAGACAAGGGCTGGAGCGATGGTTCAGTTGTTAAGAGCTCTAGCCGATCTTCCAGAGGGCCAGGGTTCGATTCTCAGCACCCACGTGGCAGCTCACAATCACTAGTAACTCCAGTTCCAGTGGTTCTGATGCCCTCTACCGGCCTCTATGGGTACTGCATGTCTGTGGTAAACAGACCATAGGCCGACAAACTACTCATACCATTTTAAAATAGAAGATAAAGGGTTAACAGAATATTTTTGCTTCAGCCTGTGAAGAAAATTACCCATAGGGCCAGTGTGATGGCTCAGTGAATAAAGGTCCTTGCCACCAAGGCCGACAACCTGAGTTCAAGCCATGGAACTCAGGGGATGGAAGGAGAGAAGTGACTTCTTCAAGTTGTCCTCTGACCACAAACAGCACACACACACACACACACACACACACACACACACACACACACACACTGCTTAACAGTTCCCTGTTAAAATACCCAATCATAGCTGTGCTGACACATTATTTAAACCAATGGCTTTCCTCACAGGGTGCTGCTGCTCTTCATGGACTCATTTTGTTATTTCCTTTTTTTTTTTTCAAAATTCAGAAATTACTTCCCACCCTTTTAACTTCATGTTATGTTTTTAGATCAACTTAATTGTTCTGTGAGTGTGCCCAGTTGTGGGCCTCTGGGGCTTCTCCCTGTCCCCAGTCCCATCTCCCTTGTGTAAATCCAGTAAGATACAGACTTACACAAAAGTGGCTTTGAACTCGGGTCTCCACACTTGCCTGCAGAGGCCCGAAGAGGGTGCTGATCCCCTGGCGGTTGTGAGCTGCCCAGTGTGGCTGGTGGGAACCCCAATTTTGCCCTCTGCAAGAGCAGTGAGCACTCTTAGCATGAAGCCGTCTTTCCAGCCCCCGCCTTTCTTTGTGATTGCAGAATTACATGCACCTGCATCCAAGAGCAAGCTTGCATGAGACTGATGTTCATGTAAGCCCGAGTCTGTCTCCTTCCCCTCTGTCCCTCACCCACAAGACACGGACTAGGTTTCCCTTATAGTCTGCTATTTTATTGTCCTGATATGAGGATCCCTGGACCATGAGTCCCATTCCACTTGGTTGGTCCTCCTCTCTATATAAGTTTTCTAGCACTTTCTTGCAAGGAGGCCCTGGCATCTTCTTATAGCCATCAAACCTCTGCAGACTTGGAGTCCTCACCAGCAGTGCAAGAGACTGCCACTTCTGAGATTCAAGAGCAAGCAATCAGAATTTTAGATTTGTTTCCAATTTGGCAAGTGGCAATTTTAATTAGTGCTTCTCATTTTATAAAGGAAGCTGATCATCCTGCAATAGGATTCAGGGCCATTTGCATGTTTCCTTCTGTGAATCATGTTAATATTATTTACTTGCCTTTTTTTTCCCTGCGCTTTTATTCACTGAATGGTTAAGCATTCTCTGTGAGGGACATAACATTCTCCAGGCCCACCTGTGCCGGCCACATGGGTGACAGTGAGTTCACTGCTGTTGCTGAACAGTTTTGGACACACTGTGACTTGTTTATTCATTAAGTGATGAATAAGTCAGTTTCTTAGGATTATTAACATTTATATAATGTGTGAGTATAAAGCGTGTGTGTGTGTGTGTGTGTGTGTGTGTGTGTGTGTATGCTTCTTTGAGGTACACCCTCGAAATACAATGTTGGGTCTGTGATCTATGTTTTGTTTTTTGTTTTGTTTTGTTTTGTTTTTTAGCTTAAAGATCACTGCTCCACATCCTCCTGTAATAGGGCCATAATATGTGTGTGTGTGTGTGTGTGTGTGTGTGTTTAATGTCTAAAACAGATGAAGTTACGTTTTGAGTCCAAACACAAGTACATTATGTGTTAGAGCTAAACTTCCGTATAAGCTTAAACACATTTTAGGACAGCGACACCCCAAACCCAAAGCACGAGAGAACGCTGTGTAGCTGGGTCTCACTTCCAGCAGCCATGAGGGCCCACACTCCTCTCCCCCTTGTAACTTGCACAAAGTTTACGTCACAGAACACAAACCTTCTTGGCTCAGAACACTTCCAAGACCCCCAAGTCTCAAGTGCTGAGGAATGGCCAACCCTGGGACCCTCCGGTGGGGCCCCTCCTCCAGCAGCAGTTTCCTGATTAGTCACTATATCGTTATGACCTTTCGTGTAGCTGCTTCATACTTCACATCCACAACAAATGGAGGGATAAAAAAAAAATCCCTCGGAGTACACGCCCCCCCACCCCTTCTGAAAACGTGAATCCAGGAACCAGGGGCTTACACCCTCCAGTTTCTCTAAGGAAAGGGTACCCAACGGCTCTCAGGAATGCAGGGTAGCCCCAGTGGCTCGGGCCATGGTGCTCTGCAGGCAGGTACTCAGGAGGACAGGCCTTAAGCACGGATGCAAGGTGCTGTCCAGCTGTTAGGCCAGGATGTCCTTAGTCATCTCTGCTGATGAAGAGGGAACCCCCTTCAGCATGGATGTACTGTCACAGGGAGAATATGCGCTGCTCATGAAGTCGCCAGCGGTGGGGAGACCTTCAGGAAATGGGCTTGAGTTCTCCAGCCCAGCTCCTCAGGATCAGGCTCCTCTCTCCTTGGCATGCAAGAGAGACCACAAAGCCAGAGATGTCAAGCCTAGGGTAAGTGGGTAGGATAAGGGTCTGGGCATGAAATGGGCTGTGACCAGGCAGAGACATCTCCCACCTGACATCTTTGGACCCAGTGGGCCCTGAGCTCCTAGCTTAGTGTGATGGGGGATTTGGTTGGCGCTGGGGTGGGTAACAGACGTGGGCATTGTTCACCTTGAACGCTTGAAATTTTAAAATATGTTTTCACTTTTAAAATGAGCAGCAGCAAGTAACTTGGGCTCCTGAAGTACCAAAGCCTCGGGATTCTGCAAGATGAAGGCAGTCTTCTAGGACATAGGCCTCCGTGCGCCCTCTGCCGGGCGTCTGGCAGAGGCAGTCATACAAGTTTGCTGAATCTGAGCTGCAGCCTTCACAGTGGCCGCTAGAGGGAGCCGTGGTCCCCAGTCTCCCAAAGTGAAGAGAATGTTGTTGGGTTGTCTATAGACTAGGCCAAATTTTAGAAACAGATGTAAATACTCGTCCATTAATGCATGATCACCCTATAATTTTCTAGAACTTGCACACATTATTGTTAAGTCAACGGGTACAAGCCAGGCATGGTACATGACTTTAATCTCAGCGTTCCAGAGACAGAGGAGGTGGGTATCTGTGAGTTGAAAACCAGCCTGTTAAATAGCGAATTCCAGGCCAGCCAGGGCTACATAGTGAGACCCTGCCTCAAAGCGAAAATCAGCTCAGTTACAACCATGTCCGCTTTTTAAAGTTTAGTTTCTGCAAAATCTTTTTACAACATCCTTTAATCTTCTAGTACCATTCCCATCAATTTCCACTTTTCAAGTCTTTATTTTACCACACAAAAGTACATTTTATCCAAAAAATGTTTTTCTTTTCTTCAATCTTCTTTTGTCAAAAACCTATACCATACCTAGCTATCTTGTACCTATAACATTTATCTTTTTTGTGCCAATAGTTTTCATCACTGTATTTATTATTGGTGGTGAATAATTCAGAAACATTTTAATAATTTTTAAATGAAAACACGGGAGGCTGCACCTGAAGCACAGAAACTGTATATAACATCTTAAATATCTAACAGTTATAAACAGAGACACAAACTGCATTAATCTTGCATTTCGCAAAAAAAATTTGAATTAATCTGCTTAATACCGAAGTCATTATAACAGGCACTTTAAAAAGCTTTTTTTGTACAGTCACGGGTGTTAAGTCCCAGCACTTGGAGGCAGAGGCAGCCAGATCGCTGTGAATTTGGGGCCAGCCTCATCTACACAGTAAGTTTCAGGAAAGTCAGAGCTACATAGTGATATCCTGCCCAAAGAAAATTCAAGACAGGGATTCTCCATGTAGCCCAGGCTATCCTGAAAAATCACTCTGTAGACTAGGCTGGCCTCCAACTCAGAGACCCACCTGCCCTCTTCCTCCCAAGTGCTGGAGCTAAAAGGGATTTTTAAATTCTGGTTCGTGACGTATAGAAAGCAGCAAAAAGTTTGACTTTTTCACTTTATTTCTTTTGAACCACGTGCTCACCTGTATATTAATCATTTAGCAGGTATTTTGCCTAAACTATTTTATCCTTCTTTAGAGCTAAAAACAGAGATGAATGATTGTCACATGTATGTTCTTAATGATTTAATACATTAAGATCATCTAAGCCTTAAGATGTCTTTGAAATCCGTCAAGTGTCTTTTAAAATTATTTTTTAGAGGTAGTAGCTGCAAAAAAAAAAAAAAAAAAAAATCCTGAAGATACCCAAAGTGCCTATGTTTTTATATATGTTCACACACATATAAAACATATCTGAAACACGGAGATAAGTCATCATTTAGTGCTTGGGATGAAGTTAGCATCCAAGAGAAAGACAATTATCCCATAAAAAATTGCATACTGGAGGTAATTTCTTAAAATTAATGCCCTCAAGTGGGGGAGGTTCCATCTTGTAGAACCAGAATTGAGACATGGATCAAGAAGACAACATCTGTCCAGAACTGTGTAATTCTGCATATGTTTAAAAATCTTTTTAATTAAGAAATTCATGTTAGTTTCCCCGAAGAAAGCGCTAGGACCATTAGCTCCCTGTATGTTAATGGTCGCATTGACTGGGTGTGTACCCTCTGCCCGTCACCATTATTCTGTCACATTAACTGGCGAACAGATGTGTAGCCAGGCTTGGCCTGCAGGAGTGGTTGCAACTGGAACTTTTTTTCCTGGAAAGTTTCGTTTTTACTATGAATTCAAAAGAAGCTAGACCAGTTTAATGGCTTCCGTTTCCAAGAGCATGTACGTACAGGCTAGTTTGGTACTGAGTAAATGAGAAAGCACAAACACATGCAAACACTGCATGTGATTTCACATAAGGCAGATTGTGGACACCAGGACTTTGAGTGTTACTGTGTGTTGGGATCATAGCTCCTGCCATCCTCGCTGAGAAAAGAAAATGACTCCAAGATTTTAACCAAACCTACATACATATTATTTTACATGTAGTCTAGTCTCAATCAAAACCTCATATTAAGAACACTTTGAAATGATTTTTATGTTACCCGTGACTATTACAAAAATAAAATTCAATTATAATTAATATATTTTAGACTTTCTTTGGAAGCAAATTTCTACCAAAACCTATGTGTATAACATTAAATTTTGTGACTTATTGACATATTTATCTTATGACTCTAATGAATGCTTTTTAAACAAGGAATTAGCATTTTAAAGTTTTATGAAATACTTAATAGGGCCCAAGATATCATTTTAATGGGCTTTAGAAGTTCAGAGTGCTCGTTTTGTAAGGCTTGACTTTGACTCACATTTATAAATCTGCATGTGAGCATTTTCACTGGGCATGCCACAAATAAAAATAATACTTTTGGCACACAATAAAAATGAATTAGAAAACTGAAGTGGCCACAGTTTGTTACATTTTTTTTTTTTTTTACATAACAGTAATTATTGTAAACCTATGACACAATCACATAAAGTCCAAGTGCTCCAGTGAAAAGGCTAGAATGCTTCTCTTCCCGTCTCCTTCAGGTCCGGGAAAGTCTCAGCACCACTGAGGACAGTGCAGAAAGCTGGCTGAGGGAGCATCTAAGAGGTCAGGTGTTGCGAATGTGGAGAAGCAGTTATTTCTTGCGTGCTATTTGCGGGGAGCTGTTCTCCCATTGTGTTTGCACTGTTCTCTTGGAGGCAAGAAACTGGCTTAGGACAGCTAAGGAATCAGCTCTTCCAGATGTCCTCTGGAAGAGAAATGGAGTATGGATGAGTTTAGGAAATTCTTCTGTTGCCAGTGGCATTTACAAACATTCACCAAATGGGTCTTGGGCCAGGAAAATCAGAAACAAAGGAACCCAAGATGATGTGCATGCCATGCGAGGCAGATCAGCCAAGCAGCAAAAAGGGACTGTCACTAGCAGTGTCTGAGGATGGTTCTCTGCATGAGCACCCCCAGGAGTGTTATCAGGGAGGGGACAGAACCTAGGTCCACCTCTGCAGCCTGAGGAGTTCCCCTGTGCTTTAGGGACCTCGACTTGGGCCACACTGGGATTCGAGGCTTCAGTGCTGAAAAATTTAAGATTAGCTAGCATAATAGAGCTGTATTAGCGTCAGCTTAAGAGGAGAAATAAAAGTTCAAGAATCTAGCATGTGACTGCAGATGAGAAAAGTAAGAACAGCCAGGCATGGTGTGCGTGCCTCCAGTTCAGCATGCAAGTGGCCAAAGCAGGCAGGTCTCTGACTCTGAGACTAGCCTAGTCTACATAAGGAGTTCCAGGCCAGGTAGGGAAAAGTGTGTGGTGGGGGGAGAACATTTCCCACCAAGTGTTCACTTGTCCTGGCATGTGAGTTGCAGAGCAAAAGCAAGGCCAGTGCTTGATGTAAATTTTTCACATCTTGTGCAGAGACAATTTTAAGGTTTGGTGGGACCAGCAACAACATGGCTCAGTAGGTCAAGACTGATGACACGAGCTCACCTTGGGCCCCACAAGAAGGTTTGCAAAGTGTCCTGTCATCCTCAATGACCCCCCCAAATAAATAAATATAAAATTATTTTGAAAGTTTTTCTCCTATTAAAATCTCAGGGGAGACATTCATAAAATCCGTGTCCCACAACCATCCCACCATCTTCCCTAGATGGTCTCTGGCAGCGGAACCCTGTGTCCTTGGGAGAATCGGCTCTTCTTGTGTGATGATTCGGTTCAGGCTGTTCCAAACTGGAATCTAGCCCCTCTCTCGGGATTGCTGGTCCTTGGCAGGGGTTTGGATGTAGGTGCGTGCAGACCATGTGAGGCGCCTTCTGTAAGGGCCCCAACACAAGACAGAGCTCTGCACGCCGTAATCAGAGCTGACCACATCCTCCTGTCTCACCTTGATTCCTACGCAGAGGATTCTGGGGCAGGAGGAGAGGAGTGTTCAGAGTACGGGCATGGGGAGTATCGCTGTATCACCACCATGCTATCATCCCGAGACGACCCTCCCTGGCTCTGGGTCTCATTCTGCCCGTCACCTGCTATGTATATGCCATGTGCTCAGGGACGAGGCTGGCCCTGCTCAGAAGGGCACCATCATCTGGACAAGCCGTGTTCCCCAGGGCTGTGCTCCACAGTCCTGTTCAATAGTCCCTGACAACCAGTTGCATCGTCATCTGTCCAGATACCCCACAGACACCACCAATGAACTACAGACCTCTTTCCCTCAAGCCTTACCTGCCCCATGGTATTATTACTAATTATCAAATTATTAATATTATTAAATGTTGCTTTGTTCATACAGAGGGCCTCATGTTGCTTAGCTGTCCTCCTGCCTCAGCCACCAATGCTCAGATTACAATCATATGCCATGACATACACGGAGCATAAGCTCTAAATTTATGTGTGGTTAGTATTGTCAACTTGACAGGAGAAAAATCAACTGGGCGAAAGGCCTCTGATCATGCCTGAGGGAGATTATCTTTATTATGTTAATTGGTGTGGAAATCGTGTCCACTGTGGGTGACACTATTCCCTGGCTGGGATCCGGGATTGTATGACTATAGAAACAGAGCTGGGCAGCAGCATGCATTCATCACTCTCTGTTCCTGGCCATGGATGTATGTGATCACTATATCACATAGTCCTGCTGCCTTGGACCCTACCCCTGGCCCCCACTCTGAAAAGGTGAACTGTACCTTCTCACTGGGAGCCAGAATAAGTCCTTCCTCCCTAAGTTGCTTTCGTCACAGTGTTTTATCACAGAAAAAAAAAAAAAAAAAAAAAAAAAGACATCCTATAATCCATTTGAGCAGATGCTGAAGCTTGTCTCTCTTCCAAACATCAAACACATAGTGTGCCTCTTCACTCTGAGCCTGATCTCTGAGGAAACTCCTGTGTGGTAGAGACAAGGTCAGGAAGCACGGGCCAAGGCAAAGGAACTCACACTAGGAATCAAGCTCAGGTCTCACAGGATTTTCCAAGAACGCCTGTGTCCATCTCGTGGCCGAAAGGAGAATTGCACAGGATTTCAACCTCACCCAAAGCCATCATAGGGAGAGGTGAAACAGGTCCCCAGGGCTGTGGGATGGAGCCTTGCATGTCAGACTCTGCATTGCACGTATCATGCCATTTGAGCCTGAAGCTCAGTTCACAGCTTCTATTTTACGTTGAAGGTAATCGATTTATCCCTAGATAAGGTAAGACAGTGCAAGATCCTTTGGCATTTGTTTTAAGACAAGGTCTCACCATGCAGACCCAGGATGATCTTAATCCTCCTGCCCCAGTCTCCCAGGGCTAGGATCACAGGGCCGAGCTACCATGATCACCAGTTAATGCTTTCACTACAAGGTCTTCACTAACACATTCAGCACAGCAATGAGAGGCAGCCATGCTTGGAAAAATTGCAGTAGAGAAGAGGCCAAGTATGTGCCCACCTGAGCTCCACTTATCTGAGGACACAGGGCCCCGCCCTCTGGATGGCACCAATTTCTCCCTTTTAGACCCCAAGTGTGGAGTTTGGTGTGGCCAGCTGTGTCCATAGGGAAGCCTCTTTGAAAGAGATGAAAACCACTCATGAGACGTGAGAAGCTTGCTAGCGCCCATGGCAGGATCCCCTTGGGTGCCAGCTTCCAGGCTGGTGAGTGCCCAAGTCTCTTCCCTAGGATGACAGGATGATTTCAGGCTTGTGTGGCTGCTTTGTTGTACAGGTTCGACAGCTCCCTGCACCCACCCACCCCATCATGCGTCAGAGGGGCCTTGCCATGCCTCAACTTACCTTACTAGACTCTGGCTCCATGCCCTTAGCAGGCTGTCAGGTACCCAGGGCAATATCTTATCCCAGTTTTCTTGTATGAGATGTTCCCTGAGAGTGAGGACTGAGTACCAAGGCCTTTGATGTCACCCCAGTGGCCTTTCCTTGAGTTTGCTTTGATGACTCTCTAAAGTTCTGCACACACCCAGGCTCCACTCCCAGTGCGCTCTACTGTCAGCAAGGCTTTAGATGCTCAAGGCTGTGTCTGCCATGACCCTCTTGGTGGTTGGTGGGGTTCTTCTGTGCTGCTGTGGTGAGGTCTTCCTTCCGGTCCCTGCTCAGTGAGGACAAGCGCCCAGAGGATGGGTGTGTGGCTGAATACACAGAGCCCAGCAGCCACTGCTCAGGAGGAGCAGCACTGACTGTGAGGAACTGACCTGGGGCCCAGGGACTGGAAACCAGAACGTGGGAGCCGACTTGAGACAGAACTGATGGTGAAGGCTGGGGAGAGCTGGAATCTTCCTGGATCCTGCATGTTGCCCAGCCAAGAGTGAGAGCGGACAGCTGGAGCATGGGCTCTGCCATCCTGGAGACCCAGTCTGTGATGCCCAAGTTTTGTTGTTGCTTTTTTGTTTTGTTTTTGAGATATGGACTCTGCGTAGCCCTGGCTGTTCTGAAACTCTCTCTGGAGACCAGGCTAGCCTCAAACTCAGAGATCTACCTGTTTCTGTCTCTGGAATGCTGCATTAAAAGTATGCACCACCACGGCTGCCTACAGTTAAAGTTCTTAAGTCTGATTGCCATCAGGGCCACTCTAGGGTCATGGTCACTCTGAGGCATTATCAAGATCCCCAAGGAGAAAGTCACACTTTAGAATGTGGCTAATGATTATTGTAAGAAACCCGGAGCACAGTGGCTGAAAGCAGGTACAAGAGCAGAGGATCATGGGAGCAGAAATGCAAAGGGCTCAGAGGAGAGGCGGGATGAAGAAAGCCTGTGATGAGCTGGACCACCTGAAGAAAGGCACTCAGCCTTCTGGCATCCCTGTAGAAATTACTCACAACGCAGAGTAGAGGACTAAGACCAAAAAAGAAACCATGCAGAATATTCTAGAAATATAGGACAGTGTGACTGACACATAATGAGAATGCTGGGAGATATATAAAGAAGGACAGAAGAAGGATCTGACACAGTAACTGAGACTCTCCCATCTCCCACCTCAAGGTGGACAGTCAGCTCAGAGTCCAGAAGTCCAGCGAATGTCAGAAAGGATAAATGAAACCAAACAAAATGCTCAGGACTGTCATGCCAAACCAGACAAATAGAGCTGCACAATCCTGCATGAAGGTAAAAAGTAACCTTCCCTAGAGAGGGGCCAGCTGATCTCTTCCCCAGAAGCTACACAAGCAAGAAGAGAGTGAAGTAGTTACGGAAGCGAGAGAACTCTACACCCATCACAATGCCCTCCCTCCTCAAGCCAATTGTGAGTTGTACAGATTTCTTTCTGATTTTTACTTCTAGCTCTATCCATAGGTTTGGGGAAAACTAGCCATCCTGAGTTTGGTGGGTCTAATATCCTGGCCTCACAGTGAACACACCCTGGGCCATGTTTCCTGGGCTGCTTTGGAGACTGTGTTTCATGGTGTTGTCTGGAGTTGTCTTCCTAGGCCCCATTAGCCTAGTGTCTTGTTCGCCCGCTCTGTTTTTCAGATAGTGTATCCAGGTGTCCTGTCAAATCATCATATTATGAAATATGGAATTGCAAAGCTATTCCTGTGCTGCAGCCCATCTCTCCCTTCTGCTCTAACTCATTTCGTACGTATTGGGAAACTTTGCTGAAGCTGTGCACAATGGTTAGCGCTGTCAACTTGGCAGCCTAGAGTCCACTGGGAAAGGAATCTCAGTGAGGAACTGTCCGAATGGGGTTGGCCTCTGAGCTTGTCCACGGGGGTTCCCTTGATTATTTTAATTGATGCAGGAAGTCCCAGCTTGACTGTAGGTGGGAGCATTCTCTGAACAGAGGACCTGGGAATATATCAGTACAGAAGTGTGTCAGGTGAGAAACAGGCATGCATCCCTCTTTCTCTTCTGCAAATGTTAGGTCCCATGCCTCAAGCTACTGCGTTGTGGGTTATTAATATTATTATTGATTTATCTTTTAGTTAAGCAGCGGTTATTCCTAAACCAGCTCTATATACAAATCACCACAAAGAGACTAGGATTTATTTAATTAACCTAGAGCACAATGCTGGGCAATAGTTATTCCAGCCTAAACCTCTAAGGCCCCATAACTTCCTACCATTCAGATTTTACCCATTGTACTTGCTTTTAGTCATAGGACCAGGATGTCCCACCTTATTTTCTCCATTACACAGCACTGTCTGGTTGTTTAATTGACAGTCACAGAGAATAAATGGTGGCATGTTTACACAAACTTGATGCTTAGCATATACATCACAATGCAATGTCTGGATTGAAACCAGATAGCAGGATAGAGAAATCAGCATTTGAATGAACAAGGATAAATTGTATACATTCCGTAAGAACATTATACCAACATTTCCCCCTTTAAGTCCAATAAAAGGCTCCTTTTTCTTTTAATACAATAATAATTATAAAACTGTTATGAAAACTATTAGGTAAGATTTACATGTGCAATGTCCAGTCCATGTGCATTTGACCACATAGGAGAAACTATTTGATTGTCTATACTATCTTGACAAGTTTAGACTTCTATACCTAAATTAACTTTATCCTCATTAGTATTACCTCTATGAAAACATTTTCCTAAAATTCTTAACAACTTAAGCTTAATTGTGGAACTGTAACTATTTGGTCTTCAACTCCACCAGACTTGAGAAGGAATAAAATTAATTACTGGAGTAAATAAGAACTGCATGATAGCAGTTTCCGAAAAAAAAAAAAAAATGGCAGAGACATTTTGCTGCCTGAACAGTCACCCAAAATTCTCTATAACGCTGGAGCATCATCTTCAGCCTCTGGCTCGATATATTTTGACAGACATATACATGAAACAGGAACTATTTAGAACTTGCTTACTCTGTCTTGGAAGAGTTCGGCAGTCGATTGTCTTGCATTTAAGCTTGCCCATTTTGGCAGAAATCTATCTGTAGTGAAACGAGGGATTTTATTTATTTATTTATTTATTTATTTATTTATTTATTTATTTATTTATTTATTTATTTTGCCCAGGTGGCTCATTTGCCACATTTGAAGCCATCTCCATATGGTGGTTTCTAGATGCTCATCATCTTCTTTGAGGTAGGCGGGGTGCTGCCAGACGATGACCTGCCTCATTGTCAAAGAATCTCTAAAATAATAAAGACATTGTAAAATGCCATATTCTGTAGGTCTCTGAAGTTTGTGAAGACTACCTATCTTTATGTAATCCTACCTGTATACAAAATCATATCTATCTGTTAAACCTAGTGATGTAAACTTCTGTGATATATTAGACCAGTGTCTGACATGACAATGAGTTGATTAACTATCAATTAACTTGCATTACCTAATATCCTAAATAGTTTGTAGTAGCAGTTTAAAAGTATTGAAAGTAACCTTGAATTTGTATCAATATACTAAAATTTACCAAAGTATTAAAAATAGACTTATTTTTGCATTGATACACAAAATACTATACCAGAGTTAAAAATAACCTTACTTGAGAATAACAAATAAAACCTTAAGTTGAGTAGATTCAATAATCTACCTTTTGTGTTATTATTCCTATAAGATATCCTTGTATTCCCCTGTTTTTCTTTTCAACCCCTTTTCTCCTTATCTAAGAAAGAAAGATAGAGAAAAGAAAAATGAAAAGAGAGAAATCCCTGAGTCTAACCCTGTTTTCTCTCTGAATAAGATCATTAATAATTTATAACCATCTCCCAATGACAATAAACATTCACAGCCACAGAAAACAACCAAAAACCTACGCAACTCCCCTTAAAGGAAATTGGATGTCATTCTCATGAATTTCTTCTAGCTGACATTTTGAACACGCAGAATTCCTGTTAGGGGGCCAAAAGGAAATTGGGGAAAATGGTCAATTAAGCAAGCATTAACATTTGTGGTCCAGTCTTTGATAGTTGAGAATTTTTAGGCATAATAGAAGTCCTGTTTGGAACAATTTAAATGCTGGACCAATTGAGAATAGTAGCTTTCTTTAAAGCTCTCTTGGGAGCAGGCTTTGATGAGAAACAGCAATTAAAGCAGTTGAGGCAGGAAAAAGCAGAATACTGGAACATGCAAGATGCTGGAACAAATGTTTTCCCTTTTAAGCATATGAATTATTGTTTTTGAGTTTTTAGGACGTAACTAGGCTGGTGTGTACTTTGCCACCTGTAAGCCTCCTGTGTCTTTTTTGCATCAGGAGTGACCAACATTTGTCCCCTGTGAAAATGTCTCACATTTGAAAGGACAAGCCAGCTTCCAGAGCAGTATGACACCTTTATCTGGTCAGCATTTAAAAATTTTTTGATGTGGGAGACATGCAGTTTGCATGTTTGTCTCCCAGCCTAATTTGAGTCCTTACATTGACCAACAGAACATATTTTTTTAAGCCAAAATGCCCTTTTTACCAGTTCTGTGGAAGTACCAATTTTTGAGATTGGCTGGCCTTTTTAGAACAGCATGACATCATCTCTTCTTACATAAAACTAACATTGATGTGAATGTAACCTTTAGATCAGTAAGGACATAACATCTATTATTAAGAAAAAAGAACTTACATAGCAACCTTAAGGAAATTTTCATCATTTTGAATCTTAGACTATCTCTGCAAGTGGCTAAACAGCAGGAGTTGCCACCCTGGCTTTTATTATGTAAATTAGGCCGATCCAGAACTCAAAGATCTGCCTTTTTCTTTTTACTTTGTGTTCAGATTAAAGGCATATGCCTTCACCAACTTGTTCAAATATTTTTCTCAAATCCATATCATTGTAACTCAAAGCCTTTAAATGAAAATCAAGCAAATAGACAAGAAAATTTTAAGTTTTGGGTCAATTGTGCCAGCTGTAACAAGCAAAGCCCAATTGATTATTTTTTGGAAATTAGTTGTTGTTACAGTACATTGGTGGACCCTTACCAGAAAGAGCTGACAAGTATCTTGCAGCCAGAGAGCTTCCAATTTTAGCTGCTATTAATCTAATTTTAATTAGGAAGAGTGCCCTTTCTATTGTCTGTAACTCATTATTTCATTCCTTGACTTTCCCCCCATTTTCTCCTTAAACTTTCTTAGAGAAGGCATGAAGAAGAACCATTACCATTAAACATACTGTAACCAATTCCATGACTATGACAACCAGAACAAAGCCAAAGGGATTAAAACACCCTCTGCCATGGCATTTTTAGTTTGGATGCAGTTTTAGGCTAAGCTCTGCCTAGAGGTCTGTCTGCCTCCAGTTCCTTTCTTTCCAGCCATGGCTGCTGAGCTGAGCCAGCCATAGTATAAGGAAGTCTTGCCTGTGTGCCCTCCTGTTAGACTGTAGGCAGCCAGTTTTGTCATGTTAAGTCTCAGGTCTACTCATAGTAGGCTGTCTTTTGCTCCTGGGCCTGTTTTAAGAGTCTCTCTTAAAGAGATAGTAATTGACCTGGGAGTTTTTAGGTTTTACGTTTGGGTTGTATCCCTGGGAGCTTATTCCCCCTCACCAAATTATGTTAAAGTATGATTTAAAGACTGTGGATGATTAGATTAGTTGGGTACCATTTGTTGTGGGTTATTAAGTTGGGTACCATTTGTTGTGGGTTATTACTGTTTATGATTGATTTATCTTTTAGTTAAGCAGCAGTTATTCTTAAACGAGCTGTATACCCAAATCACCACAAAGAGACTAGGGTTTATTTAATTAACCTAGAGCACAATGCTGGGAAATAGTTACTCCAGCCTAAACCTCCAAGGCCACATAGCTTTCTACCATTCAGATTTTACCCATTGTACTTGCTTTTAGTCATATCTTAGGTCCGGTTCATCTTTCCTCCCAGTTCCACGTTCTATCCTGCAGATCTCTTTACTCCTCCTCCTCCTCCTCCTCCTCCTCCTCCTCCTCCTCCTCCTCCT